>NC_090329.1:112329736-112642236 GCF_035084215.1 Heptranchias perlo | reverse complement strand
TCGAAGAACTCAAGCAAATTTGTCAGACATGACTTCCCCTTCATAAAGCCATGCTGACTTTGTCCTATTAAATTATGCTTATCTAAATGTTCCGTTACTGTCTCCTTAATAATAGACTCCAAAATTTTACCCACCACAGATGTTAAGCTAACTGGCCTATAATTTCCAGCCTTCTGCCTACTACCCTTTTTAAATAACGGTGTTACATTAGCAGTTTTCCAATCTGCCGGGACCTCTCCTGAGTCCAGGGAATTTTGGAAAACTATCACCAAAGCATCCACAATCCCCACTGCCACTTCCCTCAAGACCCTAGGATGGAAGCCATCAGGTCCAGGGGATTTATCCGCCTTGAGTCCCATTATTTTACTGAGTACCATCTCTTGAGTGATTTTAATCGTATTTAGCTCCTCCCCCCCGAGAGTCCCCTGTTTGTCCAGTGTTGGGATATTCTTAGTGTCCTCTACTGTAAAGACTGAAACAAAATATTTGTTCAGCATTTTTGCCATCTCCATGTTTCCCACCATTAATTTCCCGGTCTCATCCTCTAAGGGACCTACGTTTGCCTTAGCCACCCTTTTTCTTTTTATATAACTATAGAAACTCTTGCTATCTGTTTTTATATTTTTTGCTAATTTCTTTTCATAATCTAACTTCCCTTTCTTAATCAATCCTTTAGTTACTTTTTGCTGTCTTTTGAAGAATTCCCAATCTTCTATCCTCCCACTAAGTTTGGCTACCTTATATGTCCTTGTTTTTAGTCGGATACTATCCTTGATTTCTTTACTTAGCCACGGGTGGCTGTCATTTCTTTTACACCCTTTTTTCCTCAGTGGAATATATTTATTTTGAAAGTTGTAAAATAACTCCCTAAATGAACACCACTGCTCATGTACCGTCTTACCCTTTAATCTATTTTCCCAGTCCACTTTAATCAATTCCGCTCTCATACCATCAGATGGTGTAAGCATCCCCCCGCCCCTCTATGTCTGCCCCAGCTCCGACCCATTTCCCTGGGTCAGGGCTCAATAGAGATGCACGGTGTGTTCCCAGTGGGATTCCCACCATCATGAAGGGGAGGGGCGGGGCATAAATTCCGCCCCGAAGAGGAAAAATCCAGGCTGTAAACGGATTCAGCGCAAAACTGAATATGGAGCTGGTGGGGCCAGAGGCGATCTCAGTAGATAAAGACGTGTACTTGTGCTGATACAAACAGAAAACCTATTCCCTGAGCATGCTTCGGGGCTTTGTTTTACAGTCGAATGTGTGCTTTGTGTCGTTACATAATATCAGAGACCATTTATGTATCCTGGAAGCATGACTAAAGTGAGGACTGGAGGAGCTGAGATTTCCTTTAACGTATCAACTTTTTTTTTATTCGTTCATGGGATGTGGGCGTCGCTGGCGAGGCCGGCATTTATTGCCCATCCCTAATTGCCCTTAAGAAGGTGGTGGTGAGCCGCCTTCTTGAACCGCTGCAATCCGTGTGGTGAAAGTTCTCCAACAGTGCTGTTAGGAAGGGAGTTCCAGGATTTCCTCTGATCGCTTTGGAGAGGGTGCAGAGGAGATTCACCAGGATGTTACCAGGGCTGGAGCGCTTCAGCTATGAAGAGAGACTGGGAAGATTGGGTTTGTTTTCCTTGGAGCAGAGGAGGCTGAGGGGGGACATGATTGAGGTGTACAAAATTATGAGGGGCATAGATAGGATGGATACTAAGGAGCTTTTTCCCTTCGTTG
Source organism: Heptranchias perlo (assembly GCF_035084215.1). Lineage (NCBI taxonomy): Eukaryota > Metazoa > Chordata > Chondrichthyes > Hexanchiformes > Hexanchidae > Heptranchias > Heptranchias perlo. The sequence goes on along the minus strand of NC_090329.1, from coordinate 112,640,502 downwards.
AGGGTTCTATAACAAGGGGGCATAGATTCAAGGTAAAAGGCGGGAGGTTTAGAGGGGATTTGAGAAAGAACTTTTTCACCCAGAGGGTGGTTGGAGTCTGGAACTCACTGCTTGAGAGGGTTGTGGAGGCAGGAACCCTCACAACATTCAAGAAGCATTTGGATGAGCACTTGAAATGCCATAGCATACAAGGCTACGGACCAAATGCTGGAATATGGGATTAGATTAGACTGGGCTTGATGGCCGGCGCGGACACGATAGGCCGAAGGGCCTCTATCCGTGCTGTATAACTCTATGACTCTATGATTTTGACCCAGCGACAATGAAGGAACGGCGATATATTTCCAAGTCGGGATGGTGTGTGACTTGGAGGGGAACGTGCAGGTGGTGTTGTTCCCATGTACCTGCTGTCCTTGTCCTTCTAGGTGGTAGAGGTCGCGGGTTTGGAAGGTGCTGTCAAAGAAGCCTTGGCGAGTTGCTGCAGTGCATCCTATGGTTAGTACACACTGCAGCCACGGTGTGCCGGTGGTGAAGGGAGTGAATGTTTAGGGTGGTGGATGGGGTGCCAATCAAGCGGGCTGCTTTGTCCTGGATGGTGTCGAGATTCTTGAGTGTTGTTGGAGCTGCACTCATCCAGACAAGTGGAGAGTATTCCATCACACTCCTGACTTGTGCCTTGTCGATGGTGGAAAGGCTTTGGGGAGTCAGGAGGTGAGTCACTCGCCGCAGAATGCCCAGCCTCTGACCTGCTCTTGTAGCCACAGTATTTATATGGCTGGTCCAGTTAAGTTTCTGGTCAATTGTGACCCCCAGGATGTTGATGGTGGGGGATTCGGCGATGGTAATGCCACTGAATGTCAAGGAGAGGTGGTTGGACTCTCTCTTGTTGGAGATGATTGTAAACAATTTTACAACACCAAGTTATAGTCCAGCAATTTTATTTTAAATTCACAAGCTTTCGGAGGCTTCCTCCTTCCTCAGGTGAACGTTTGTTGGAAATGGTCATTGCCTGGCACTTGTCTGGCGCAAATGTTACTTGCCACTTATGAGCCCAAGCTTGGATGTTGTCCATGATGTGGAGATGCCGGTGATGGACTGGGGTGGACAAATGTAAGGAGTCTTACAACACCAGGTTATAGTCCAACAGCTTTATTTGAAATCACAAGCTTTTGGAGCTTTCCTCCTTCGTCCAAGTCTTGCTGCATGCGGGCTCAGACTGTTTCATTATTTGAGGGGTTGAAAATGGAACTGAACACTGTGCAATGATCAGCGAACATCCCCATTTCTGACCTTATGATGGGGGGAAGGTCATTGATGAAGCAGCTGAAGATGGTTGGGCCTAGGACACTGCCCTGAGGAACTCCTACAGCAATGCCCTGGGGCTGAGATGATTGGCCTCCAGCAACCATTACCATCTTCCTTTGTGCTAGGTATGACTCCAGCCACTGGAGAGTTTTCCCCCTGATTCCCATTGACTTCAATTTTACTCGGGCTCCTTGGTGCCACACTCGGTCAAATGCTGCCTTGATGTCAAGAGCAGTCACTCTCACCTCCACATTTCCCCTCTAGTTCTTCTCCCGATTATTTTAAATCTATGACCTCATGTTTGGACCAAGGCTGTAATGAGGTCTGGAGCCGAGTGGTCCTGGCGGAACCCAAACTGAGCATCGGTGAGCAGGTAATTGGTGAGTAAGTGCTGCTTGATAGCACTGTCGATGAGACCTTCCATCACCTTGCTGGTGATTGAGAGTAGACTGATGGGGTGGTAATTGGTCGGATTGGATTTGTCCTGCTTAACAACATGTGGTCTTCAGTGTAATGAACATAGTGATTGCCAATGTAGCTCTCTCTGCCTTGTGAGGCATTTGGATGCTTATTACAGAAATACAATGTTCAAGGTAGTGAATTTTACTGCAACTGTATGTATAAACTTTTCTAAGAGCAGATGTGGGGCTGATGATAACTCAGCCCAGAGCAAGATAATTGTCATATGTATTACATATATCAGCTTAAATAAATAACACTGCCCTCCAACACAGATCTGGTATGTATGTAACGTGGGTCGAAAGTCATGAGGGTTTAATAATAATTCTCATCCTTCTCCTCAAAAGTAATAAAAAGAAAATCCAAATCAAAGCCCATCAACTCCTAAGTCCAGATCATCAGCAACAAAATACAGCAGAGTCTTGGGAAATATGCTGCTTCCCTCTAAACCATCCAAAACATGGGAATCAAAACACATTACTCATTCTTTACTGCCTAGCATTTAGAATGGTAGAATCATAGAATCTTGCAGCAGGAGGTCATTCAACCCCTCGCGCCTGTGCCGGCTCTTTGGAAGAGCTTTGTTCAATTTAGTTCCACACCCCAGCTTTTTCCCCATAATCCTGGAAATTAGCTCACTTTAAGTACATGTCCAATTGCCTTTTGAAACTTCCTATGGAATCTGCTTCCATCACTCTTCCAGATCTTATCAATCCTCTGTGTGAAAAAAATTCTCCGCATTTCCCCTCTAGTTCTTTTGCCGATTATTTTAAATCTATGACCTCTGGTTACCGACCCACTCGCCAGAGGAAACATTTCCTCCCTACTTTCTCTATCAAAACTTCTCATTATTTTGAATACCTCTGTTAGGTCTCCCTTTAACCTTCTCTGCTCTAAGGAGAACAATCCCAGCTTCTCAAATCTCTCCACATATCTGAAGTTTCTCATCACTAGTTTCATCCTGGTAAACCTCCTCTGTACCCTCTCCAAGGTCTTAACATCCTTCCTAATGTGTGGTGCCCAGAATTGTACACAATAACCCAGCTGAGGCCTATCCAGTGATTTGTAAAGGTTTAGCACAACTTCCTTGCTTTTGTATTGAATGCCTCTATTAACAAAGCCAAGTATCCCATATGCTTTCTTAACCGCCTTATCAACTTGCCCTGCCACCTTCAAAGATTTGTGAATATGCACACCCAGGTCCCTCTGATCTTGCACCCCCCTCAAAATAGTACCATTTAGATAATACTGCCTCTTCATGTTGTTCCTCCCAAAGTGCGTCACTTCACACTTATCTGCATTAAATTGCATCTGCCATATCTGCACATATCCCCAAAATTGCTTCCACCTAATTTAAAAGATCTTTTTGTATTATATAGTTAGTTTTTGAACTGATAATTGCTCTTTGCTGCAAAGCTCTGTAGCCCTACCACATCCAGTCAAGAATGATGGTGGGTAACCAGACCACTGACAAGAAGAGAAAACTCCATGTACATCCCCATGATAAACCAGGGTGGAACCCTGCATATGAGTATGAGAGACAATGCTGACAAGTTTGCAAGGTGGGGAAAGAAATAGCAAGGCGAAGAAGTCTAGATAGGGAGTTTCAGAGTATGAGGCCAAGATGCCTAAAACCTCTGCCACCAAGTAAGGAATGCAGGGAAAGGGGGATACACAGGAGCCCCAAATCAGAGGGCCCTAGGGCATGCCCTGAGAGGTACATCTGGAGGAAGCTGCAGAGGTGATTGGGGTCAGGTCATGGAGGGATTTGTAAATGAGGACAAGAATTTTAGAGAGAGTGAGCCAGTGGAGGTTGGCTAGGGCAAGGATGATGGATGAGTGAGACATGTGTGACAGGTTGCAATCGGTACAGTTTTGGTTAAGTTAAAGTTTGTATAGCAAGGAGTTTGGGAGGGCAGCGAGGAGGGCATTCAAGAAGTCTTGAGGCAACAAAAGCATGGATAGATGTTTCAGTGATGGAGTGGGTGATATGGGGTGCAGTCAGGCAATGATGAGAGGTGGAAAACTGCTGTCTTGGTAATGATGGGGCACGGGGTTTGAAGCCCAGCTTAGAGTCAAACAAGACACTGTAGTTACACACGTTCTGATTCAACTTGAGTGAGCAGCCAGATGAGGGGGATAGAGTTAGGAGCAAGGGTATGAAATTTTTGTCAGGAACCAAATGATATCACAGTAATAGCTAAGGTCTTTAGACATGAATCAAGAAAAAGAGACTGGTAAAGGAGGAAGTGGGACCATTAAAAACAGATTTTGATTTGACAATAGAGGTAAGGACATAGTGGAGTTGCTAAATAAATATTTTGCTTTGGTCTTCACAGTGAAGAAGGAGGATCTGTCACAGAGAAGACTAAAGATTAGTGAAGAGAGAAATTTACAGAGAATAGAACAGAAAAATTGTTATGAATAAAATAAGTATTGAAGACAGATAAATTTCCAGGCCCAGAAATTGGCAAAGAAATTGGGAATGAATTGATTATAATATTCCAGAATGCACTTAACTCAGGGTTCTTACGAAAGGATTGGAAGGTGACAAATGTTGCTTTATATGATATTTATCCAAAAGGCCAGTCTAATCTTTCCAAATAATAAATAAGTAACACAATTTTGAGTCAACCTATTGAAGAAGAAATATACCTGATGCATGCTCAACTTGTTTCTTGTTTATAGCAATATATAAATAAAAACATTTTTAGATGTTTTAATATCTTTAAAACAAAACAGATAAAAATGCCAGCTTGATAGCAAGTGGTGCAATTTGATGTTATAAAGTGTCATATTATATAATACATTTATTAATGAGGTGGGGTTGCCAAGGCAATGATTTTTCATTGCAGTACTTGGTTGTCATTTGAAATATCAGTTTTAGATTAAATCAGTAATATGATATTGTGTGCCCATGTAGTTAAAGGGGCAATGTTGCTTCTTGAAAGTTCTTAGGAAAGCTTCTTCCTTTGATTTGGAAATATGTGACACAATGGAATTTTTCCATTGAGGATGCATCATTTACATTTGAAAATGTCAGTGGTGCTTGCACATGACATCTTCTGGGCTCATTTTCATCACAAAATTAGCAATGATCCCCTCCTAATGCCCAAGTTATATTGTAGATTTGGCATTAGCGCAATACAATTTTTCGCACTACACAAATTCCAGGTGTGCAGCACAATGCTGATGAATTGAGTGATGGAACTACCTGGACACAATCTAGAATCATAGAAGTTTACAACATGGAAACAGGCCCTTCGGCCCAACATGTCCATGTCGCCCAGTTTATACCACTAAGCTAGTCCCAATTGCCTGCACTTGGCCCATATCCCTCTATACCCATCTTACCCATGTAACTGTCCAAATGCTTTTTAAAAGACAAAATTGTACCTGCCTCTACTACTGCCTCTGGCAGCTCGTTCCAGACACTCACCACCCTTTGAGTGAAAAAATTGCCCCTCTGGACCCTTTTGTATCTCTCCCCTCTCACCTTAAATCTATGCCCCCTCGTTATAGACTCCCCTACCTTTGGGAAAAGATTTTGACTATCTACCTTATCTATGCCCCTCATTATTTTATAGACTTCTATAAGATCACCCCTACACCTCCTACTCTCCAGGGAAAAAAGTCTCAGTCTATCCAACCTCTCCCTATAAGTCAAACCATCAAGTCCCGGTAGCATCCTAGTAAATCTTTTCTGCACTCTTTCTAGTTTAATAATATCCTTTCTATAATAGGGTGACCAGAACTGTACACAGTATTCCAAGTGTGGCCTTACTAATGTCTTGTACAACTTCAACAAGACATCCCAACTCCTGTATTCAATGTTCTGACCAATGAAACCAAGCATGCTGAATGCCTTCTTCACCACCCTATCCACCTGTGACTCCACTTTCAAGGAGCTATGCGAGTGTAGTTCTCAGAGAGTACCTTCCTTTGGGTGATACATTACACCCAGGGCCCGTCTACTTGTGCTGGTGGTTCAACTGAACATTAAAGATTCCATGAAGAGTAAGAGGTTCTACCAGTGCCCTGACCAACATTCCTCCCCCAACCACCAAAAAAAAATGCCTTGGAAGCTAATGTGCATTGGATGGAGCTTTTATCAGAACTTTTTAAACTTTAAAGGTAAAGCTAAGCTGATCCATTGAACATCCTTTAGATTTCTTATGTCAAACAAAAAGAAATTCCCATCTGATCATCTTTGTTCTAACTAGAAGGGAGTGTAGATGTACCATTAAATGTAAGATATTAAGGTCAGAGAGCAGGAGTAAGTTTTTTAAATAGAGGTGTTAGGCTGTGGAATGCGCTACTGAAGATAATGGTTAAAGCAGAGACCATGTCAACATTTAAGAATAGGTTAGATATGTGGTTGAAGGAAAAGGGAATAAAAGAAATATGGGGATAGGGCAGGCACTTGCGATTAGAACTGCTGCTCACATGAAGGATAAACACCCAACACTCACTGATTTGGCCAAACACTCTGGGCTCGATTTTACCGTCGGGTTTCCTGTGGGTTTCCAGCGGGGGGGGCCCCGAAAATCCCGATATCCAGTCACGTGACCGGATCGCACCGAGATCCCGGCCACTTCCGGGTGCCGCGCTGACGTGCGGGGCTGCGTGCGCGGCCCCCGCTGGTGGGAATCCCGCAGGCAATTAAAGCCAGCGGGGTTCCACTTGAGTGTAATTACCTTGCTTGTTGAGGTCATTAAATGAGCTGAATCAGCTGTCAAAACAGGAAGTGTGGGATTTTTGCTTCAACGCAGTGTGTTTCACACACTGGGGGAAACAGTCTCCCTTCAACCGGTCGTGTTCCAGCCAGCAGCCTGTGGCAGCTGCCAAGGTGCACTCCACAGCGGGTGGGAGAGCCCTCACCCACGCAGGAGGCCACCGCGTCACGTAGGGCAACCCCTGCCCTCCACCACCCCCCGCCAAGCCAGAGGACAGACCGACGTGAAACCGCAGCCCCAGTGCGAGGAACCACCTACCTACCCTGCACAACCTCTCAGACCAACACCTGCCAGATGGGTGGTGCGTTGACATCCTCGGAGGACGAACAGCATGACCAGCCCCAGCAGCCTCGCAGTCCACGCCGTCCGCCTCGGAGACGTGGAGCCCCCCAACACGGTGCTGTGGCACACCCACCTGCACAGCAGGAGGGAGGGCAACCACAGAGAGAGATGCGTCGCAGGAGGCACTACCCTCCGCACAGGGTGTACAGAGCGAGGCTCAGCTTCATGGACCTCTCCGAGGAGCAGTGCATACGTCGGCTCAGAGTCAATCGCCAGGTAGTCTTCGACATCTGCAGCCTCCTTAACGACGAGCTGCTCCCGGATGGACCAAGCAGCATCTTCTTACCTGTCGCCGTCAAAGTCATCACTGCCCTCAACTTCTTTGCATCCGGATCCTTCCAGGGTGCCACCGGGGACATCACCGGGGTCTGTCAGTCGTCTGCACACAAGTGCATAAGGCAGGTCACCGATGGGTTGTTCCGCAGGGCCTCCCACTACATCAACTTCGCCATGGACGAGCGCAGCCAGATGGAGAGGGCGGTTGGATTCCATGCCATGGCTGGCTTCCCACGGGTACAGGGTGTAATCGACTGCACCCACATCGCAATACGGGCACCTCCGCATGAGCCAGGGCTGTTCATCAACAGGAAGGGGTATCACTCCATGAACGCCCAGCTCATCTGTGACCACCGCCAGAGATTCCTACACGTGTGCGCCAGATACCCCGGCAGCTGCCACGATGCCTTCATCCTCAGGGAGTCCACCGTCCCGCCCATCCTCCAGGCACCCAACGCCGGCAACGGCTGGCTCCTCGGCGACAAGGGGTATCCCCTCCACACGTGGCTCATGACGCCTCTGAGGAACCCCATCACAGAGCCGGAGCGTCGGTACAATGACAGCCACACTGCTACCAGGTCTACAATTGAGCAGACCATAGGGCTGCTCAAGATGCGCTTCAGGTGCCTTGATCGTTCTGGGGGAGCGCTGTAATACACACCATTCAGAGTGGGACGAATCATAGTTGTCTGCTGTGCCCTGCATAACATGGCACTACAGAGAGGGGTGTCGCTGGAGGAGGCCCAATCCACACCCGCCACCCACATTGAGGACGGCGATGAGGAGGAGGAGGAGGAGGAGGACGCGGACGCGGCAGAGGATGGTGGACGACCCATGCGCCGAACCACGACTCACCGGGATGCTCGCCGGGCCAGGGAGGCACTCATACGTCAACGGTTCTCCTAGAGTCAGACAGTGCGAGGCGCTCGCATCTCCTCACCTGCACATGCGAGCGGCCATACCAGCCCCCTCCACTGAAGACTGTTGCCAGTACTCCTGCACCCACAGCAGTGTGCCCAATGGGCGGCAGCAGGTGTTCGCTGTCATGATGGGCTGCACGGAACGCACCTATTGCACAGGCCGCGGAAGAATGGACGAGAGGTGGCAGGAGTGGTGAGAATATAGTGTTTAATATGTACAATGTGAGATAATATAAACAAAAAGTGTACAAACACCCTGGTGCATTCCCTTTGTGCTTATAACGCCTTTGGATTTCTTTTGCGGGTACCCCTACGTGGTGCTACCCCTGTGGCTCCAGCAGAGGTAGTGGCAGGTTGCTCCTGTTCTCGCCCTGACCGGGTAGATGCTTTGGGCGGACGGCCCCTGGGTTTCGGTGCCCGTGAGGGCACCTCCACAGACTGCTCCTCCTGCACCGGGGCAGGGGCAGACTCGGCCACCTGGAGAGGAGGCACCATTGTGGTTACTGGTTGAGAGGGGGGCAACGGGTGGGACGTGGGGGCGCCTTGAGAAGCGTCCCCGCTTTCATGTCCCCGGTCACCATCATCCCTCTCGTGGCCTCGGCCCACATCACCCCTTCCACCCTGCTGGACGGCAGTTTGGATGGCATGTGTGAGGCCTTGCAAGGCTACCCCTAGTGTATCCGTCAGCCTGTTTATGGCGTCGCAATGTTGCTCACCCTGAATCCGTACAGCCGTTGTCAGGGCCTGCACGGACTTGATGTGGAGCTGTGCGTGACGCTCGAGGGAGGCCAGCCTGTCCTCCACCGCAGACGCTCCCGCACCTACCCGCGACACTGTGTCGCCGGTACCCTCCTGTACCTGCGCCACCAATGCCCTCATGCAGGAGTTGGACTCCTCCATCGCCTGCGCAATTGTGGACAATGCGCGCGGCACCTCTCCCAGTACCTCAGCAATTAGCTGGTGCCCCTTGACGACTCTCCTTTTCACTGGTGGCCCCCTGGGTTCAGCATCTGGGTCCGGCTGAGCAGAGCCTGGAGATGAGTGCTCCCACCGACGCGGACCCTCCGCGGCTGCCCCTGCCACCAGGGTCTGCTCATGCTCACTCGTGCGTGGTGAATCACCAAGTGCTACCCCAACTAGTTGGCGAGGGGGACCCACCGAGGTGCGTGTCTCTGCGCTGGTGGATGGTTGGCTCAGATGTGACGATGCACCCTCAGAGACCGCCATGTCCTCTGAGGAATCGCCCTCCTCAATCGCAGCGCTCGCAGACGGCCCTGCAAGAGAACAGAGGGCACTATGAGGCATGTGCACCAACGTTACGGTGCGCCTGATGGCAGGTGATGATACGGTCACTCGCGATCATGGGTGTTGAGTGTCAGCTTTCCCTTACCAGCCGTTTCTGCAGCGACAGACTCGCCATCTGCGACCGACAGGCAATGTGGCGTGCGGGCGAGGTCGAGCGCCTCCACCTCTGCGTCTGTGAGGTCTACCAGGTGCGGCGGGCCACCTCCGGTGCGTGCCCTTTCCCTGTTGTTCTTGCTTCTCTTCTCCTGTCAAGGCAAAACACAGATGCGTGAGTGGGTGCGTATTGCATCGTGAGACGCATCGAGCATCGGTGTGGGTAGGTTGAGCGTGGGGCAGATGGATGGGAGGATGCGTGTGCCACATGCCCATCCTATTGCATGGGGATTGGGGTGTGTGGTAGTGTTCGGGTGGGGACAGGGACGGTGGGTACTTGCGGGCACGGCGAGGATGGTGAGTGAGTGGCTGTGAGGATTGCTGCGGGAGCGCTGTGGTGGCTGTGCAGGAGGGGGTTGTGATCTGTTTGGCGTGATGGTGGGGACGGGTTGTGGGAGGGTGCGTTGGTGTACTCACCTTGCCGGACCTAGTGAGGTCATTGAACCGCTTGCGGCACTGCTCCCATGTCCTTGGGGTGTTGGCCCTGCTGCTGATCTCCGCCGCCACCTCTGCCCATGCCTTCCTGGTGGCGGCGGCAGGGCACTTGCGTCCATCCGCAGGGAAGAGCGTGTCCCTCCTCCTCCTCACGCCCTCCAGCATCAGCTGCAGCGCAAGGTCCGAAAAACGGGGCGCAGCCTTTCCCCTCGGGTGAGCCATCATCTGTAGCCTACTGATTGCAGCAGGAGGGGCTTTGGGAGACTGCCCCTTTAAGTGGAGCTCCTACATCGCGTCGACGGTACTGCGCATGCGCAGCCCGCCGGCACGCAGCTGGGGAGCGGAGAACCCGGAAGCAGGGCTTAAGCAGTTCAATTATCCTGCGATTGCGCGGGGCACGCACGCAATTAGCCGTCCGCGTTTTCCACGCTCCCGGAGGACCACCCTCTGGGTTCGATTTTCAAACGTCCGAGACAGCGGGTTCGTGGCGGGGTGGCTCCGAAAATCGGGGATTCCCGGGGCAGGTCTGGAGCCCGGCTCCAAACCGCCCACTTCCCGGTTCCCCAGTGACGCGCTTAGATGCCCCCGTATGCGGGACTCCTGCCGGCAATGAAAGCTGGCGGGATCCCACTTAAACCAATTAATTAGATAGTTCAGGTCATTTGCAGACCTGATTTGTAGGATATTTTAGGAGGGGTGGGATTTTCAACTCAACTGAGCGTGTTTCCCATACTGGGGGAAACACTCCCAGTTGAAATGGACGTGTTGCAGCCACCAGCCTGTGGCAGCTGCAAAGATCCATTTGACAGGTGTGGGGGGGGGGGGTGGAGACCCTCACTCATTGCAGGAGGCCATTCTGTTACTTTGGACAAAGTTTGGCCTCCACCACCCTCCTCCTAACAATAAAATTCACAAACTTGCAACCTCAACCCCGGTGTCCAGACACATTTACCTACCTTGCGGACCCCCTCAAACGTACATCTTCCGGATGGGGGCTGCCTTGGCTGCAGTCATGACCTCCTCGGAGGACGAACAGCATCACCAGCCTCACCGGCCACGCCGTCCACCTCTGACACGTGGAGCTCCACAACAGAGTGCTGTGATACATCCACCTGCACAGCAGGAGGGAGGGCAACCGCAGAGTAAAATGTGTCGCAGAAGGCACTACCCTCGCCACAGGGTCCACAGACCGAGGCTCAGCCTCCTGGACCTCTCTGAACAGCAATGCACACAAGGCTCAGAGTCACTCGACATGTAGTCGTGGACATCTGCAGCCTCTTTCATGCCGAGCTGCTCCCGGCTGGCCCGAGCACCATCTTCTTACCTGTCGCTGTCAAAGTCACCACTGCCCTCAACAACTTCTCCTCCGCATCCTTCCAGGGTGCCACTGGGGACATCGCCGACATCTCAGTCATCTGCACAAAAGAGCCCTGCAAATACACCTACACCCACTCTGCAGTGACACAATGGGTGGCATCAGGTGTGAGTCTTCATGGTGATCCTCAGGAAAGGACATTATTGCACAAACCAGACAAGATTCGCAAAGACATGGCAGTAGTGATGACAATATAATATGTAATGTGAGTTGATCAGAAATCAAATATAAGTAAAAACCATGACAAACCCTCAAACACCCTTGTGCATCCCCTTCATGCACACGACATGTTTGCCTTACGCTTCCTACTACACATATGTGATGCATGCCCTGTGGCTGCAGCACAGGTAGTGGCAGGTTGAGTGAGGCTGACCGGGAAAGAGATGCATGAGAGGGTGAGTATGAGACGGAGCCATGAGATTATATGAGGATTGGGTTGAGTGGTAGTGGTGGGAAGAGTACTGGTGAGGTGAGTAAGTGCAGGGAAGATGAGGATGAGCTTTCAGTGGGTGTGAGGAGTGATGTGATAGAGTAGTGTTGGCAGTGCAGAAGGAGATGTGGGGTGGGGGCGGTAATATGGCAGACGGAGTGTAGGAGAATGAGTAAGAGTACTCACTTCAGCTGACCTACTTAGGTCATTGAAGCGCCTCCTGCACTGTATGCAGGTGCGTGATATGTTGGTGGTGACCTGCTCTGCCACCTCGAGCCGGGCCTTCGTGGTGGCAGAGACAGGCCAGTTGTTCCCGTCCGCCGGGGAGAAGATCTCTGGCCTCCTCCTCCTCACCCCATCCAGTAGGACCTGGAGTGAGGCATCATTAAACCTGGGAGCAGCCTTCCCCCTGGGCTGCTCCATGCATGTTACCCACACACCTAGTCGACCCCCCGCTGCCAACCCGCCTCCCTCCTAAAATCAAGCCCTCTGTCTCTGTGTTGTAGTTTCGGTGTAATTCTATGTAACTTTAGAAATGTTTCTACCAGTTGGTATGATGAACATGTTTAAAGTCAGCAGGCACATTGTTCTGTTTCCTAGTCTGGAGTAGTGTAAGCAGGTAAGAAGGTACTAGACAGAGTAGGTAGAGAGAAACGTTTCCCATTGGTGGAAGGGTCAAGAACCAAGGTGATTGGCAAAAGAACCAAAAGTGACATGAGGAAAATCTTTTTTACACAGCGAGTGGTTAGGATCTGGAATGTACTGCCCGAGGGAGTGGTGGAGGCAGATTCAATCATGGCCTTCAAAAGGGAATTGGATAAGTACATGAAAGGAAAAAAATTGCAGGACTACGGGGATAGGGCAGGGGAGTGGGACTAGCTGGATTGCTCTTGCATAGAGCCAGCGCAGACTTGATGGGCCAAATGGCCTCCTTCCATGCTGTAACCTTTCTATGATTCTATGATTCTAGTACTACAGCTAACAGCTTGCACCACTCTTAGAAATGCTCACAATGCAGTATAGCAGGGAAATAAGGTGGCACTGTGAACAATGCAGTCTTAATATAAGAAACAATCGGCTATGGAATAATGGGGATACTTGTGGTGACTCAGTTTGGCCTTAAGGGCACATTTCTATCTAAAATACTTGGTGACTTTGAGGGATACCAAAGCTAGGAAATGATACACTGCCACATTGGACACCCACGCCTAGAAAGCACATTTAGTGATGCTAATGTGTGAAAGCTTAACATGTTCATACGACCTTCCTCTATCTGCTATTGTAACAGAGGCATTAGCTGGTTTATCTTAAGCAGACTCATGTCTCCATTAAAATAATCATCAAGCTAATCTGTGGTCTCCTGCCTCATTCTCAGCTCATGTATGACAACAGGCCAGATGCAGAGTAAAAGTCTGTGCGGTCAGCCTCAACAAGGCACCTTAGCCCAAGCTCAGAAGAGCACCACTGCGTCATTTCCATTTCTGGCACTAGCCATTCTTGGGACCTCTTTAAATGGCGCATGCGGCAATGTCTTCAGCTGTAATTTGAAATGAGTCTGCGCAGCTGCTCCTATCTCTCTCACAATAGTTTCTGACTTGGGGTCTTATCTTATTATTTTCACTGTAATTTTTGTAAATGTTTATTGTCTCCTGTTGCAATGGCCCTACGTATTTGGTTACCAGCCACATGATTGTATTTACATCATCTTGTTTGTTATGATGTTAAAAAAGAATCCTTGGGTGAATTGTGCCTCCTTTTATATAAGGAAACTGTGGTTTAAAAAAGTCCCCCTACTCCAGAGATTGTATTATGCAATATCACCAATTTATTGAAGTAAACAATACAACGGTGTTATTAACTACAAGCGGATATTATTGCTTCAATTCTTATGGTTTTCTATCTAGCTTGCCCAGCTGGGCCGAATGGCCTGTTCCTGTGCTGTAGATTCTAAGTAATTCTATTTGCAGTTATGTGATCCAGGAGGATTCCATTTGCAACAGCCCCATTTTTATCGCATTTATCACATACTCACACACTGCATCCTGAGACGGCTCTTACTAGTCCCGGAATCTGAAAAGGGCAACAGGCCTTCGGGGATCTTATAATAGGATCAGACCCGATGTTTTAACGCAAATAGCTGAACACAAATGTCTCGCTATTTCACAGAACCGCTCAACCACATCTCTCTAAACGACAGTACTGATGGATCCCACCAGATTGCAAAGTATAAAATGCAACCGTGTGATGCAGCCTCTCAGGCTGTGTTTTTTATTTTTTTTATAAAGCCTATCATTTACACGATACACAATGAGGGAAAAGGACGCCTTCCATCTCCTGGTGAGACAGACCGTCCAACTTGTGACTAGCAATGGGACTGTCCTCGCTGTAAAACAGCCGAGGTTGAAAAAGGCAAACGAGTTACACACACCACCAGCACCCCCAAAGACCCCCTCCCTCCCCCGACGCTGAGTGTATTTTTTCGGAATGTATTTGTGACCTTTGATCTGTGCCCAGCAGAATCTGAGTCAATTGAAGAAACTGTGGGGCAGATCCCTCTTCTCTGAACAGAGCCAATTATCCCGTCCGGTTAGCCGCCTTACCCTGTGTATAACAGAGACTCATTCCAGGTTGGAAATACAGGAACGATTTTAATGTCTCCCAACTCTTAACCAAGTAACAGAATTCCACCTGCTTACATGGATTAGTGACCTTTGTTTTGATAAATGTCACACCTAAAATTCCCCTGCTACTGATTTCGGTTCCAGTTAAAATAAAGCACACGCCACCGTTTTGCTCCTGTGAACTAATAAAGCCACGTTTGCTGGAGGAGATGGGAGGGGGAGGATTGCGATGAATGAGTACAGGCAGCCCGGGGGCGAGGCTAAGGATCACTGCTGCCGTCGGCACTGTCTGTTAATATTATTCTGCTCAGGTTTGCTTGCGGATGGAAATTGCCCGCCTTGAAATTGACAGCCTGCAGTTTCCGCGATGTCAGTTCCAAACCTCAGGATAACGGGGGGTGGGGGGAAGGAACACACGTGAATGGCAATCGCTGTCACAGGGGAGGAAACTAAACAATAATAACACATCTCTTCATCATTGTCTTGCCACATTTTTCAGGGCTGGTTTACAATATACACGGTCCATAAAGAGTCGATAGACTACAATGCATGTAGATGCGCCTCACAGAACTGCCCGTGGACGTTTAGTCTGGAAAGAGCAGGGGAGTGGGACTAATTGGATGGCTCTTTCAAAGAGCTGGCACAGGCACGATGGGCCGAATAGCCTCCTTCTGTGCTGTATGATTCTATGATTTATCAGGGTTACTTATGTACACGTCTGCAGATTTGTCGTTGATATGGTGTTGTCGAATTCACTCATCCTTCGGGGTGTGTGTCAGTATTAATATGGAAAAGACCTCTGCAGGAATACTTGGGTTGCTGCTGTTTAGTCTTCAGGACTATGACACAGTAGGGTTTATGTTTAGTCATATTTAGATGACGGCTATAGCTCAGTAGTCGCACTCTTAACTCTGAGTCAGAAGCTTCTGGGTTCAAGCCCCATTCCGAAAGTTGAACATTTAATCTTGGCGGTATTGGGGGGAGTGCTGCACTGTCCGAGGTGTTGTCTTTTGAATGAGACTTTAAACCGAGGCTCTCTCAGATGGACCTAAATAA
Source organism: Heptranchias perlo (assembly GCF_035084215.1). Classification (NCBI taxonomy): domain Eukaryota; kingdom Metazoa; phylum Chordata; class Chondrichthyes; order Hexanchiformes; family Hexanchidae; genus Heptranchias; species Heptranchias perlo. The sequence goes on along the minus strand of NC_090329.1, from coordinate 112,625,089 downwards.
TCCCATGGCACTATTGGAAGAAGAGCATTAGAGTTCTTCCTGTGTACTGGCCATTATTTATCCCGCAACCAATACCTGAAACAGGTTATCTCGTCATTTATCTCAGTGTATTTTCTGCGACTTTGCAGTGGGCAAATTGGCTGCCACATTTCCCTTTATTACAAAAGTGGCCACAATTCAAAAGTACTTCATTAGCTGTGAAGGGGATGTCCTGGGGTCACGAAAGGTACTTTAGTAAATGCAAGTTATTTGTTTCATATTATAGGAAGACCCATTCATAAATAAAGCTGGAATTAGAATCTTAATTCAGATATACACCAGTATTTGCTCATACTAGTCAAGGTTACAAGGGAAGTGGTGCTGGAGTGGGGGAAGGGTTTACATGACTGATCAAAGGGTTTGGAAAGTAGTTTGTGAGAGATATTACCCTCACATGACAGTTATATAAATAAATCCATTTGTGCACACAACGCTCTATAGTTACACAAAACACGCTCTTGGATGCGTATACATTATGTGTCCTATCAAAGTTACCTCAAGTAGAGTTTGAAATGCTTTATTGTTTTTGTGCTTTTAATTGAAAAATGCAGCTCCCTTCAAAGGGATTCATTGGTTCTCATAGTAGCCCTCCTGGTTTTTACTGCTGTCAGTCCTTTTCTATTGCCAAAAGGGGAAGGCATGCAAACAGTAAGATGGCATCCTCTGTGAATGGCCAGTCCTGATGTCAGTGATAAAAACAAATCCAGCTGTGTTATAGGCCTTGCTCCAAAATGTGGCAGTGTTCACAATACTTGTAAGGGGGGTGGGGGTGGTGGGCAGTCTTCAGTAGGTTTCGGGAACTTGCCCGCAGAGTTACACAGGCCTACAGTGGGACATTCTGGTGGTTGTAGTCTGCTATCTGGCTGAGACTCTTCATTCAGGGAAGCTGTACTAATTCAACTCCCAGGCCTCGGAAAGAGGAGTAGGCCTTATTGAAGAGATTTCAAACACAGAAAAGACTTAATTTATAACTTTAATAATTTTACCAATTGTATATTTTATGTGTTTACAAGATGGCGGTCAAAGGGTCTAAAAATATTTTGAGCCATTGTCAATTGTTTTATTGCTAACTGTTGACCTCTGCTACTTCATTAGAAGGTTTGTACCTCCTTGGCACCTCCTTTGATAGTTTTGTTCCCTTGCTACTTGTTCATTGGTAAATTCTCTATCTGCTCAGTTATGATTAGAGTGTGTTCAGGACAGCTTTCTGCAACAGTATGTCCTAGATCCAACAAGGGGGCTGGCCATATTACATTTAATAATGTGTAATGAGCCAGATTTAGTTAACAGCCGAACGGTGCGTGAACATTTATCTAATAGCAATCATAATATGATCGCGTTCAACGTTGTGTTTGAAAGGGAAAAACCCATAGCAGCTACTAAGATTCTAAATTTAGGTAAGGCCGATTCAACAGGATGAGACAGAGACTGTCCACAGTAAACTGTTAATGGGTAAAACAACAGAAGATCAGTGGGAGGTGTTCAAAAAAGAATTTAACGTGATACGGAACCAGTTTATATCCCTAAGGGGCAAGAGCTCTACTTGCCAAAATAAAACAGCCATGGATGACAAAAGAGATAAGGGACAACATAAAACTAAAAGAAAAGCATACAAAAATGCAAAAAAGTAGCACAGATCCTGACGACTGGGAGAGATACAAAGAACAGCAAAGGGTGACAAAACAGATAGTAAGAGCTACAAAAAGGGAGTATGAAAAGAAACTTGCAAGGGATATTAAAATCAACACAAATTTTTAAAATAATTATATTAGGAAAAAGAGGGTGGTCAAGAACAATGTGGGCCCATTAAAAACTGATAATGGTGATATTGTAAATGAAAATAAGGAAATGGTGGGCATATTAAATAATTACTTTGCATCAGTATTTACAGTAGAGGAAGAAGATAGCATGTCGGACACCCCAACTAAATTAATTTTGAATCAGGGATGGGGACTCACCATAATTAATGTAAGCAAATTAACAGTAATGTAGAAAATAATGGTGCTAAAGAGTGACAAATCCCCAGAACCAGATAGTTTCCATCACAGGATTTTAAAGGAAGTAGGTGAGAACATTGCAGCTGCCCTAACTATGATCTTCCAAAGTTCTCTCAATTCTGGAACATAGAAACGTAGAAAATTATGGCACAGAAGGAGGCCATTCATCCCATTGTGTCTGTGCCAGTCGAAATAGAGCTATCCAGCCTAATCCCACTTTCCAGCACTTGGTCCGTAGCCCTGTAGGTTACGGCACTTCAAGTGCACATCCAAGTACCTTTTAAATGTGATGAGGGTTTCTGCCTCTACCACCCTTTCAGGCAGTGAGTTCCAGACCCCCACCACCCTCCGGGTGAAAACATTCTTCCTCAGCTCCCCTCTAATCCTTCCATCAATTACTTTAAATCTGTGCCCCCGGATATTGACCTCTCTGCTAAGGGAAATAAGTCTTTCCTATCCACTCTATCTAGGCCCCTCATAATTTTATACACCTCAATTAAATCACCGCTCAGCCTCCTCTGTTCCAAAGAAAACAACCCCAGCCTATCCAATCTTTCCTCATAGCTAAAATTCTCCAGTCCTGGCAACATCCTCGTAAATCTCCTTTGTACCCTCTCTGGTGCAATCATATTTTTCCTGTAATGTGGTGACCAGAACTGTATGCAGTACTCGAGCTGTGGCCTAACTAGTGTTGTATACAGTTGCAGCATATGCTCTTATATTCTATGCCTCAGCTAATAAAGGAAAGTATCCTGTATGCCTTCTTAATCACCTTGTCTACCTGTCCTGCTACCTTCAGGGATCTGTGGACATGCACTCCAAGGTCCTTCTGTTCTTCTACACCTCTCAGTATTCTCCCATTTATTGTGTACTCCCTTGCCTTGTTTGACCTCCCCAAATGTATTACCTCACACTTCTCCAGATTGAATTCCATTTGCCACTTTTCTGCCCACCTGACCAGTCCATTGATATCTTCCTGCAATCTACAGCTTTCCGCCTCACTATCAACGACATGGCCAATTTTTGTATCATCTGCAAACTTCTTAATCCTGCCCCCTACATTTAAGTCTAAATCATTAATATATACCACAAAAAGCAAGGGACCTAGGACTGAGCCCTGCGGAACCCCACTGGAATCAGCCTTCCAGTCACAAAAACACCCGTCAACCATTACCCATTGCTTCCTGCCAGTGAGCCAATTTTGGATCTAGTTTGCCACTTTCCCAATCTAAAGGAACCGTTCCTTTAGATTGGAAAATTGCACATGTCACTCCACTATTTAAGAAAGGTGAGAGAGGGAAACCAGGGAATTATGGATGTTGTTTATATGGACTTCCAGAAGGCATTTGATAAAGTCCCTCATAAGAGACTGTTAGCTAAAGTTGAAGCTCATGAAATTGAGGGCAAATTATCGACCTGGTTAGGAAATTGGTTGAGCGGCAGGAAACAGAGAGTAGGGATAATGGGCAGGTATTTAAATTGGCAGGATGTGACTAGTGGTGTCCCACAGGGATCTGTGTTGGAACCTCAACTATTCACTGTATTTATTAACGACTTAGATGACGGGATAGAGAGCCACATATCTAAGTTTGCTGATGACAAAAAGGTGGGCAGCACTGTACGCAGTGTGGGTGGAAACATAAAATTACAGAGATATTAATAGATTAAGTGAATGGGCAAAACTGTGGCAAATAGATTTCAATGTAGGCAAATGTGAGGTCATCCTCTTTGACCTAAAAAGGATAGTACCTAAAAAGTACTTTCTAAATGGTGAAAAGCTCAAAACAGTGGAGGTCCAAAGAGACTTAGGGGTCCATGTACATAGATCATTAAAATGTCATGGACAGGTACAGAAAATAATCAAAAAGACTAATGGAACTCGAACCCCCCCTTCCCTCACCTCCCCAGCTACTACCACTGGGGTCCTAGCTGGCCAACATTCCTTTGGCCCACAACCGGCGGGCTGGTCTTTATATCTAGAGGGCTAGAATACTAGGGGGTAGAAGTTATGCTACAGCCATTCAAAGCCCTGGTTAGACCACACCTGGAGTACTGTGTTCAGTTTTGAGCACCGCACCTTAGGAAGGGTATATTGGTCTCGGAGGGAGTGCAGCGTAGATTTACTAGAATGATACCTGGACTCCAAGGGTTAAATTGTGAGGAGAGATTACACAAACTAGGGTTGTATTCCCTGGAATTTAGAAGGTTAAGGGGTGATTTGATTGAAGTTTTCAAGATATTAAGGGGAACTGATAGGGTGGATAGAGAGAAACTCTTTCCACTGATTGAGGAGTCTAGGACTAGGGAACAGAACCTAAAAATTAGAGCCAGACCTTTCAGGAGTGAAGTTAGGAAACACTTCTACATGCAAAGGGTGGTAGAAGTTTGGAACTCTCTTCCGCAAATGGCAGTTGATCCTAGCTCAATTGTTAATTTTAAATCTGAGATTGATAGACTTTTCTTAACCAAAGGTATTAAGGGATATGGGGCTAAGGCGGGTATATGGAGTTAGGTCACAGATCAACCATGATCTCATTGAATGGTGGAACAGACTCAAGGGACTAAATGGCCTACTCCTGTTCCTATGTTGCTATGATTTGTTGCTGTTTCCTAACTAATATTTGAGACATTATTCAGTATGAGACCTGTTAGACCCAAGGCTTCATTGCATTTTTAAAAATTCATTCATGGGATGTGGGCGTCGCTGGTGAGGCCAGCATTTATTGCCCATCTCTAATTGCCCTTGAGAAGGTGGTGGTGAGCCGCCTTCTTGAACCGCTGCAGTCCGTGTGGTGAAGGTTCTCCCACAGTGCTGTTAGGTAGGGAGTTCCAGGATTTTGACCCAGCGACGATGAAGGAACGGTGATATATTTCCATGTAATACACTCAGTCTTGCCACTGCTTATTGAGCACCCGTCCTGTCTGAATGCCCAGTTACAAAATGTTCCCTTGATTTGCATTGTTTTAAAATATTCTAAAGGTTTTTTTTAACCCTTTACCTCTGCTTAAAAACCACAAAAGATTCCGAAACATGAAGTCTAATCGCCCGTCACACAATTAAAGATCAGGCAGTCAATGTGTATGGTTCATGTACAAAAGACCTTTATTTTCACAGTAAACAAAATATGCACCCGGATTCACGACATTAATACAGTTAATACACAAAAATAGAATATGTTGCAGGCTACGATCAATATTTACAGTATGGATCACCCGTAGGGGCGGGGCAGTCAGTCAGCTACAAATAAAGTGCCTGATCATTTCAATACTTCCTTCCTCACGTTGTTCGTCAGACTGTAAATTTTGAGATCACTGAACTTTCTTTTCAAACAAGTCCCATCACAAATGTTTTCCTAACTTGTTTAGAGCTGGGAGCCGATTAAAGTTTTTAAAAATTCGTTCATGGGATGTGGGCATCGCTGGCGAGGCTGGCATTTATTGCCCGTCCCCAATTGCCCTTGAGAAGGTGGTGGTGAGCCCCGCCTGGACTCCGCCCTTTGCTATCCGCAGACACCATGGGGTCGATTTTTAACTCGCTAAAACCATGTTAACGGGGCGCTAAGGGCCTCAAATTGGGGCCAGTAGACTTACCGCCCAGTTAACATCAATGCCCCAGCCGCCGCCATTTAGAAAATGGGCCTACCCCTGAAACAGGCGGGAGACCTCTTCCCCACACAATCCGGAACTCTAATGATGTAGTTAGGATCCCATTGGAATTTTAAGGGACACATGGGCAGAGTGTGCACCATGCATGCTTCACCCATATATTGGCCTGGAATGGCCTGAGCATCAGTCCTTAAAGGGACTTGGCCACCCAGTAAACAGACATATATTTTTGTGGAGCCTAAAGGAGGAAGGAGCACTCCTGGCTCTGCAAAATACTGTGGGCCGCTGCCAGCCTGAGCTCTTCTCCCTCGAGTCCCCCTTCCCACACCTCCCCAGCACCTACCACTGGCGTCCCAGCTGGCCAACATTTCTTTGGCCCACAACCGGCGAGCTGCCTCAGAACGCCCGTTTGTCATCCGAAGCTCACCAGTCAGATTCGAATGAGGCCCAGTGCCTCCAATTCACAGCGGTCTCTTCACCGTTGCAATGGGCGACCGGCTGGAACACTCCACTGGTCAGCTACCCCAAACTTAAAATCTTTCAACTTTGGCATGGCATAAAGCGGGTGAGATCGGATTGGTTGCCTGTTAAAAGCTCTGCCTAATTTTCCTTTCCATTGAAGCAATGAAAAGGATAATCGGGCAGGATGTACAATGGGCCATGGATGGCTCACCCTACACCCATTTTACAGGATCTATTTTGACTTTTTGGTGACTGACCAGCTGATCGCTTGTAACTGTGATACAGAGGCGGTTGCAATTTTGAGGCATCGGCCTCATTACCATCAGGCCAGCCAAAAGGGCACCCCAACACAGGCAGCTGATTGAGGCCGCCCAATAGTGTGCCTCCCCGGCCTCTAGCAAGGTAAGTGCGAGTTGCGATCACGGAGGGTGGGCGTCCCGGGGCAGCAGCAGCCAGATTATTTGGAAAGTAATTCCAAAGTTACCCTGGCTGGTCCTCTTCATCTCCATCGCCCATGGAACTGGTCAGAGTGTGTATGGCGCACAACCGGACCAGTTCTGACCTAAAATCGCAATCGGGATTCTAGGACCTTTATTTGCATATTAAATGGGACCTACTGCCTGAGACAGGTGGGCACTTCAGGCACCCAGCGGTATGTCCCTTCCAAAATATTAGCGTCCACTTCGCAGGTGTTAACAGGGAAGGTAAGGCTACCGATCTCATTTTGAGGCGGTTAACGGCAGGCGATAGAAGTGAAAATTGACCCCACTGTGTGAATGTGTCCATTGCTTTTCTCCAGCATGCATATGCCAAGGGGACAGACATCTAGACATCACTGGGTGACCTCGAATGGAAGGAGGAGTTGGACTGGAAGCAACCGCAAAACAGAACCCACGTAGCTTTCTGAATCTCCTGATTCTTGAAAGCATAAATGATGGGGTTGATCATGGAGTTGTAGGTAGCAGGCAGGAGAGTGGCATAGGTGTACACGGACGGGTAGCCGTGATCCCCAACCAGGCAGTAGATGGCGAAAGGCAGCCAACTGGTCCCAAAGGTCCCTACAATGATGGCAAGAGTGGAGACACTTTTCTTTGTGGTCACGTAGTAAGATGTCGCGAAGAAGTGTTGTTGCAGGGCGATCTGGTGAGCATGCCGACACACTATTTTGCATATTTTAATGTAAAGGTGCAGCATAATGACAAAAATCAGAAAGAAAGAAATTGACAGGACAGTCAAGTTACTCCTAGTCAGAGGCTTCACGATGCTGCAGGTAGATGCGTCGTTTAGACAGTTCCATCCCAGGATGGGAAGCAACCCCAGGCATATAGAAACGCCCCAGGCGACGGCCAGCATCGTGTGTATGTAGGCTATGGTCCTTTCCGAATAGTAGGTTAACGCGTTATACAACGAAAGGTAGCGGTCGATCGTTATGGCCAACAGACTGTTTACAGAGGCGGTGAAGGAGCCAACCAGAAAACCCACGGTGACAAGGCTGATAGTCTCCGAGTGAATCAAATAATGGAAAAAGAAATGCAGAATTAACCCAAGTCCTGCCAGGAGATCGGCCATCGCTAGGCTCCCGATCAATAAAAACATAGGCGTTCGTAAGGACGGGGTGTAGAATATAATGGCCACCACGAGGGCATTTTCACAGGCGATGACAGTCCCCGAAATACACAACATGACATCCCAGGGGTCCACCGACAGCCGCGGCACTTGCGATTGCAGCTCTAAGGAAGAGTTGTTGTCCAGGGCTTCCAGCCAGCTGGAGAGATTGAGAGTTTCATTCCCAGCTGAGATTTCACCCATCTCTCCCCGTTACTATATCCCTGAAAAAAATAAAGAGATCAGATCAATAAGGCTAACCAGCAGACCTGGGCAAAATGAAAATAAACCTTGTACTTGTTGCCAGGAAGGAGTGGGGGGGGGGGGGGGTGGAGGTGAGAATGGACCGGATGGATTCCATTTATGAGCGAGAATGAACGTGACTGTAATCTCTAAACAGGCGGACTGGGCTGTTCAGAAGAAAAATAACCCACGGAGGGATGACAGGTTTAAAAATGAGCCAATTGGGTGTCACAGCAAAACCTGACAGATTTTAAGCGAGGCGTTTAAACAATTTGAAAATAAAGGATGAAAAAGAGCGAAGAAAATGAAAAAGGGGAAGAAAGATCAGGAGGTTATAAAATGAGAAGCAAGCGGTGGGAACTCTGCGCTGACCATGGTCCTGAACCACATTGTTTATGGGTTTTGACATGGCGAGAACACAATGCCATATAACTGTCTGAATCTACAGTAATTGCAAGTCTGTTAGCCTTTAACCCCGCGCATATTCTGCCCCCCGGCTTCATACAAGAAAACACAGATAATTCAACACTGCACAAAATGCTTAGTTTTCACATACTCTCCTCTCTCGCTTCCCCAGAAAGGAAACCAACCCTGTACTTTTCCACTTACCGGTCACAGCTGGGGCACCCGTGATGTTCCTCCCTCCTGTTTGGGTCCGTTTGATGGAGGTGAAGGGTCCCAATGTTTCCCAGCCCCTCCCCTCCCCATGGACTCCGGTGAAAGACGTGGAAAGGCTCGCTCCGCGTTGAGACATGCAGCCGGCGGCTAGGAGGTGCGGGATGGAGTTTATGACGGGAGAGAGTTGCAGACTGCTGATGTTGGAAATGATGGCAGCTTCACTCCTGCCCCTGACGTCAGCCTGTGCCTGGCAGTCACGGGGCTCTCACTGCCAATATCAAAGCATTCTCAATGGGGCCACCAAATAACATAGCGAGGAAAGGAGGAGACACTGCAACCATGCCGTCCTATCATCATCTGCTATTATATCTTAATTATCCTACAGGTGACAAAAAATTATCCCGCTCAGAAGGGATTTAAACTCGATCTCGTTTTCCCTGAGGGTTATGCATTGACAAATGGTTGTGGGAGTTTTAAATGTCTGAGTTTCCCTGTATTATTTCTATTACAATCCTATACCTGATAAAGAATTATACCCATTTATTGGATCACATTGACCTTATGTGCCATCTTTAAACGCCGATGTAAATTGTATCACAATCCCAACTCTGATGTTGCCAAATTGCTGTGTATTACAGTCTGGTTGATGCAGACTTCATCTCACAATGTGTGCTTGGCCATGAATTCCAAGGGATCAACAAGTTGTTGTTGTCTTTCTCAGACAGAACATATTATTTGCAGAACCAGTCACACATTGGTGATAATACGTAAAACGAAAACAAACACAAATGTGAGCACGACGCTGTTTACTTGGCGGTGTTTATGTGGCCATCGATCACACACCAACAAGGGGAAGCGTTGATGAAACTTAACCTAGATCAGTAGGAGTGACAGCGGTCAGAAAAGAAAAGCGCCGCGTCCAGATAATGATCTTTGTTAAAATGTAATGCCAAGTTTCACCTAGCCAAGCCAGCTTCATTATAGCATTTATAACAAATCGAAACAATTTAGCGAACTGGGATTTCACCGGAATAAATGCAAATTGGTCGTTAATCTAAAGGAGACGATTGAGACACAAACAGGAAAAGTGCGTTTACAGCAAAGACGCGTCAAGATTTCAACCACCCTCATATTCTCTCCAGCGCTGACCGTTGCACTGATCATTGGCACCTCTCACTGAGGGGATGTTTGTGTGTCTAAATAAATGAAAGCAATATATTTCTTCTACTTCAATGTCTGTTACCAATTTCATCCCGATCACTGTTTCATTGTGATTGATGTGCAAGCATCGTTATAAAAGAAAAGCGGTTCTGGGAGAGCAGGAAGGCAGATACAGTACACGACTATTTCTTGGCCATCCTCGTTCTGGATTGTCCCAACTCGGTTGGGTCGATCGGAGTTTCCCACTTTAGGTGCCGGTTGGACCCTGCAGTGGTCGTGGACACACTGCATGAACCTCACCCGCTGACATCACCTAGCATTTGTCAAACGTGGTTGAAGGGATTTGAAATGGTTGTTTGCTTTTGAGAAAACAATGGGAAAATAGTAATAGAAGTTCTTTGAGTGCTGTTCCTCTCACATCACGGCACCAGCCAGAAGTGTCTCGTGTTTTTTTCTGCAGCGTCGGCATGGGTTGAAGGAGAACACAATTCTACTTTTTAACTTCACTGGCCTTAGTCACATCGCAAACATTCAAAATCATTATGTGACAATCTACAGTCAGATTTTTGTGTCCCAATCCTCCAATCTTCATCGTAACTCAGTGGTAGCATTCTTGTCTCTGAGTGAGAAGACCGTGGGTTCAAGTCCCAGAGAATTGAGCACAAAATCTAGGCTGACACTTTCGTGCAGTGCTGAGGGAGTGCTGCACTGTCTGAGGTGCTATCTTTCAGACAAGACATTACACCGAGGCCCCATCTGCCTTTCCAAGCGATTTAAAAGATCCCATGGCACCATTCAAAGAAGAGCAGTGTAGCTCTGGCTAATATTTATCCCCCAACCAATGTCACTAAAACAGATCATCTTGTCATTTACCTCATGACTGTTTATGGGACCTTGCTGTGCACAAATTGGCTGCTGCATTTCCCAACATTACAACAGTGACTACACTTCAAAAGTGGCTGTGAAGCACTTTGGGGCGTCGTGAGGTCATGAAAGGCGCTATATAAATGGAAGTGTTTCTATCATTTCTTTTAATCTTCATCACAGAAAAAAAGGATTGGAATGAGCAGAGCTACCAAGTTTGAGGACTCAAAAAGTGTAAGATTAAATGTAGGGTTTGGTGTCTGTTTTTCAGAGATATGTTAAGTAGGTTGCCTGTTTCAACCAAATGAGTTCGACTCAGGACAGGTTATACTACAATCCCCCTATCAGACTGCTGCCTGTATAGTGCAAAATGGGGCTACAGACTTGGGTTACACTGCCAGCTCCTATGTCACACTTTGCCCAGTTACTGCAGCTCAATACATGGATGCACAGAGCTGTATCACTGGCTTTTGAAAGCCATTAAATTTTTATTAGTTATAAATTAATGCCAAATGTGACTCTCCACTCAAAAAAAATAGGAGACACGCATCTGCCGGGAAACTATAAGCCTGTTAGGCTTCAGTTTTTGGTAAACTACTAGAGTCCATAATATAGAATGACATTACTAAACATTTCGAGAAACATGAGTTAAATAGGATTTCTGAAATGCAGAAATAAAAGTGGAAAATGCTGGAAATACACAGCAGGGAAAGAGAATTTGCAGGTTATGGCATTTCAGGTGTGTAGCTTTCATCAAAACTGAAGATTGAAAGATCAACAGACATCTGACGACATAAACAGGCTGGTGGAGTGGGCGGACACATGGCAGCTGAAATTTAAAACAGAGAAGTACAAAGTGATACATTTTGGCAGGAAAAATGAGGAGAGGCAATATAAACTAAGTGGTACAATTCTAAAGGGGGTGCAGGAACAGAGAGACCTGGGAATCTTTGAAGGTGGCAGGACAGGTTGACAAAGCATTTAAAAAAGCATAAGGGATCCTGGGCTTTACATAACTGGAGTATTGTGTCCAATTCTTGGCACCACACTTTAGGAAGGCTGAGAAGGCCTGAGAGAGGGTGCAGAAAAGATTTACTATAATGGTTCTAGGGATGAGGGACTTTTTTTTATTCATGGGATGTGGGCATCACTGGCAAATCCAGCAATTTATTGCCCATCCCTAATTGCCCTTGAGAAGGTGGTGGTGAGCTGCCTTCTTGAACCGTTGCAGTCCGTATGGTGAAGGTTCTCCCACAGTGCTGTTAGGAAGGGAGTTCCAGGATTTTGACCCAGCAACAATGAAGGAACAGCGATATATTTCCAAGTCGGGATGGTGTGTGACTTGGAGGGGAACATGCAGGTGGTGTTGTTCCCATGTGCCTGCTGCCCTTGTCCTTCTAGGTGGTAGAGGTCATGGGTTTGGGAGGTGCTGTCGAAGAAGCCTTGGTGAGTTGCTGCAGTGCATCCTGTGGATGGTACACACTGCAGCCACGGTGCGCCGGTGGTGAAGGGAGTGAATGTTTAGGGTGATGGATGGGGTGCCAATCAAGCGGGTTGCTTTGTCCTGGATGGTTTCGAGCTTGTTGAGTGTTGTTGGAGCTGCACTCATCCAGGCAAGTGGAGAGTATTCCACCACACTCCTGACTTGCCTTGTAAATGGTGGAAAGGCTTTGGGCAGTCAGGAGGTGAGTCACTCGCCACAGAATACCCAGCCGACCTGCTCTTGTAGCCACAGTATTTATGTGGCTGATCCAGTAAATTTTCTGGTCAATGGTGACCCCCAGGATGTTGATGGTGGGGAATTCGGCGATGGTAATGCCGTTGAATGTCAAGGGGAGATGGTTAGACTCTCCCTTGTTGGAGATGATCATTGCCTGGCACTTGTTTGGTGCAATTGTTACTTGCCACTTATGAGCCCAAGCCTGTATGTTGTCCAGGTCTTGCTGCATGCAGGCTCGGACTGCTTCATTATCTGAGGGGTTGTGAATGGAACTGAACACTGTGCAATCATCAGAGAACATTCCTATTTTTGACCTTATGATGGAGGAAAGGTTGTTGATAAAGCAGCTGAAGATGGTTGGGCTTAGGACACTGCCCTGAGGAACTCCTGTAGCAGTGTCCTGGGGCTGAGATGATTGGCATCCAACAACCACTACCATCTTCCTTTGTGCTAGGTATGACTCCACCCTCTGGAGAGTTATCCCCCTGATTCCCATTGACTTCAATTTTACTAGGGCTCCTTTGTGTCACACTCTGTCAAATGCTGCCTTGATGTCAAGGGCAGTCACTCTCACCTCACCTCTGGAATTCAGCTCTTTTGTCCATGTTTGTACCAAGGCTGTAATGAGGTCTGGAGCTGAGTGGTCCTGGCAGAACCCAAACTCAGCATCGGTGAGCAGGTTATTGGTGAGTAAGTGCCGCTTGATAGCACTGTCGACGACACCTTCCATCACTTTGCTGCTGATTGTGAGTAGACTGATGGGGCGGTAATTGGCCGGATTGGATTTGTCCTGCTTTTTGTGGACAGGACATACCTGGGCAATTTTCCGCATTGTCGGGTAGATGCCAGTGTTGTAGCTGTACTGGAACAGTTTGGCTCGAGGAGCAGCTAGTTCTGGAGCACAACTCTTCAACACTAAAGCCAGGATGTTGTCGGGGCTCATAGCCTTTGCTGTATCGAGTGCACTCAGCCATTTCTTAATATCACGTGGAGTGAATCGAATTGGCTGAAGACTGGCTTCTGCGATAGTTTGGATATCGGGAGGAGGCCGAGATGGATCATCCACTCTGCACTTCTGGCTGAAAGTGGTTGCAAACGCTTCACCCTTGTCTTTTGCACTCATTTGCTGGACTCTGCCTTTATTGAGGATGGTAATGTTCATGGAGCCTCCTCCCGTTAGTTGTTTAATTGTCCAGCGCCATTCACGACTGGATGTGGCAGGACTGCAGAGCTTTGATCTGATCCGTTGGTTGTGGAATCGCTTAGCCCTGTCTTTAGCATGTTGCTTCCGCTGTTTCGCATGCATGTAGTCCTGTCTTGTAGCTTCACCAGGTTGGCACCTCATTTTTAGGTACGCCTGGTACTGCTCCTGGCATGCTCTTCTACACTCCTCATTGAACCAGGGTTGATCCCCTGGCTTGTTGGTAATGGTAGATGAGGAATATGCCGGGCCATGAGGTTACAGATTGTGCTGGAATACAATTCTGCTGCTGCTGATGGCCCACAGCACCTCGTGGATGCCTAGTTTTGAGCTGCTAGATCTGTTCTGAATCTATCCCATTTAGCACGGTGGTAGTGCCACACAACACGTTGGATAGTGTGAAGAGGCGATTCCGTCTCCACAAGGACTGTGCAGTGGTCACTCCTACCAATATTTATATGGACAGATGCATCTGTGACAGGTAGATGAGTGAGGACGAGGTCAAGTAGGTTTTTCCCTCGTGTTGGTTTGCTCACCACCTACCACCAGCCCAATCATGGTAGCTATGTCTTTCAGGACTTGGCCAGTAGTCTCTCCTGGTGATGGTCATTGAAGTCCCTCACCCAGAGTACATTCTGTGCCATTGCTACCCTCAGTGCTTCCTCCAAGTGGTGTTCAACATGGAGGAGGACTGATTCATCAGCTGAGGGAGGACGGTAGGTGGTAATCAGCAGGAGGTTTACTCACCCATGTTTGTCCTGATGTCATGAGGTCCAGAGTCAATGTTGAGGACTCCCAGGGCCACTCCCATCCTGACTGTATATCACTGTACCGCCACCTCTGGTGGATCTGTCCTGCCTGTGGGACAGGACATACCCAGGGATGGTGATGGAAGAGTCTGGGACATTGGCTGAAACGTATGACTCTGTATTTATGGCTATGTCAGGCTTGACTAGTCTGTGGGACAGTTCTCCCAATTTTGGCACAAGTCCCCAGATGTTAGTGAGGAGGACTTTGTCTTTGTCATGTCCAGTTTTATTCTTAGTGTGACTTTCTGTAGTGAGATTGTATAACTGACTGGTTTGCTCGGCCATTAAGAATCAACCACTTTGCTGTGGGTCTGGAGTCACATATAGGCCAGACTGGGTAAGGATGGCAGGTTTCCTTCCCTAAAGGGGCATTAGTGAACCAGATGGGTTTTTACAACAATCCGGTAGTTTCATGGCCATCATTACTAATGCTATTTTTTTTAAAATTCCAGATTTTATTTAATTAATTGAATTTAAATTCCCCAGCTACCGTGGTAGGATGTGAACTGATAACTCCAGATTATTGTCCAGGCCTCTTGGATTACTAGTCCAGTAACATAACCACTAGGCTACCATACCCGTTACTTCAGTTATGTAGATTGGCTGGAGAAGCTAGGGTTCTTCTCCTTAGAACAGAGAAGGTTGAGAGGAGATTTGATAGAAATGCTCAAAATCATGAAGGGCTTAGATAAAGTAAATAAACAGAAACTTTTCCTATTGGCGAAAGGGTTGAGAACCAGAGGACACAGATTTGTAATTGGCAAAAGAACCAAAGGCGACATGAGGAAAATCTTTTTTACACAGCGAGTAGTTATGATCTGGAATGTGTTGCCTGAAAGGGTGGTGGAAGCAGATTCAATTGTGGCTTTCAAAAAGGAATTGGATAAATAGAATAGAATCATATTAAGGTTACAGCACAGAAGGAGGCCATTCGGCTCTTAGAGTCTATGCTGGCTCTATGCAAGAGCAATCCAATTAGTCCTACTCCCCCCCCCCGCCCTAACCTGTAGCCCTGCAAATTGTTTCCTTTCAAGTACTTATCCAGTTCCCTTTTGAAGGCCATGATTGAATCTGCCTCTACCACCCCCTCAGGCAGTGCATTCCAGATCCTAACCACTCGCTGTGTAAAAAAGTTTTTCCTCATATCACCTTTTGTTCTTTTGCCAATCATCCTGGTTCTTGACCCTTCCACCAATGGGAACAGCTTCTCTCTATCTACTCTGTCTCGACCCTTCATGATTTTAAATATCTCTATCAAATCTCCTCGCAACTTTCTCTGTTCCAAGGAGAACAACCCCAGCTTCTCTATTCTATCCACGTAACTAAAGTCCCTCATCCCTGGAAACATTGTAGTAAATCTCTTTTGCACCCTCTCTAAGGCCTTCACATCTTTCCTAAAGTGCGGTGCCCAGAACTGGACGCAATACTCAACTGATACACCAGTCACAGAGAGGGAGCAATTGCCCCTTTTTCTCTTCATTTTTTCTCAACCTTACTAAAATGTCTATCTTTTGATCTTCAGTACTGTGAAGGTGCACACCAAAAATATCATAATTATTTTTTACAGATTCTGAGTGACCTGTTGCATATTTCCAGCATTTTCTATATTTATTTCAAATTTCCAGAGTTGCAGTAGACCTTATTTTTCTGAATGGTGGATCACGCTTAACCATCCTTAAAGAATTCTTTGAAGAAGTAGCAGAGGATAGATAAAGGAAATGCAGTGGATCTGGCTTATATGGATTGGCAAAAAAAACATTTGATGAAGTACCACATAAGAAAGTTATAGCAGAGATAATGGTGCACAGAATTAAGGGGAATTTGGCCATATGCATAAAGAAATGGTTGGAGGGCAGAAAGAAAATTGTAGAGGCAAGGGAAGTTTCTTGGAAAGATGTGTTGAGTGATGTTCGACAAGAGTTTGTGTTAGGATCACACTTAAAGTTGTTTAATGCATAAATGATCTTAACTTAGGAACTGAGGGAACAATTTTGAAATCAGTTGATGATGCCAAATTAGAGGCATATCAAATTATAATGTGGATTTTGAAAGATTGCAGGAAGACATTAAAAGATTAGTAGGATGGGCAGATAGAGGTCAAAGTAGAAAAATGTGAAGTCATATATTTTGGAAGAATTGGGAAAGGAAATACACCTTCAATGGTAAGAATTTGAAGTGGAGTAGAGGGGCAGAAGGACCTTGATGTGCAAATACACAGGGTCATTAAAGGTGGCAGCACAACTAGATAAGACCATGGAAAAGGCAAACAGAATCCATGGTTTAGTATCCAGAGGCATAGAATACAAAACCAAAGAGGTAATGTTGAGCTTGTTCACAATCTTAGTTAGGTCACTGTTGGGGTATTGTGTACAGTTTTGGGCACCCCATCATAAGAAATATATAAAAGTAAATGAAAATGTGCAGTGTAGATTCACTAGGATGTTATCAGATATGAGGGGTCACAGTTATTAAGAGAGACTTGAAAATTTAGTGCTTTTTTTCTTACACTGTAGCTGAGAAGGTTAAAGGGTTTCATAGTAGAGGTCT
This sequence comes from Heptranchias perlo, assembly GCF_035084215.1. Classification (NCBI taxonomy): domain Eukaryota; kingdom Metazoa; phylum Chordata; class Chondrichthyes; order Hexanchiformes; family Hexanchidae; genus Heptranchias; species Heptranchias perlo. The sequence continues at coordinate 112,608,217 of NC_090329.1, read as the reverse complement.
TCACGATTATAAACGGTTATGATAAGGTGAATAGGAATAGATTGTTTTCACTGGTCAGCAAGGTAGTCACGAGAGGGCACAAATTTAAGATAGTCATTTGAATATTAATTTGGGGTATGTCTGTTATCTTTTATGTCCACCTAAGAGGGCAGACGGGGCCTCAGTTTAACATCTCATCCGAAAGACGGCACCTCCGGCAGTGCAGTATTCCCTCAGTACTGCACTGGAGTGTCAGCCTAGATTTTTGTGCTCAAGTCTCTAGAGCGGAACTTGAGCACACGACCTTCTGATTCAGAGGCTATCACTGAGTCACAGCTGACACATAAATTTGTATTGATGGATTTCAAAGGTTGGAAATAACCATTTTGTTTAATGAGGATTTTTTAAAAGTCGATTTGTATCAAGTATTAGGTGGCAGGGAACTTCACAGCTGAAACAGTTTACAAGCTACATATTATTGTTAAAACAACATTTATAATCAGCTAAGTTGTTTCAGAATCACTTCTATGCTGCAAAGTCTACCCTACTAATGCTATGTTAAATGGTTTTCACAGATGATCAGAAGAGCATTACAAATACAATTAAATTTGTCAGCAAAGTTCAAAGTACATTCATAGAATCATAGAAAGTTTTTAAAAATTCGTTCATGGGATGTGGGCATTGCTGGCATGGCCAGCATTTATTGCCCATCCCTAATTATCCTTGAGAAGGTGGTGGTGAGCCGCCTTCTTGAACCGCTGCAGTCCGTCTGGTGAAGGTTCTCCCACAGTTACGCCACAGAAGGAGGCCATTCGACCCATCGTGTCCACGCCGGCCAAAAAAGAGCTATCCAGCTTAATCCCACTTTCGAGCACTTGGTCCGTAGCCCTGTAGGTTACAGTACTTCAAGTGCACATCCAAGTATATTTTTTGTACATTCATTTGTTACGCAACTGTACTTTCATCTCAATAAATGTACTAGGACTGTCTTTTGAAATCTCTTTTCATGGCAAGGAAGATTTGAAAAAGAAGAACAAAACTAAATTAAAGTCTGTTCTTTCTTTTGTCAGTTCAATTCTCCTCGCTTGTGTCTATGAGCATAGTCCTGTGTGGGGAGAATACTATGACATTGTGTGTATCTGGAACTCAATTAAATTCCTGCTGCACCTTGCATATGTTAATGAGGGGCCTAACACCTGTTTTAGGATCCCTCTGTCAAATTGGGCTGCTCTGAGTAGAGCAGGCAATCGGGCTTGCTCTGCTCAAATTTTTTTTGCCTGGATGCGGCCTAGTAACAGACTGCCAACAAAATGGTAAGTTAAATTTATTTTTCAAGTTTGATGCAGAGTCAGGAGCAGAAGTGCTCCTCCCAGCTCCTGAGCACTCCCGAGAGCTGCTGCCGGCCCATGATCAGCCCCCCTCTCCCATTGTCCTTCCCGCCCTCCCTCAGGACTTACCTGAGGGCCGTTGCTGGCAAGGCAAGCACCCAAAATTCCTCTTGCTGAAATGGGCAAACTGCCTCTGGAGGCATGACAGGTGTCAGCAGCTGGTGGAAATTATTGAAATAAGGCTGGAGGCCCAATATCGGACTGGCCTCAGGTTCCCTGGCTGGGGGTTGTGTACCCAACAACGGGTAATAACCAGCTTCTACCCCAGATCTGTGTCATTTCCTACTTATGTTTTTTATGTTGTTTTATGACGTCTATTGATTTAGTCCAAATTTCTAAGTAGAGTCCCTAATTTCTTATGCAGTTCTGAAATAGAGTCTGAATGAGCCCAATTTCTGATTTAAACAGTAAAGGAGGGTAACATTACAATTGGAATTTGAAATGTAAACAATAAAAAAACTTGGAATTATCATTAATCTAAGTATTCTTCTGGATCCTGTGTGCTAATTCAGAACAAACTAAAGAGATTTTATTTGTCTCAGCTATAGTGGTAAATGCTCAGGAACTCATTGCTTTAGTCATAGGCTATATTGCAAACTAGCTTATGTATCCTGAAGGGACATTTAAAGAATGAGCTGAGTGAATTGAATTTTTAAAAAAAGAAGTCATAAACTCATTATTATGATTACAGAACAAATACAGTTGCTTTTTACTGGCAATGAGGTTTATCAAACTGGGAAACTGGTGTCATAAGAACAAAAGAAATAGGAGCAGGAGTAGGCCATATGGCCCCTCGAGCCTACTCCGGCATTCAATAAGATCATGGCTGATCTTTGACCTCAACTCCACTTTCCTGCCCGATCCCCATATCCCTTGATTCCCCTAGAGTCCAAAAATCTATTGATCTCAGCCTTGAATATACTCAACGACTGAGCTTCCACAGCCCTCTGGGGTAGAGAATTCCAAAGATTCTCGACCCTCCTGAGTGAAGAAATTCCTCCTCATCTCAGTCTTAAATGGCCGACCTCTTATCCTGAGACTATGCCCCCATTTCTAGACTCTCCAGCCAGGGGAAACAGCCTCTCAGCATCTACCCTGTCAAGCCCCCTCAGAATCTTATGTGTTTCAATGAGATCACCTCTCATTCTTCTAAACTCCAGAGAGTATAGGTCCTCATAGGACAACCTTCACATTCCAGGAACCAATCTAGTCAATTAGAAAAGACCCCTAATTATTGAAAGATTGGTTATGTTTAGTTTTGAAGGATGATCCTCATAAAAAAAAATATTAAGTCAGTGGAGTGTGTACAGAAGATTGCTATCGGTAGAGGAAGAATTATTAAAAAGCTTGAGGTGTTTGGAGCAGATGCAGGCTCCAATAACATGTACCCATGAGGGTCAAAGTTCCTGGGATGGGAGAGGGTGAATCTGGGGTGGATTGCTTGCAAGAGTCCAGGAACTTGGGGCGGACCCCACGTTCCACTTGAATTATGTAACTTTGAATTCAGAGGTGTAGACTGTACTTGTACGTTCAGCTCCAGTTCAGTGCTGCCAACACAAAGGCCAGTCTGTTCCCTTTGCAAAGTGGTAGATGGTCCCAGGTGGGAAGTGTTGTGGTTATAGTGGTGCTGGTAGAGATGTGGGATCAATTCCTCTAATACTCTTTACTATTCTTTGCATGCAGGCAAAGGCTGCACATAACCACTGGGAGAGGACATAACAGGCAGGACCCCCTAAAAACAAGGAGATGGTCCTTTCTAAAATTTCCAGGGAAACTGTGAAAGGCATTGGAAGGATGAGTGTGGGGTCTGGTGTCATCACCTAGCAAGTATAGTGTACTCCTTTCAATTGAAGGATGCATTGAGAGTCTGTTGATATCAATGGACAATGTTGTGGTTGCTCCATAGAATGCCTTTCTGAACAGATTTTAAAGACTGCTGATAAATAAGTTATTCTAATCTTTCATGAATAACATTAGAAGATTATTACAGTATTTCCAGCGATTCATCTACATTTGTCTTTATAGAACAATAGGAGTTTACAGCATAGTCGGAGGCCATTCGGCCCCTCGTATCTATGCCAGTTTTTTGCTAGAGCAATCCAAAACCAATTCATTTGCCCTGCTCTCTTTCCATAGCCTTATATCTTGATTTGCTTCAAATATTTATCCAATTTTCCTTTATAAGATGCCATGGTCTCTGCCTCTATTCTAAGTGGCAAAGCATTCCATACTCCAACAACTCTCAGTGACAATTTTAAATTGATGACCCCTTGTCACTGACTCCCCATTTCGCCCTATCAAAGCCTATATAATTTAAAAAACCTTTATTGAGTCCAATTAAGTCCAATTAGCCTTCTCTGCTCAAGTGAAAATAGCCCAAGTCCTTCAGTGTTGATATGATTGGTCCAATTAAGCTGCTCATCATTGGTGATCCCTAAGATGTTGATGGTAGCGCTCTTGGCAATGGTAGTGCCATTGAAGGTCAGGGGCCATGGTTGGGCTTTCTCTTGTTCAAAGACTCAAGAAGCTCAACACCATCCAGGACAAAGCAGCCCGCTTGATTGACACCCCATCCACCACTCTAAAATTCACTCCCTTCACCACCGGCGCACAGTGGCCGCAGTGTGTACCATCCACAGGATGCACTGCAGCAACTCGCCAAGGCTTCTTCGACAGCACCTCCCAAACCCGCGACCTCTACCACCTAGAAGGACAAGAGCAGCAGGCACATGGGAACAACACCACCTGCATGTTCCCCTCCAAGTCACACACCATCCCGACTTGGAAATATATCGCCGTTCCTTCATCATCGCTGGGTCAAAATCCTGGAACTCCCTTCCTAACAGCACTGTGGGAGAACCTTCACCATACGGACTGCAGCGGTTCAAGAAGGCGGCTCACCACCACCTTCTCAAGGGCAATTAGGGATGGGCAATAAATGCTGGCCTCGCCAGCGATGCCCACATCCCATGAACGAATAAATTTTTAAAAAGTGGTCATTACATGGCATTTATTTAGTGCAAATGCCACTTGTCAGCCCAAGCCTAGGTGTTATCTAGAGCCTGCTGTAGGCTGGTATGGGTTGCTTCATTATCCCAGGAGTTGTGAATGGGCTGAACACTGGAATTGTCAGCCCCACTCCTGAACTTATTATGAAGGGAAGGTCATTGATGAAGCAGCTGAAGATGGTTCGGCCGAGGATGCTTCACTGAGGAACTCATGCAGCGATGTCCTGGGGTGTGGTGATTGGTTTCCGATAACCACACCTATCCTTCCTTTGAATCAGGTATGACTCCAGCCACTGGAGGGTTTTCCCTTTGACCTCAGTTTTGCTTGGGCTCCTGGTGCCGTACTCAGTCAAATACTGCCTTGATGTCGAAGGCAGCTACTCTCACCTATGCTCTGGGGTCCAACTCTTGCATCAATGGGATATGATGAGGTTTGGAGCCCAGTTATTCTAGCTTAACCCAAACTGAGCATCGGTGAGCAGGTTATTGGTGAGTAGGTGTCGCGTGATGGCACTATTGATGACTCATTCCATCTCATACTGATGATTGAGGAGAGGCTGATAGGGTGGTAATTGGCCAGGTTAGATTTATCCTGCTTTTTTTTGTGGTAGGACATACCTAGGCAATCTTCCACACTGTGGAAATGTCTTTGCTGTACTGGAACAGTTTGGTTAGAGGAGCAGTTAGCTCTGATGCACAGGTCTTCAGTACTACATCTAGGATATTGTCAGGGCCCATGGCCTTTGTTGTGCCCAAAGCACTCAGCCACTTCTTAATGTGACATGGAGTTGGGATAAATGGTACATTCTCGGACTGGCAACCAGTAGCCAGTGGTGTTCCGCAGGGGTCGGTGCTGGGTCCCCAACTCTTTACAATCTATATTAAAGATTTGGAGGAGGGGACCGAGTGTAACATATCAAAGTTTGCAGATGATACAAAGATGGGAGGGAAAGTAGAGAGTGAGGAGGACATAAAAAACCTACAAGGGGATATAGACAGGCTGGGTGAGTGGGCGGAGATTTGGCAGATGCAATACAATGTTGGAAAATGTGAGGTTATGCACTTTGGCAGGAAAAATCGGAGAGCAAGTTATTATCTCAATGGCGAGAAACTGGAAAGTACTGCAGTACAAAGGGATCTGGGGGTCCTAGTGCAAGAAAATCAAAAGGTTAGTATGCAGGTGCAGCAGGTGATCAAGAAGGCCAACGGAATGTTGGCTTTTATTGCTAGGGGGATAGAATATAAAAACAGGGAGGTATTGCTGCAGTTATATAAGGTATTGGTGAGACCGCACCTGGAATACTGCATACAGTTTTGGTGTCCGTACTTAAGAAAAGACATACTTGCTCTCGAGGCAGTACAAAGAAGGTTCACTCGGTTAATCCCGGGGATGAGGGGGCGGACATATGAGGAGAGGTTGAGTAGATTGGGACTCTACTTATTGGAGTTCAGAAGAATGAGAGGCGATCTTATTGAAACATATAAGATTGTGAAGGGGCTTGATCGGGTGGATGCGGTAAGGATGTTCCCAAGGATGGGTGAAACTAGAACTAGGGGGCATAATCTTAGAATAAGGGGCTGCTCTTTCAAAACTGAGATGAGGAGAAACTTCTTCACTCAGAGGGTGGTAGGTCTGTGGAATTTGCTGCCCCAGGAAGCTGTGGAAGCTACATCATTAAATAAATTTAAAACAGAAATAGACAGTTTCCTAGAAGTAAAGGGAATTAGGGGTTACGGGGAGCGGGCAGGAAATTGGACATGATTTTAGATTTGAGGTTAGGACCAGATCAGCCATGATCTTATTGAATGGCGGAGCAGGTCGAGGGGCCGATTGGCCTACTCTTGCTCCTATTTCTTATGTTCTTATGTTCTAAACCAAATTGACTGGGCACTGGTATCTATGATGGTGGGGACCTCGGGAAGAGGCCGAGTAGGGTCATCCACTCAGTCCTTTTGGCTGAAGACCTTATAAACACTTCAACATTGTTTCTTAACACTCATGTGCTGGACTCCACCATGGCTGGTGATGGGGATGTACATGAAGCCTCCTCCTCCTGTTAATTGCCTGGTTGTCCACCACCATTCTTGATTGGATGTGGTAGGGATACAGAGATTTGCTCTAATCCATTGGTTGTAGGACCTGCAGCTCTCCCTGTGGATCATGGTTTTTATTTTGTAGCATGCAGGTAGCCCTGTGTAGTAGTTTCACTGGATTGTTACCTCATGGTGCTGCTCCTAGCTCACCCTATACTCCCCATTGAACTAGGGTTGGTCTCCCGGATTGATGTTGGTTAAGGAGTGATGCATGGTCCATGAGATTAGAGATTTTGGGGATATATAATTCTGCTGTTGCCTTGTGGATGCCTAGTTTTAGGCTGCTTTCTTTAGTCTGTCCCACTTAGCATGGTGGTCATGCCACAACACATGATGCAGGATGTCCTCATTGTGAAGATGGGACTTTGTCTTTGTAATTCTTTGATATAATTTCTTTTCCTCATATAAGAACATATTAATTTTGTACTCTTAAGAATCTCATTTTTGATGCATTTTCCTGTTTGCTAAATTTACTGCTCAGGTAATTTGGACCAGATTCATTCTTATCAATGTGGAATGACTAAGGACAACCTGATTCGAGCTCTTTAATTGTATTATAGTGTCCACTTGTGTATAAATTGGTCAATATAAAAACACTGGGGTGGTCAGGAGATATCAATAGAGAACTAACCTAGAGAGTAATGATGAATTGAGATGTGCTGATGTAGATGGATCAAAAAGTTGTAAACAACATTGCAGGGCACAAATTAGAAAGAAATGAGGAAGAACAATTCTAGTTTTACATAACATAGGAGTAATGAATATATCATGTTGTAAGCAAGATTATGGTATAAGTGAGAGTGTATAGAGAGGTAAACATTTGAAGCAGTGGAAGATACAGAGCTATAGGGAGAATATGGAACAGTGGGATTTGTTTTGGATTGCTCTAGCAAAGAGTTGGCATTGACACATTGGGCTGAATGGCTTCCTTCTGCACCATAAATGTTTATGGTTCTATGGGAACTGATTTGGAGTAGCAAAAATAGCTGAAAATTGTGGGCAGTTGTGAGGCAAGTGGGTAAAATCATGGGTAACCAGGAGGATATTTTCTTATAGGAATGGGTGGTCAGAACTTAAATTTTAATCAGCGGCATGCTTTAAAGTGCTACTGTCACTTTCAGCTCATCTAAGATTAAAGGAAGTTTTCATCGTGTAACACTTGGTCTCATTGTCACAGATGCTTAGCTCACAAACAATGTTTAAAATTACAGTCTGAATTAAAGTGCTGCTGAGCTGAGTGCTTGCCAACTTACAGGAATCAGCTGAGCTTATAGACTCAACGGGATGAATTTTCATTTTTATTGCTGGGTGGAAAACCAGCAGTAGCGGATCGGCCACCAGTTTTAGACAGAGCCCAATTATTACTTCTATAAACTTCGATGGAAATGAAAATCGGGCGTGGCATAAAACAGGCGGCAGGTCCACTGTTGCAGTAACTAGGCAGAAAGCCAGCTGTTGCAGTAACCAGGCGGAAAATTACTTTACTGTTAGGTGGGCTGATATTAAAACTAACAGGCAAGTTATGCATTAAGGTGATATAAATCCTAACATTTATTATGAGATGTTGTACCATGACAAATCATTTGCTCTTAAGTTGGATCCTAGAGTTTCATTACCTTCAGTAACAGCTTCACGTTGACTGGAAATTTTCACTGAATGATCAGTAATCACATCAAATCATTCTCCTTTTCCATTTATGCTATTGAGCACCCCTCATCCTCTATACATTTACTGTTTCCTATATTTATGAAATTAAAATTCATACGGTATTCCCTAGCTCACATGTTTAATAGGTGCAGATAGTTTTGAATGTTATTTATTTTGCTTGCATCTGCAGTCCAAGCAAATAACTTGGTACTGTCAGCAAATTTTATAATATTGTTCAACAAGCATTCTTCTCAAGTCATTTGTGAATAATACAAACAGGAATGGCCCAGGACAAATCTTTTCAGAACTCCACTAGTCACCACCCACAGACAGTTTCTTTTCCATTTATGCTTCCTATTGCCAAGCCAACTTTCCATTCAGTTACCTACATGAGAACATAGAAAATAGGAGCAGGAGTAGGCCATATGGCCCCTCGAGCTTGCTCCGCCATTCAATAAGATCATGGCTGATTTTTAACCTCAACTCCACTTTCCCGCCCATTCCCCATATCCCTTTGTTGGATTTATGGCCACCACCTCGATTATCTCCAGAACACATTAGCTGGTGAACAGAAATCCAAAACCTCCAGCCTCCCCTCACTTAACCTGATTAATATCTATATATATATATATATATATATATATATATTAAAGAATGATTAGCCACTCCTATCCTCACACCCTGATTCCCCTTGAGTCCAAAAATCTATCAATCTCAGTCGTGAATATACTCAACGACTCAGCAACTACAGCCCTCTGGGGTAGAGAATTCCAAATATTCACAACCCTCTGAGTGAAGAAATTCCTCCTCATCTCAGTTCTAAATATCTGTCCCCCTTATCCTGAGTCTATGTCCCCTAGTTCTAGACTCTTCAGCCAGAGGAAACATCCTCTCAGCATCTACCCTGTCAATCCCTCTTAGAATCTTATATGTTTCAATAAGATCACCTCTCATTCTTCCTATAGCCTGTAGCCAGAGGATCTCTATCAATTCCAACAATGGCTTCTCTTCCCACCCGCACACCATTACCTCTGGAGTCCCCCAAGAACCTATCTTTGGTCCCCTCCTCTACTCCATCTACACATTGCCCCATGGTGACATCATCTAAAGTCAGGGGATCAAGTTCCACATGTACACTGACGACTCCCAGTTCTACTTCTCCCCACCACTCTCGACCAATTCACTGCCTCTGTGTTGTAACACTGCATGTCGACGTCTAGTCCTGGATGAGCCACAATTTCCTCCAGTTAAAAATTGGGAAGACTGAAGCCATTGCCTTCAGCCACCACCACAAATTCTATAGCCTCACTAACAATTATATCACCCACCCCAGCCACTGTCAGGTTGAACCAGCCTTTTTGCAAGCTTGCCATCCTTTTTGACCTTGAGCTGACCTCCTAACCCCATATACTCTCCATCACAAAGACTGCCTATTTCCACCTCTGTAACATCATCTGCCTCATCCAAATCTCTGCTGCCGGTATTCTATCCTTCAATAAGTCCCACTCACCCATCACCCCTGTGCTAACTGACATACATTGGCAACCGGTCTCCCAACACCTCAAATTTAAAATTCTCATCCTCATGTTTAAATCCCTTGGCCTAACCCCTTCCTATCTCTGTAATCTCCTCTAGCCCTATAAGCCTCGAAGAATTCTGCATTCCTCCAACTCTAGCCACTTGTTTATTCCCCACTCTCCACCTCCCCTTTGGCGGCCATGCCTTCAGCTGTTTTGGCCATACACTCTGTTATTCCCTCCTTAAAACTCTCTGCCTCGCCACCTCCCTCTCCTCCTTTAAGGCCCTCCTTAAAACCTATCTCTTTGGCCAAGCTTTTGGTCACCCCACCTAATAACTCTTTCTTTGGCTTGGCTTTATTTGTCTGATTATGCTACTGTGAAGTGCTTTGGGACATTTTTCTACATTAAAGGCGCTATATAAATGCAAATTGTTGTTTTTGTTAGCTTCCAGAACTTTACAACCCTCTGTGTAAAAAAAAATGTTTCTCCTCCTCTCTGTTATAAATCTCTTAACATTTAATCTTATATCTACGTCCCCTTATTCTAGACCAGTCAATCACTGGAAACAATCTGTTTCTATCTACTCTTCATAACTTTTAACTTCTAACAAATCACACCATTAGTCCTGTGTTCTAATGAAAACAGCCCCAAGTTTTCAAGCCTTTCTTCATATTTGTAATTCCTCACACCAGGCAGCATTCTAGTGAAGCTGTGCTGAACCTTATTTATTGCCTCAGCATTCTTCGTGTAGTGTTTAGCCAAAAACTGCGCACAGAACAGCAACTGTGGTCTTAGTAAGGTTTAAATAGATTCATCATTATATCTCCCCTTTTAATATTCTATTGCCTCTTAACACAAAACCCATTATCTCATTAGCATTTTTATAGCCTTATCCACTTGAGGTGCTGTTTTTAATGACCCGTGAACTTGAGTCCCCAAATCCCGCTGCTCCGACATCACCCAACCTTCCTCCATTCAAAGTACAGTTTTTATTTTTCTTACCATATGTGGGGTTGAAATATTGAGGAATAAAATTGTCTCTGTTTAAGTGTGCAGTTTTGCACTCCACGTCCACTTTTCATGTTGAATATGGCAGCCGCTATTCTCATCTTTGCAAAAGCTAATTCATTAATTATTCATTTAAATAGGTTAGTTTACCATTTCATTATTCAGCAACTGCAGAATACCAAACAGTGAAATGTCAAGCTTCTCAGTTCTTTGGCCTCTCACTATCTTATTTTTAAAAGGAAATATAATTAGGTGAGTAAGATATTAAATATAGATTTAATCCCATGTGTGAGGGGAAAATTCAATAACTAATGTGTGAGTTGTAATGATTCTGCTTATGAGTGTAATACATTTTGTTATCAATGGCTTGCCATTGAAAATTAGTATTAAACATAACAAAATATTCTCCTTTAATTAATCTTATTTCAGCCTGTCCTTTACTTTGTGACTATTGTGTGCCTCAGTTTTCTTCTTCTTCATTCGGCAAGTGTTTTTTCTTGTTCTTCATCAATATTTCTATTTTCTAATTAGCTATTCATTGGTGAATAATGAAAGTAGAAAATAACCAATAATATTATGTAACACCTTATGAAATAATTTCAAATTGCCTCCCTAATCACATTCTACCAAAAAAAAGACACAATTTCTGAGACAATGTCGCAATATTGTTCCTCACCCACCCCACAGTTTATCCCTAAAATTAACATTTATCTCACAGCTCACACAAAAAAACAAAACAATCACAAACTCACCCATAAATGTGGCTTCAGCAATGCTCTTCTTTTTCATTCACAAACTCCATGACACATCCCCCAGACTTCTGAACATCCTGGACTCTACGTCCCTCATACTTCATGATATCCATCCAGCCAGTTGACTCCCCATGTTCTGAGGTCCAATGTGAGCACCCCGATGTAAACAAACAAAATGGAAATGTGCAGGATACTGCAATTTCAAAGTATATAATTCCCAGAGCCATTGTGCAATGAAAACATTGTATATGTTTCTATCTCCTCAGACACTGTCCCCTCCCTTACAAAACTGCCTTTCCTCTTCAAAGTTCTTGAATGTGTTGTCGCCTCCTACATCCACAAGTAGGCTGACACCCAGCGCTGCCTCCTTATCACTTCTCTCAACCCTTCCACTGCCTCCTCGCTGGCCTACCATCCTCCATAAACTTCAGCTCATTCAAAACTCTGCTGCCCACATCCTATCCTGCACCAAATCCCGCTCGACCATCACCTCGTCCTCACTTATCCTACATCCTATATCCTACTATAGACAGTGCTAAGCAATTCCGCAACCAACGGATCAGATCAAAGCTCTGCAGTACTGCCACATCCAGTCGTATATGATGGTGGATAATTAAACAACTAACAGGAGGAGGAGGCTCTGTAAACATCCCCATCCTCAATGATGGCGGAGTCCAGCACGTGAGTGCAAAAGGCAAGGCTGAAGCGTTAGCAACCATCTTCAGCCAGAAGTGCCGAGTAGATGATCCATCTCAGCCTCCTCCTGATATCCCCACCATCACAGAAGCCAGTCTTCAGCCAATTCGATTCACTCCATGTGATATCAAGAAACGGCTGAGTTCACTGGATACAGCAAAGGCTATGGGCCCCAACAACATCCCAGCTGTAGTGCTGAAGGCTTGTGCTCAGAACTAGCTATGCCTCTAGCCAAACTGTTCCAGTACAGCTACAACACTGGCATCTACCCGACAATGTGGAAAATTGCCCAGGTATATCCTGTCCACAAAAAGCAGGACAAATCCAATCTGGCCAATTACCGCCCCATCAGTCTACTCTCAATCATCAGCAAAGTGATGGAAGGTGTCGTCAACAGTGCTATCAAGCGGCACTTACTCACCAATAACCTGCTCTCCGAAGTTCAGTTTGGGTTCCGCCAGAACTAATCGGCCCCAGACCTCATTACAGCCTTGGTCCAAACATGGACAAAAGAGCTGAATTCCAGAGGTGAGGAGAGAGTAACTGCCCTTGACATCAAGGCAGCATTTGACAGAGTGTGGCACCAAGGAGCCCTAGTAAAATTGAAGTCAATGGGAATCAGCGGGAAAGCTCTCCCATGGCTGGAGTCATACCTAGCACATAGGAAGATGATAGTGGTTGTTGGAGGCCAATCATCTCAGCCCCAGAACATTGCTGCAGGAGTTCCTCAGGGCAGTGTCCTTGGCCCAACCATCTTCAGCTGCTTCATCAATGACCTTCCCTCCATCATAAGGTCAGAAATGGGGATGTTCGCTGATGATTGCACAGTGTTCAGTTCCATTTGCAACCCCTCAGATAATGAAGCAGTCCATGCCAGCATGCAGCACGACCTGGACAACATCCAGGCTTGGGCTGATATGTGGCAAGCAACATTCGCGCCAGACAAGTGTCAGGCAATGAATTTCTCCAACAAGAGAGAATCTAACTACCTCCCCTTGACATTCAACGGCATTATCATCGCCAAATCCCAACATCCTGGGGGTCACCGTTAACCAGAAACTTAACTAGACTAGCCACATAAATACTGCGGCTACAAGAGCAGGTCAGAGGCTGGGTATTCTGTGGCGAGTGACTCGCCTCCTGACTCCCCAAAGCCTTTTCACCATCTACAAGGCACAAGTCAGGAGTGTGATGGAATACTCTCCACTTGCCTGGATGAGTGCAGCTCCAATGACACGCGAAGCTCGACACCATCCAGGACAAAGCAGCCCGCTTGATTGGCACCCCATCCATCACCCTAAACATTCACTCCCTCCAACATCGGTGCAGAGTGGCTGCAGCATGTACCATCCACAGGATGCACTGCAGCAACTCGCCAAGGCTTCTTCGACAGCACCTCCCAAACCCATGACCTCTATCACCTACAAGGACAAGGGCAGCAGGCACATGGGAACACCACCACCTACACGTTCCCCTCCAAGTCACACGCCATCCCGACTTGGAAATATATCGCCATTCCTTCATCGTCGCTGGGTCAAAATCCTGGAACTCCCTACCTAACAGCACTGTGGGAGAATCTTCACCACACGGACTGCAGCAGTTCAAGAAGGCGGCTCACCACCACCTTCTCAAGGGTAATTAGGGATGGGCAATAAAGGCTGGCCTTGCCAGCGATGCCCACATCCCATGAACGAATAAAAAAAAACATTGATTTATGGTCCTCCAACTCCTCAATTTAAAATTCTCATTCTCGTGTTTCAATCCCTTTGTGGCTGTACTCCTCTCTATTGCTATAACCTATTTGAGCCAAATGTAAGGAGTCTTACAACACCAGTTTATAGTCCAACATTTTTATTTGAAATCACAAGCTTTCGGAGGCTTCCTCCTTCGTCAGGTGAGTGTGGGATTCCATAAAAGTACAGCATATATAGTCAGAGAACAATGCCTGGTGATTCAGATAATCTTTCTAACTGCCCGTTATCAAAGCAATCAAAGAACTTGAATGGTGTTCAGACAGGGAAACATTACATACAATACAGCGATACAACCTCCCCCAAACTCTCTCTTCCTCTGACTCCAGTCTTGATCCTCCTTCCCTTTGTCTTCAGCCATCTAGGCCCCCCATTCTGCAATTCCCATCCTAAATCCCTCTGCCTCACTAACTTCCCCATCTCCTTTAGACCCATCTCTTTGACTGAGTTTTTGATCACCCCTACTAATATCTCTTTCTTTGATTTAGCGTTCATTTTTTGATTATGGCTTTGGTGAAGTGGTTTGGAACATTTTCTCACTTAATGGCGCTATATGTTATTGTTATCTCTGACACAGCATATATAAGGGTGCAGGTTTCAGTTCACAGCAGATTCGGTCTGCTTATAGAAACTGCCTCTGCACTGTGAACACAGCAGATGTGTTGGGACAAATCCAGGACTTGTAACATCAGGGTGTAAACAGAACTAAATTAGATGAGCAATATGTGAGCGTATTTGATTGTAAATCTGAAAAAGTGAAGCAGACTGTTCCTATGCAGTTTTACTGATAGCCCTCAAAGAGCCATCTAAAAAAAACACTGTGCTGTGTGGGCGTACCCGGGAAAGTCATTACCATAACGAATACAAAGGCCACACACAGATCTACGCCTGTCAGCTTATTAACAAACAACTTGTCTCCTAGGAAACGTACAAAGTACAAGCTGATAGTTCCTCTGTCTTCAGTGTTAGTAGCCAGTATAATGAATATGCAGAAATCATCAACACAAAGGTCTAACCAGCTGCTACATTTTATTTTTAAAAAATGAATTAATTGATCTAGAGATGCATTTACACGCCGTACTTGGGAATGAGCTTTATATATAACTGAATTCTATAGGATTCTTGGCATGGAAAATATTTTATAAGGGAATCCACAAGGAATTTAGTTGCTTATGAGTCAGAAAGGTTGCTTAACATTTTCCATATCAACAACTTACGTTTAAATAGCACCTTTAACGTAGATCAAGGCACTTCAGAGAGACATAATCAGACAAAAATGAACGCCAAGCCAAATGAGGAGATATTAGGAGGGGTGACAAAAGGTTTGGTCAAAGAGGTGAGTTTTAAGTAGGGTCTCAAATGAGAAGAGGAAGGTGGAGGTGTTTAAGGGAGAGAATTCCAGAGAAACCGTTGTTGGAGATACTCTGGCTATGATCGGATAGGTAAGAGTGGAGCCAAATGAAGGCAGTCCCACTGAGCTGGACAATGGAGGAGAGGCATTGGAGAAGGATGGTGTGGCCAACCACATCAAAGGCTACAGAGAACTCGAGGAGGACGAAGAGGGACAATGCACCACTGTCACGGTCACAGAGGATGTCATTTTTGCCTTTTAATTAGGGCCGTTTCAGTGCTGTAGCAGTGACAGAAACTTGATTGAAGAGATTCAAACATGGAGTTGCGGGAAAGACAGGCATGAATTTGGGAGGTGACAACACAGTGCAGGACTTTGGAGAGGAAAGAGAGGTTAAATATGGAGTGGTAGTTTGCAAGGACGGAGGTGACGAGGGTGGGCTTTTTGAGCAGGGGGAGGGGATGATGACGGCTGCTTTGAAAGGAAGCAGGACAGTACCGGAGGAAAGGGAACCATTTACAATGTCGACTAGCATGGAGAGCATGAAGGGAAGTTGGGTGGTCAGCAGTCTCACACAAGTACAAACAATCCTATTAATACCAACCTGCTTTTATTAGTTTTGTCTTTCTTGCAATTTTAAAAGAATAGTTCTAAATGGCTACATGTGCAGAGGGTAGAACACTCCAGGGCAGTAACATGTTCCGGTGATTGAATTGCATGCTGGAAGCATTTTTAAAAAAAAAGAGTTTCATTGGCACCATGGACTGAAGGGCTCTCTACACAGTAATGGACTCCTTATGAAGTGCATCATCCTGCATTGTTTGATTGTAGAAAATGTTTAATTTCTAAAATACCTTGTAGTTTTGGGTGCAGTTGTCTTCTGGTACTTGTACAGTGTTGAATCCATTGAATATTAAGATTTTCTCAGCCCTAATTGTTTCTTTCTCTTTCCCTTCTTCTAAGGCATTAACCCCTACATCTATACACATGCACTTTTCAGCAATGGCCAGTAGTATGCAGCAGCTGCAACCCTCATTGATTCTTTTTCTGCTTTGATTCTGCGCCACACAACATTCCCTTGACATCAGACATAGAAAGCATTGACCAGGATATGAACAGCTGATGAAAATATAGCATGGTGGTAAGATTTCTAGTTAATCTCAACTTTCTAAAAAAAATTGTGTGCTTTTAATAGCTCACTGAGTAAATGCATGGAATGGCATTGAGCCATACAGACCAAGATCCATGTCCAGTCCCTGGTCGGTGGTGAATTAGCTGATTTCAGCTGGGATGGCAGTTTTTTTGGACCACTCAAATCCGTTTTATGCTGTTTCTACTAAAAGATTTGCTGCAGACATTTTCCAATAAAGTTAAGAAGGAAAAATCTTTCACTAAACTGTCAATTGTTTATAATGGTTCAATGTTATAGCAATGAAAATATACTTACTGTAACATTACCATTAACTTCAGCCACGCTCACGTCTTTGTTGCTAGCTGCCCTACCAGCCCAATAAGTTAGAGGTTTGCTCTCAGTGGAAAATCAGGCTACTCATGAGACAAATTCCTAAAACATACAATTTTGTTTAAGTAGATAGCAGTAATTTATCTAGAACCAGTGTGTAAGTAAAGCAATTAAGTGTTAATATTTGCTCTCTGTTAACTGGTATCCATCAGACACAATAAGTAGGTACAAATTTTTCTGTTTAATTCCCGCAGGCCGAGTCACTAAGAGTTTGTGTAACCTTAGTCAAAAAGGCAGTGTCCTAGGCCCAACCATCTTCAGCTGCTTCATCAATGACCTTCCCTCCATCATAAGGTCAGAAATGGGGATGTTCGCTGATGGTTGCACAGTGTTCAGTTCCATTCGCAACCCCTCAGATAATGAAACAATCCATGCCTGCGTGCAGCAAGACCTGGACAACATCCAGGCTTGGGCTGATAAGTGGCAAGTAACATTTGTGCCAGACAAGTGCCAGGCTGTGACCATCTCCAACAAGAGAGAGTCTAACCATCTCCCCATGACACTCAATGGCATTACCATCACCGAATCCCCCACCATCAACATCCTGGGGGGCACCATTGACCGGAAACTTAACTGGACTAGCCACATAAATACTGTGGCTACAAGAGCAGGTCAGAGGCTGGGTATTCTGCGGCGAGTGACTCACCACCTGACTTGCCAAAGCCTTTCCACCATCTACAAGGCACAAGTCAGGAGTGTGATGGAATACTCTCCACTTGCCTGGATGAGTGCAGCTCCAAAGACACTCGAAGCTTGACACCATCCAGGACAAAGCAGCCCGCTTCATTGGCACCCCATCCACCACCCTAAACATTCACTCCCTTCACCACCGGCGCACCGTGGCTGCAGTGTGTACCAACTACAGGATGCACTGCAGCAACTCGCCAAGGCTTCTTCGACAGCACCTCCCAAACCCGCAACCTCTATCACCTAGAAGGTCAAGGGCAGCAGGCACATGGGAACAACACCACCTGCACATTCCCCTCCAAGTCACACACCATCCCGACTTGGAAATATATCGCCGTTCCTTCATCGTTGCTGGGTCAAAATCCTGGAACTCCCTTCCTAACAGCACTGTGGGAGAACCTGCACCACATGGACTTCAGCGGTTCAAGGCGGTGGCTCACCACCACCTTCTCAAGGGCAATTAGGGATGGGCAATAAATGCTGGCCTTGCCAGTGACACCCACATCCCATGAACGAATAAAAAAAATAGCAATCAAATGGTTAATATAATTTTTTTTTCCTGAATTTAATGAACATTTCTTTTATTCCCCTCCCATTCTTCAAAAATTTTTAAGTGGCACACACCATTCCCGAAGAGAGTGGTGGGCAGGCAATTTTCTTCCAAACCCCTGCCAATGCTGTGTTGCTGTAAATATTCCCAGGTGGAGGTATGTCGTAAATTTCACTTCTCTCCTTGCAAGAGTGCAATCATCTGCTGCTCAGCACCTTCCCCAAGTAGTTTGGCAAAAATCAAGAACTCATTGTGCTGGAAATTGCACGGACACATTGTAACATATCAACATGCTGCACCATCAAAATGGCTATTTTGAATGTAAGATATGCACGAAAGGGAACAATTATGTGATAGGGCAGGTAAGATGGCCCTGTGAGGCAAAGCCCCAACATTCTATGCTATAAAGTGATAGAAAGTTGTGTCAAGCATTGAATCTTCTGCATGTTGAGCTACCAGTCTCATTATATGGTTGACAATCAGATGGTATCAGACAATCCTTCTTCATAAGGAGGGAGAAAAACATTTGGGGGCAAATTATCCATGGCTGCCCATGTATGGCTCCAGTTACAAGCAGTTAGCTTCACAGCAGCACTGGAGGAGGCCAAGAAGAAGGAACCTGTCTACCTTCACCGCAGGGTACGATCAATAGTTCAGGGAGATCCAGGCAGTGTGTAGAGAAAATACTTTTAAAAAAAGAAATGCAGTTTGAAACCCCTTTTGCTGGAAGGTTTATAAAATACTGTACCATCAGATTTTGTGGATAGTGCTGTTATTTTACAAACATAGGAAGAGAGGTAGACATAAGAACATAAGAAATAGGAGCAGGAGTAGGCCAATCGGCCCCTCGAGCCTGCTCCGCCATTCAATAAGATCATGGCTGATCTGATCCTAACCTCAAATCTAAAGAACACAAGAATTAGGAGTAGGACCCGGCCACTCAGCCCCTGGGCCCGCTCCGCCACCCACAGGGCCTTGACCGATCCGAACTCAGCTTCATGTCCAATTTCCTACCCGCTCCCCGTAACCCCTAATTCCCTTTACTTCTAGGAAACTGTCTATTTCTGTTTTAAATTTATTTAATGATGTAGCTAAATTTATTTAATGATTCAGCCCCTCGAAGCTGAACCGCCGTTCAAGGAGCTCATGGCTGACCTGAATCCTTAATTCATTTACTCGCCCTAGCTTCATGTTCCTTAATAACCTTGGCTAGCAAAAATCTATCGATCTCAGATTTAAAATTATTAATTGAGTTAGTATCTACTGTGGGAGGGTGCCACATTTCTACCACTCTGTGTGAAGAAGTGTTTCCTAACTTCTCTCATAAGTAGCCTGACTCTGATTTTAAGGTTATGTCCCCTTATCCTAGATGCCCCCCACCAGCAAATAAAGTTTCCGTCTATCTACCTTATCAATTCCTTTTAAAATCCTAAAAACCTCAATCAAATCACCCCTTGGCCTTCTAGATTCCGGGGAACACAAGTCTAGTTTATGTAATTTTTCCTCATAATTTAACCCTTGGAGCCCTGGTAATGTTCTGGGAAGGAATGCAGTGCAGATTTACAAGCTGCATATCCTTTCTAAGCTGTGGTACCCAGAACTGTACACGGTACTCCAGATATGGTCTAACCAGGGTTTTGTATATGTGCAGCAAAACTTCCTCCCCTTTATATTCTAGCCCTCTAGTCATAAAGGTCCGCATTCAATTAGCCTTTTTGATTATTTTTTGTACCTGACCACTACATTTTAGTGATCTGTGTACATGGACTCCTAAATCTCTTTGGCCCTCCACTGTTCCTAGCTTTTCACCATTTAAAAAAAAACTCGATCTCTTTTTTTGGACCAAAATCGATGACCTCACACTTACCTTCGTTGAAATCCATCTGCCACAGTTTTGCCCACACACTTAATCTATCAAAGTCTCTTTGTAATTTTATGCTCCCACCGACACTACTTACCAAGCCACCAAACTTGGATATATGGCTCACTATTATGTTATCTAAGTCATTAATAAATATAGTGAATAGTTGAGGCCCAGCACAGATCCTTGTGGGACACCACTAGTCACTTCCTCCAATTCGAGTACATGCCCATTATCCCTACTCTGTCTCCTACTGCCTAACCAATCTCCTAACCAGGTCAATAACCTGCCTTCAATTTCATGAGCTTTAATTTTAGCTGAGTCTCTTATGTAGAACCTTATCGAATGCTTTCTGGAAGTCCATATAAACTACATCCATAGACATTCCCCTGTCCACTACTACTTTAGTTACTTCAAAAAATTCAATTAGGTTCATTAGACATGACTTACCCTTTACAAATCCATGTTGGCTGTCTCTAATTAACTCAAATTTCTCTAAGTGCTCAGTCACATTGCCTTAACTATAGATTCCAATAACTTCCCCACAACAGATGTTAGACTAACAGATCTATAGTTTTTTGGTTTCTTGCTGACCTCTCTTAAATAACAGTTATATTTGCAATTTTCCAATTTAAAAAAAGGGACAATTCCTGAATCGAGTGCGCTTTGGAAGATTATGGCTAAAACATCTGCAATTTCCTCACCAACTTTCTTTAAAACCCTGGGGTGGAAACCATCAGGTCTTGGGGATTCGTCAATCTTTAGTGCCATTACTTTTTCTAATTCTGTTTTCTTACTTACTTTAACTTTAGTGAGTTCCAGTCCTTGATTCATTATTGATATCCCTGGAATGTCAGGAATATTATCCTCTTCCTCTACTGTGAAGACTGACACAAAGTAATTATTCAACAAGTCCTATTTATTGTAATACAGGTAAGGCTTTTCTCAGAGGATGACAGTATATGATGCTCAGGAGCTGGTGGCAGTCAGACTTACCCTTATCTACAGTACCCGGGATTAGATCCTACTGAAGATAGCACACTTTAAATAATCTGGCAGGATAAGAATCAACCATCAAGTAGATGGCACAAGATTCCAAAATAAAGTGGTTTCTGTCAACTTATTCCACATTTACTTCTGGGCTATGCTGCAACCTTACAGTTCTTTTATTATACCCAATATATATCTCAGCCGAGCACACAAGATTCAATGTACAATTGAAAGCCTTGCCACACACATTCCATACATTTCAAACATTAAAGCGCTGTAACAGAAACACTGTCACTTAATGATCCAGGTCAGGCACGTGGTAACTGGCAACTGACTTTGGGAAATGCAACTGAGTTATGCTATTCAGCGGAAAAGATGAAAAGTGTTGCCTATGCTGCCCGTGTGCCAGTCAACTGTTTGATTAGTCAATGGGCAGCACATTAGCTGATACTGCAGTGCTGGCTGTGAATGAGCCAGAGGGATAACAGTTGAAGGCAGTGGTAACTTTGCCAGCAGTGGAATCCCCCTGTTGCAAATTGGGTGCAAATGTCCTTGGTGCTAATGGCAAAGCTCTGCAACTAGGTTCCTGATGACCTGGAGCAAGCAGAGGCAGTCGTCCTGAGTCATTAGTAGGTAGGTATACCAAGAGATGCAGATATGGTCTGTTCATCTCATCTTGATCACTTCCACCATGAAATACTGTAAAGAGTAAATAAAAATTTCCCCTCCACCCAAAATTGTTACAAAAATAAAATTCAGAAATATGCAAGTATCTAATAAAAACTACAGTACTAAAACAATGCCTTAAGGATTTGCAAATAAAAATTAAAAGCCATGTAGCTCCTTCACACCATTACAAAAGGCTGTACAAGGAAAAAAACAGCAATCAGGTGTAAAAGCTACAGAACTGATCTAGGTGTTTTAAAAATATTTTTGCATCAACTCACAAGCCTTAATGAGGCTAGTGCACAAAATAGACACAAGCAGTTCTGCTCATTAAATGCAAATCTATAAATTTGTGGCCTAGTAGGGAATGCTGTACCAATTCTGTGATCCTCTTATATGTGTTGTACATCTGCTTGCCTGATGCACAGCAATGCAGAATCTACTCATATATAAATGAGATAATCGCTTTCCTTGTTATGGTTCAAAATAATTGCTTGGGATGTTATACGATTTGTCTATCAAGTTACAGTGTAATCCTGTTTCTATGCTATAGTTTGGCACATAACAAAAAAAACTGGTCGCCAATTGGATCCTCAGCCAAAGCTGTGACAGCAAAATAAAAACAAAAAAAACATAGCTATTGGCATGCTGGGCACAGAATCTTTTTTGAAAAATCTACTTTGTCCAGTTTTTGCTATTGGGGTATTAGAGACCAAAATGAAGTAGTGTATCATTAAAACTGCTTATGAGTGTACACTGGTAGCATCCACAAAACTGGAATTTCTAACAAGATACTAATATTTCTTGCACATTTCTAATGTAATGGAAGATTTTCCAAAATCTAAAAAATGTCATATTTGTAGTCTGGTACATATACAGAAAGGAATTTGTAGCCTATAATGTTCAGAAATATATTCACTTGACAGGGATCAGTATTTTGGACTTTTAATTTCTGTTCACTCAAACAGAAATATTCACTGATTGGATTCTACAGTCCACTCCATTCAAGCGAATACTGTACCCAATCAGGCATGACAAATTACTGGTGCGATAAATTGAAATGATTATTCGCATAAAGTCTGATTGCTAATTGACATTTTCCAGAATGACCAGTATTGTAAACAGTAGTGGGCCTGACCACCCAATGGGAAGATGATGAAGAGTTTAAACCCTTAGGCTGCACATACTTAAAATGTACTCATCTTAATAGGGTGAGGTTGGGATGGTGGGGCTGAATAAAGGGCAGCACTGAAATGGATGTTATCAGACTCTCTTTATTTGAATCAGGACTCCTCCTATCTAATCATGGAGTAATAATGCTATCTAATGCAGAGAAATCTGCAGCTCAGCTGAGTTCCCCAGTCCATGAAGTTTCAGGGTTGGTAAAAACAAATAATCTGTGGTGGGGCGGGGGAATAGGAGGAAAACAACATAAAATCTAACCATACATATTTTTCCAGTGCTTGATGATTCTTCTGGCACAAAACAAGGCAAGTTTCTGAGAATACACTTAGATCAAGGGATTTTTTTTTTTTAAAAGAACAGTTTTCAGGCAGTAATGATGCCTAATTATAGAAAGATATGTCTTCTATCGAGAACTTAGGTGGGTGATACTTACCCGTCACCCATAGGTAAACACTTCATTCTAAGTAATTTTATCACATTCTAATGCTGTGAAAGTGGCAATATGCAAACTCTCAAACCCTACAACATAAACACTGTTATGAAGAACTGAAAGGCACTCTGTTTTCAAGAGTAACCAATGTGGTTTGATGAAGTCATTATACTTTAAAAAAATAAAAAATTAGGTGGAATTTACTTACTGTTCTGGAAAATGAAGTATTTTTGGAACAAAGGTAAACAAGATAAACAAAACACCTAAAACAATTTTAAGTTTGAAGTTGTTTTCTTTAATGTGAGCAAAGGGGAAAAAAAGATAAATGTTATCAATAATGAGCAACAATAGAATGCATTAACATAATCTGAACACAGAAAATATATTAAGTTGCAGAAGTGTCACTTAAATAACTCTGCATTCAGTCTTCAAATAACTTATATTGTGGTTCTAATAAAGCAAAACTGATAAGACACACACCACAGAATATTTCAGGGCAAACTCATTGTAAAGTCCATTGTCGATTAATGTCACTTCAGCCCATCAATTCACTATCTTGGCAAAATACATAATGCAGTACTTAAGATCTGAATTCAATTGTATGACTGGATTGCAGAAGAGATAATTATATTCTGAAATTGCCATTTCCCGGACACAAAACAATTGTCCCGAGTAATCAGCTCTGTTGAACAAAAAGGGCAGTAATTTGTTACGTCCAGGACTGCCTTGCTGAGTCTCTTCACATGTATCTGTTTTTGATGTACTCTCTGTAGACAATCAGGTCATCCTTGCACATGGGTTGCATCATGCCTTTGCCTGTCTGGATATGGGAACCAAAAATTTCTGCTGATTTTCTGTCCAGGTCAGCCAGATGCATCTCATAAATGCTGTCTTGAAGAAATGAAGAGACCGGTCCCCTAAATAAGAAAAAAAACCAACCTGTCAGCATCAGCTTGGCTCAGTGGTGGCACTCTCACCTTAGAATTAGAAGGTTGATGAGTTCAAGCCACATTCCAGGATTTGGGCACATAATCTAAACTGGCATGTTAGTGCAATACTAAGGGAGCGCTGCATTGTTGGAGGTGCCGTCTTTCAGATGAGACATTTAATCGACGCCTTGCCTGTTCAGGTAGATGTAAAAGATCCCAAGGCATTTAACCAAGTTCCACATGAAAGGCTGTTAATTAAACCCAAAAAATTAGGATTTCAGGATAAACTCAATATATAAAAAGTTGACTGAAGGATAGAAAAACTGTGTCCAGTTTTTTAAAAAATTCGTTCATGGGATGTGGGCATCACTGGCAAGGCCAGCATTTATTGCCCATCCCTAATTGCCCTCGAGAAGGTGGTGGTGAGCCGCCTTCTTGAGCCGCTGCAGTCCGTGTGGTGAAGATTCTCCCGCAGTGTCGTTAGGTAGGGAGTTCCAGGATTTTGACCCAGCGATGATGAAGGAACGGCGATATATTTCCAAGTCGGGATGGTGTGTGACTTGGAGGGGAATGCGCAGGTGGTGTTGTTCCCATGTACCTGCTGCTCTTGTCCTTCTAGGCGGTAGAGGTTGTGGGTTTGGGAGGTGCTGTCGAAGAAGCCTTGGCGAGTTGCTGCAGTGCATCCTGTGGTTGGTACACACTGCAGCCACTGTGTGCCGGTGGTGAAGGGAGTGAATGTTTAGGGTGGTGGATGGGGTGCCAATCAAGCGGGCTACTTTGTCCTGGATGGTGTCGAGCTTCTTGAGTGTTGTTGGA
This sequence comes from Heptranchias perlo, assembly GCF_035084215.1. Lineage (NCBI taxonomy): Eukaryota > Metazoa > Chordata > Chondrichthyes > Hexanchiformes > Hexanchidae > Heptranchias > Heptranchias perlo. The sequence continues at coordinate 112,583,387 of NC_090329.1, read as the reverse complement.
GCTGCACTCATCCAGGCAAGTGGAGAGTATTCCATCACACTCCTGACTTGTGCCTTGTAGATGGTGGAAAGGCTTTGGGGAAGTTAGGAGGCGAGTCACTCGCCACAGAATACCCAGCCTCAGACCTGCTCTTGTAGCCACAGTATTTGTGTGGCTGGTTCTGGTTGCTGAGGCATAAGGGAGACATTCAAGTGTTGGAGGTAGTGCAGAGATGAGCCACAAGGCTAATCCTTAGTGTCATGGGTCTAAGTTATGAGGAAAAACTGAAGAAACCTGGGCTTTTCACCCTGGAATGGAGGTGCAAGAGTGGTGATCTTATTAGACGTTTTTAAAATAGGTAAAAGAATAGAAAAGATAAATCTAGAACATTATTTTGTTAAGCAGCAAGAGTAATACAAGGGGACATAGATTCAATTAAGTGATTTTATAAAAAAAGTCACTTTCTTGAAGTTTCCAGTTAGGAATCATATGGCTTGAATTCACTTAAGAATTCTACTCTTTGTGCAGGAATTACAGCCAGCATTGGTAATTTTGCATTCAAGTCCTTGAAACTGTAGCCTCCCCCTCGCATGCGAAGAACATTTCATATACTGCAGTATGGGGTGAAGGCCAGAAACTTCCCCAGTGTGGAGAAAAACAAACAGAGTGGGAAAAAAGTAATCAAATGGTCATTGGTCCCTCTGGGCGCACCTTCTCATGGTTGACTGTAGAGTACCTTTAGAAAGCACTTGGGAGCAGCTCTCCAGCCCAACGAAGATGTGCAGCAGGGGGAATTGAGTCTGTGTGTGCATGATGTGTCATGAAAAAGGACTTTTTTTTAGTAATTTGTACAGTACAATTTCCCAAGATTTTCCAAATTATAGAGCATTATTAAATTGGAATCAAGGTCCAATACACAGTGATTACAGCAATGGGAATGTACAGTACCACTTAATTATCAGCACTGTTATAATAACTAACCTTTCAAAATCTGATTTTATAGTTTGCTTTTGTGGGACTTTTGTCATTTTTATGTTTTAGCACATAATAGCATGCTGTGCAAACATAAGAGCCTGTAATTGTGTTTGTTGACAAGGTTTTATGTAATCTACATTGTCTTGCTGCATAAATTTATGCTTAATCCAGCACATCATAGTCGGTACAGCACAGGAGGCGGCCATTTGGCCCATCATGCTTGTGCCGGCTCTTTGAAAGAGCTATCCAATTAGTCCCATTCCCCTGCTCTTTCCCCATAGCCCTATAAATTTTTCCCTTTCAAGTATTTATACAATTTTCTTTTGAAAGTTACTATTGAATCTGTTTCCATCACACTTTCAGGCAGTGCATTCCAGATCATTACATCTTGCAGTGTAAAAAAATTTTTTCTCATGTCATTTCTGGCACTTTTGCCAGTCACCTTAAATCTGTGTCCTCTGGTTATTGACCCTTCTGCCACTGGAAAAAGTTTCTCCTTATTTACTCTGTCAAAACTGTTCATGATTTTGAACACCTTTATCAAATCTCCCCATAAACTTCTCTGTGCCAAGGAGAACAACTTAGAAACATAGAAAATAGGAGCAAGAGTAGGCCATTCGGCCCTTCGGGCCTGCTCCGCCATTCAAAATGGTCATGGCTGATCGTCTGACTCAGTACCCTGTTTCTGCTTTTTCTCCATATCCCTTGATCCCTTTAGCATTAAGAAATATATCTATCTCCTTCTTGAATACATCTAATGAATTGGCCTCCACTGCCTTCTGTGGTAGAGAATTCCACAGGTTCACCACCCTCTGAGTGAAGAAATTTCTCCTCATCTCGGTTCTAAATGGCATACCCCATATCCTGAGACTGTGACCCATGATTCTGGACTTCCCAGCCATCGAGAACATCCTCCCTGCATCTAGTCTGTCTAGTCCTGTTAGAATTTTATATGTTTCGATGAGATCACCTCTCATTCTTCTAAACTCGAGTGAATATAGGCCTAGTCGACCCAATCTCTCCTCATACGTCAGACCTGCCATCCCAGGAAACAGTCTGGTAAACCTTCGTTGCACTCCCTCCATGGCAAGGACATCCTTCTTCAGATAAGGAGACCAAAACTGCACACAATACTTCAGATGTGGTCTCACCAAGGCCCTGTACAACTGCAGTAAGACATCCCTGCTCCTGTACTCAATTCCTCTTGCATTGAAGGCCTTCCTAACTGCTTGCTGCACCTGAACGCTCGCTTTCAGCGACTGGTGTACAAGGACACCCAGGTCTCGTAAACTTCTCCAGTCTCTCCACATAACTGAAGTCCCTCATCCCTGGTACCATCCTAGTAAATCTCTTCTGCACCCTCTCCATGGCCTCGACATCCTTCCTAAATGCGGTGCCCAGAATTGAACACAATACTCCAGCTGAGGCGTAACCAGTGTTTTATAAAAGGTTTAGCATAACTTTCTTGCTTTTGTACTCTATGCCTGTTAATAAAGCCCAGGATCCTATACACTTTTAAAAAAAAAACGGTCTTCTCACCTTGTCCTGCCACCTTCAAAGATTTGTGTACGTGCACTCCCAGGTCTCTCTGTTCCTACACCTCCTTTAAAATTGTACTATTTAGTTTATATTGCCTCTCCTCATTCTTCCTACCAAAATGTATCAATTCATACTTCTCTGCGTTAAATTTCATCTGCCATGTGTCTGCCCATTTCACCAGTCTGTCTATGTCCTCCTGAAGTCTGTTACTATCTTCCACATTGTTTACATTTCAGAGTTTCGGGTCATCTGCAAACTTTGAAATTATACCCTGTATACCCAAGTTCAGGTCATATCAAGAAGAGCAATAGTCCCAATACTGACCCCTGGGAAACACCACTGTATACTTCCCTCCAGTCTGAAAAACAACCAGTCACCACTACTTTCCGTTTTCTGGCCCTTAGCCAATTTTGTATCCATACTGCTACTGTCCCTTTAAAGCCCTTGGGCTTTAATTTTGCTAACAAATCTATTATGTGGTATTTTATCAAATGCCTTTTGAAAGTCCATGTATACAACATCAACTGCACTACTCTCATCAACCCCTCTGTTACTTCAAAGAACTCAATCAAGTTAGTTAAACATTATTTTCCTTTAACAAATCTGTGCTGACTTTCATTTATTAGCCCATACTTTTCCAAGTGCCAATTTATTTTGTCCTGGATTATTCTTATAAAGTTTCTCCACCACTGACATTAGGCTGACTGGCCTGTAATAGCTGGGTTTATCCCTCTTCCCTTTTTTGAACAGGGTGTAACATTTGCAATCCTCCGGCACCGTCCCCATATCTCAGGAGAATTGGAAGATTGTGGCCAGAACCTCCACAATTTTCACCCTTACTTTCCTCAGTAACCTAGGATGCATCCCACCTGGACTGAGTGACTTTTATACTTTGAGTACTGCCAATCTTTTAAGTACTTCCTTTTTATTCTATTCAATATCACTACTACCTCCTCTTTACTGCTACAATAGCAGTATCCTCTTCTCTAGTGAAGACGGATACGAAGTATTCATTTAGTGCCTCAGCCATGCCCTCTGCCTCCACAAGATGTCCTTTTTTGTCCCTAAGCTTCCTTTGACTATCCTTTTACTATTTATATTTTTATAAAGGAATTTCAAATATAAAAGGTTTCATTTATATAGCAATCACACTTACAGCTTGTTATCTCTGTCCATGTGTATGCTCAATTTTATAATTCATTGCAGAAGCTATTTGTTTTTCACATGAGAAAAAAAAGGCTTTGAGAACATGACTTCGAACTTAACTTCTTCATTAGCTTCATAAAGTGTGCGCAAAATTGTACAATTTTAAGGACTCAAGTAGTGGACTAAACACCAGCCTTTCAACTCTTAGATCTGGCTTCAAATCCAGCCTAGACTAATGGATGAACATCTTATCTGGCTGCCATCTGCACGAGTCTTGTGAACTGAGTTTATGCGGTTTCAATCCAATTCCAAGTGGGCAGAGCTTGTAGGACCAAACTGCTCCTACTTTGGCAATCTCACTCAGAAGGTGGCTGGTGTGGGGAATGGAAATGTCACTGTGGTGCAGTACATTGATGGAGTAAAGTGGAGGAAGCTTTACTCTCTATAGAACGGTGGTATACCTGACCCAGAGGTTCTGGATGTGCAACAAAAAACTGTTCATTCTGCAAAACTAACATCCTCACCTCAATGGGCACAAAATTCACAAAAGTAAAAAAAAACCCTACATTTACAATTTTGTTGAAACCATATTTGTCTAGAAGAGTATGACCATTTAGACTGCATTACTACACAGGCTTTTGCAGACCATGTTAAAATTAAAACTGCCATTAACAATTAATTTCTATTGTGGGTTCAAGCTCCACTCCAGTACTTCACATAATCTGGGCTGTCACCCCTGTACAGTAGTGAGGGAATACTGCATTGTGGAGGTTGGGGGGGCATCGTCTTTCGGATATGACATTAAACCAAGGTCTCATCTGCATGAATGTTATTTGAATAAAAGCAGGAAGTTGTCTTGGCAAAAATTCTCGTTTCAATCACCAAATACAGATTAACTAGTCATTGTTGGATTGTGGTTTGCAGGTTGATACTGTTGTGCAAAATGGCTCCGTGTTTGCTTATATAGCAATCACTGTTTTCATAGAGTAATTAATTATACGTGAAGTGCTTTGGATGTTGGAAAGATGTGATATAAATGCAAGACATTCCTTTTTTCACCCCCAGTGTTCACAATCTGTATTGCACTGCAGCAACTCGCCAAGGCTTCTTCGACAGCACCTCCCAAACCCGCGACCTCTACCACCTAGAAGGACAAGAGCAGCAGGCACATGGGAACAACACCACCTGCATGTTCCCCTCCAAGTCACACACCATCCCAACTTGGAAATATATCGCCGTTCCTTCATTGTCGCTGGGTCAAAATCCTGGAACTCCCTTCCTAACAGCACTGTGGGAGAACCGTCACCACGCGGACTGCAGCGGTTCAAGAAGGCGGCTCACCACCACCTTCTCGAGAGCAATTAGGGATGGGCAATAAATGCTGGCCTCGCCAGCGACGCCCACATCCCGTGAACGAATAAAAAAAAATGCTTCCTTAACCTGAGCAGATAGTGAAACAGTTTTAAAAAAAACTATACATCTAACACTACTTAGATAGGCAAATGCCGGATAGGAGTAAGCAACTTAAATTGGTTTGCTATTCATACAAGTTCAGCTTATTGTCGTCAAACATGATAGTGTTTAAAAATACGATAAAAGTCACTTGGACGCAACTAAATTTCAAACAGTAATTGAAATCTGACACCTGCGCCATTTTAAACTCTAATTATAAACATACATTTAAAAACAAAAATCAGTTGCACATGCTTTCCATAAGAATGTTAGAAAGAATGGTCAGCTCTTGACAATGAGGAAAAAGAAATGACATGTCAGGAAGTGACTTTATCTGTGGTAGGAAAAGGCTTGATGGGTCTTTTCTGGTTCCATACTTTCTTCTGTACCTTATACAGCAGAGATTATCGAGCTTAGATGCACAATGCTATAACAAAGTTTCTTCAATGGTTTTCCATTTGGTGCTCTGCAGTGAGAATTACTACTGCAACTGTAGCACATCAAAAAATGTCCTTACAAATAACATGTAGTGCATTCTTGATCTACAAAGTGCCAAAGAGAAGGTTTGCAATTAGAGGACCATGAAAAAGGCTGCTTTCAACAGATTGGTGACACAAACCAGTCCTCTTGCCTTAAAGGAGATATCAACACTGCAAAATGGCACCTACAGAGTTATTTCCTCCTTTGGCTCTCAAATCAGATTTCTTGACTGGGATCCAGGTTATAGCAAAGATCTGCTAGACTGCAGCAGATGTTAAAATGTCACTAAATACGAGACCATACTTTCAGACTCTTTGTGAATACTTCAAACAGCCCAAGCCTAGAAATACAGCTAAACTGAAAGAAATGAAGACATCCAAAATACTGCAGTAATTATACCTGGTCCAGGCAACTTTTCACACCACATATATAAAAAAAACCTTTTTCTCATGAATCAAGCTTCTTGAAGTCCCACATGCTGACTGAAAGTACTTTCAAAAAAACATTGAGCTACTTTATTGGATACCTTATCCTGCTTCCTAGTTGTTTACTTTAGCTTTTTTGCAGCTGGCTTCATTTGTAGCTTTCCTATTTGCTTTATTTGTTGCTTATCAGTAGCTTTCCTTTCTGCTCAGTCATATTTGAGGCAATTAGCATCAGTTAATCGTAATTTGTTGATTTTATGAATTATGATATTTGAACTAAACACGATTTTAATGATGGGTACGGTAGCCAAATAGTTATGGTACTAGACTAGCAATTCAGAGAGCATGGGGTTGAAGTTCCTAAGGGCCGTTTTTGGGCACGAGGGTGGCCTGAAATTGGGCCCCAGGCCTCATTAGTATTAACTGGGTGGGCTGCCGGCACCTCCACAGCCAGCTCGCTCATTTGAAGAAAATGGTTATCAGGAGGCTTGCCTCGCCGGCAGCAATCCGAAGGGGGGGTGGGGGGTACGGGCAATTGGAATGCTGTGGAGTCGGGGAGCGTTCCTGCTCATCCTGGCAAAGCTGAAGAATCTGGAGCTGAGCAGGCCAGCTCCAATATCAGGTCGGACATCTTTCAGGAGTTATGTGGCTGCGGGTCTTTGGTTCCTAAAATTGCCTCCCATTGCGCCCATTTTAGGCCCGTTATACGGGCGCAATGAGATCCAATTTTGCGAGGGCGAGGCCGGACGGGGCAGCCCGAGTGAGAAAGCATTCTCTATCAGGCAAATGGAAACTTAATTTATGTGGATTTTCCAGAAATTAGGTTTGGAAGCTGTTAAGGTTTATGGTCACGTCACACACCTGCTTGGCCAAAAAAAACCTTTACTTCTCAACTCACACAGAAATATTTGAGACAGACTGCAGTCTTCAAACACATAATCCCAACTGGGCCCTCAGCTCTCCGGAACTATCTTAATAGCAGCAGAAGCTTGATTTTTGTAACTTGTTACTTGCAGAAACTTACTGGTTTATCACCCGTGACCTCTACCACCTAGAAGGACAAGGGCAGCAGGCACATGGGAACAACACCACCTGCACGTTCCCCTCCAAGTCACACACCATCCCGACTTGGAAATATATCGCCGTTCCTTCATTGTCGCTGGGTCAACATCCTGGAACTCCCTACCTAACAGCACTGTGGGAGAACCTTCACCACATGGACTGCAGCGGTTCAAGGCGGCGGCTCATCACCACATTCTCATGGGCAATAAATGCTGGCCTTGCCAGGGACACCCACATCCCATGAACGAATAATAAAAAACACAACCGGTGTATCTAGCACTGTTTGTAACTGATCTGCATTCCCTCCTCCCCACAATTCAACTACTGACATGTTGGCTTACTCAACAGTGAGGAAGTGTAGCCCTAAACAACTCTCACTCAAACTACCAATGGAGGAAAAAGTGAATTAAAGTTTGTCCCCATTAAATTTAATCTGTTTCTACCTTCTATTGCATTTGTAACCCCAGCGAGACCCAGAACAAAAACAGTGTTGGAGAAACAGTTGCAGGGTGAAAGCAGCTGGCACTATACCACGACCTGTGTGTTTTCTCTCAGGAGCTGGGCCAGTGAGGTAGTGACCCCGAGAGCATTCAAAATGGACTTACTGATGTGGGCTAAAACCCATGTAGAGGCCAAACCTTGGGTTGAGGTCCAGTTGTGCTGCAGAGGTATTAGCTAGGCTGACAGTCATAAGACTGGGCGAAGAGTCAGTCCAGAAGTGGAAACAGACATGGTCACTGGATGAGAGAAGCAACATCATCATCTACTATGGGAGGACATTACGAGGGAGCGATGAGCAATGAAAAGAGGTTACCCGAACTTTAAAAAAAAAATATATTCGTTCATGAGATGTGGGCGTCACTGGCGAGGCTGGCATTTATTGCCCATCCCTAATTGCCCTTGAGAAGGTGGTGTGAGCTGCCTTCTTGAACTAATGAAATTTTTGCTGCAGAGATTCATATGAAGAGACTATCACATCTTTAGTCCTGTCAAACAAGGAGTGATAATGGGATAACAGGATTATGCCAAAACAAAGACTATGTAGATCAGCCTAGGCAAAGCTGAAAAAACATTGGGGATAAGTATCTGAAAAATAAGACTTTTTCCAGTTATTTTGTGTCTAATATAATTTTACACAACGTACAGAGTAAAGAGAAAAGGTTCTGTTCACTGGCAATATTTCTTCTGTGTAGATTTGTTGTGCTTCAGGCTTATTAACCAACATTTACCCTTACACTTGCTGATACATAAGTTTGTTATGATTTAGGCAACATGTAAAAACAAAAAACTGTAACTATTGCTCGATACTCACAAGATGGTCATCATGTTGTCTAGTTGCTTTGCACTGGATTGTTGGCTGTATATATCAACCTTACGCTGGCTTTGACCCAAATAAACAAATCTATTGTGAAACATAAGTATGTTAAAACATTGTTTCAAATGGGGAGTCTGAAGACAGCTTGTCATCTTTGGCATGCATATTTGGATATCATCTCTGAATCTAAAGACTAATTGATTACAAAATCCAATACTGTTTACTTAGCCATATAATTGTGAACAGGTGCTTATTTGCAGACTGGTGTTACATTTCATTAGCAACTGGTAGTATGCTCAGGTTTAAGATGTCATTAACCAAACTCCTTACAACAGGTACGCACAACTTTCTTTCAGCTTTATTTCTATTTCAATTTTTAAAATAAATTACCTAATTTTTTGTTTCAGAATTGCTGCAAACGGCAGTGCTGATGATGATAGCTGGTCTAATAATTTTGATGGCTGATAGAGGAGTCCATCGAAGATTGAGCAGTACTGACAACAGACCTATCAGGCCTGTGAAATTGGAACTCAACAGTTTTACTGGCATAGCAAAATCATGGAAAATACAAATGTTGGGTTGCCTGCCTGAAGGCTGGAAAGCCTTTGGTAAATCCATGGGTTTTGGTAGACCAGCATTTAGCACAGTGAAGTCCTACCTTGCAAAGGCATCCCTTCGAATTGGTCTTGTTCTGGATTACTTGGTTCTAATGTAATTTTACAATGGACTAGTAGACCTCCCGTGGAATTGCTCACAGGTAATCTGGAACCTAGAGTGTAGTTTCTGACATTTACTGTGGTCCTGCTATAGCCTAAATGTTACACCGGTTTGCCCATCGCTGTAACACAGCACATTTACTGAAACAATACATCATGTGGCTGATGTGAAAAAAATATAACAGGGTTGGATACTGAAATATACAAGCCTCACAGATAATTTGTAATGGCTATCACTTCATAAAGCTTAGTTAAGATTCAAGGAACTTTCTTGTGCAACTTTATTCCCTCTGCAAAACCCCTCATTCCCATTATAAAATAATGTTGTGCTCTACCTCTCACAGCATCATGCAAGTCTTTTAATTCCTCCTCCCTCCATTTTTTTCCAATTATTTACAGATTATAAAAATGTAATCTCTCCTTGCTTCCCACAGTAGATTTGTATTTTTTCTGGTCATCATTGGGTACCACTGTCCAGTTTCCAATGACCAGCACCTGACGTTATCTGGGATGGTCTTAGACTTTCTGCCTACAGCTGCATTGTTCAATATCAGTATTGAACTGCCTAATAAACATCTCTCTCTGCCCGTTTTGCAAACATCAGCTCCCCTCAGGTGACACAAAAAACATCCTAAACACCACTAATTCAGTTATTATTTAATGGCTTAAACTGTATATTAAAAAAAAAGTGGAAAATGACTTCTTTTTGAGCTACTCAAAACACCTACACCACTTGCGCACACAAATATAACCTCCCCGCCGACCCCACGCTGCCCAAAAGAGGGGACTTAGTGTTAGGTAGAACAATGGTACAATGTGCAAATCAGGGAAGAATTCTTCATGTTATAGTTAAATCTATGAAAGCTATCTAGCTGCAGTAAAAAAAAAATAGGCAAATAAGGTACTGGATTGCATTAGAATAGAGATTCAGTACAAGTCAAAATAGCTTGTATTAATACAAGAAAATGCAGGGAACACGCCATAGGTCAGCCAGCATTTTTCTCTCACCAGATGCCAAATGACCAGTTGTGTGTTGCCAGCACTTTGTTTTGTTTCAGATTTTCAGCATTTGCAGGTTTTTTTTGCTTTTTGAGTTTGTATTATTGTTGTGGTCAGACCCCACCTGGAGTGCTGTGTGCAGTTCTAACCACATAGAAGGATATTGCTGTTCTTGAAAGGGTACAGAGACAAACAATGATGACGATTCAGAGTATCAAAAATTTAAGCTGTAAGTTAATTTGGCTTGATTTCTTTAGAAGAGGAGACTTTGAGGATTTAAATAAAGTTTACAAGATTATGAATGGAATTCATAAATTTATCTAGACAAATTGTTCATTATGATGAAAGTTTCAAATATCAGAGTGCACAAGTTAAAAATTAATAAATTAGGAATACAAAGGGAAGTCAGGCTGAATTTTTCCACCCACGGGGCTGTAGAATAAGTTACTGGGCAGGCTATTGAATTAGACAATAGAAATGGGTTCAAGAGACATTTAAAATGTGTTTCTGGGGAGAGATGGGATTGAGGGATATAATGAGAAAATAGCTCACCTACAAAAAGGGAACAGGCTTGTTGGCCTAATGGGTCATTCCTATGTCTAATAGTTCATGTTGTGAGTACTCAATCTGCTTTATTGATTTTTTAACTTCTATGTGTCACTCAGCCAAGTAAAATGACATAAGTCAGTTATATATTGCACAGTACTGAGCCATTGAAATACTCATGAAAATTAGAGAGTAAGCATTATGCAACAGACAAAAGAAAATTCAATTTTAAAAAAATTCAAGGCTATTCAAATTTAATTTGGGGGTTCAGAATTTATAAATGTTATTTGAACATTGGTCCAGTTCCTTAAGTCATTTGAAGCACTCAATTACATTTTTGCCTTGTAACTCATCCAAGATTTTTATCTCACCTTTTGTATATCAGATCATCTTCTGATGGAATCCCTGCAAGATTCATGATATGCATCTCTTTTGGAGATTGGCTGGAATCCTGCAAATTACCACAAAACAAAATCTAACATTAATTCCATGCTTTGGCCTCATCACATAACAAGTTGCCCAATGCTACCTGACTACACGTTGGAATCTTCATTATCCATGCTCCAATTGTCCACTTACTTGATTATGTTAGTATTTTCACAGGATAAAGTCTTGAAGGAAACAAGATTACAACAGCTGGCTACCAAAAGCAAACTCCTATTATACATAAATTGATCTCAAAGTTTGCAGGAAATGTTAAATTCAACTTTTGTGTACTCATCTTTATTCCTATACTATAATTGTAAGTTCAAAAATTTGGGGACTTTTGATTAATCACTGGGGGGGGGGGGAGGGAGGAAAGAAGAGGGAGGATATCCGTGTTAGTTTGTTAAATAAAGTGCAGCCAATTTTTTCCTAAAAATTATATTATATTTATTTGACAAATGAAAAAATCACAGCAACTAGCAGCAGGAGCCAAAATGTTACTAGTTACTTTAGAAGTGCAATTTTTTCATTATTAATCTTGCATAGCCAAAGGGTTAAAATGTGCAGCATCCTGAAATGACAAGAAAAAAATACTTGTTACCATTTTCAGAATGTATCCACCTGGCTAGAAGGTAAAACATTAATGCTGCAAAAAGTAATACCTTTGGTATAGCAGTTCTAATTATTTCAAAGCTCTCCACATATCAACATAATAACTCAGTTATACAGTGGAGAAATCACATACATAATTTAAAAAAATCTTTTGAATGTGGCAGCCTCTAAATGTCAATTAGTCTCCAGTAAGAGAATCATAACCATTGTTATCCTCAATTCTTTTCAACTAAAAGATGAGAAAGGAGCGATGAGATGAACAGTAATTTATAGCAAAAGAATATCACACCATATAATTTTTCAAACACTTCAGATCAGATTGGGAAGGACAAGGAGCTTGACATAGGGAGGATAACCTACATTCAAAGGCTGAGGAAACCAGACCAAAATTAAGTATTGTAATTTCCTTCTTCAGTTAGTTATCCTGCATGTATCATAGAATCATGGAATGGTTACCTTCAGTCAGGTGAAGGCCACTGGCCCATCTAGCCCATGCTGGCTCTTTGTAAGAGCAATCCAATTAGTCCCATTCCCCCACTCTTTCCTCATAGCCCTGCAAATTTTTCCCTTTCAAGTATTTATCCAATTCCTTTTTGAAAGCCACGATTGAATCCGCTTCCACCACCCTTTCAGGCAGTGCACTGCAGATCATAACCACTCGTTGCGTAAAAAAGTTTTTCCTCATCTCGCCTTTGGTTCATTTGCCAATCACCTTAAATCTGTGTCCTCTGGTTCTCAATCCTTCTGCCAATGGGAAGAGTTTCTCTTTATTTACTTTATCTAAACCCTTCATGATTTTGAACACTTCTATCAAATCTCCTCTTAACCTTCTCTGCTCTAAAGGAGAACAACCCCAACTCCAGCTTCTGAAGTCCTTCATCCCTGGAACCATTCTAGTAAATCTTTTCTGCACCCTCTCTAATGCCTTCACATCCTTCCTAAAGTGCAGTGCCCAGAATTGGACCCAATAATCGAGCTGTGGCCGAACCAGTGTTTTATAAAGGTTCAACATAACTTCTTTGCTTTTGTACTCTATGCCTCTATTTATAAAGCCCAGGAGCCCATATACGTTTTTAACCGCTTTCTCAAGCTGTTCTGCCACCTTCAAAGATTTGTGCACATAGACCGCCAGGTCTTTCTGTTCCTGCACCCTCTTTAGAATTGTACCATTTAGTTTATATTGCCTCTCCTCATTCTTCCTGCAAAAATGTATCACTTTGCACTTATCTGCGTTAAATTTCATCTGCCATGTGTCTGCCCATTCCACCAGTCTATGTCCTCTTGAAGTCTATCATTATCCTCCTCACTGTTTACTACACTTCCAAGTTTTGTGTCATCTGCAAATTTTGAAATTGTGTCCTGTACACCCAAGTCCAAGTCATTAATATATAGCAAGAAAATCAGTGGTCCTAGTATCGACCCCTGGGGAACACCATTATCAATAAAAAGTATAGTACGATGTGGCGTAACTTACACATGTGGAATACCAGTAATTTTTCTTGAATAAATTGACTTAATAATTCTCAGGAGACAAAGTTGAAAGTGGAGTTATGTTTAGTGCCAAAAGTGTGTTATAGATTGGGTCTAATAGCTCCTTACTATAAATTTTGTTCTGGCCACACATTAGGCAATAATTAAAATTGCAGTTAATTTTGCTATTATGCTCTCGTGGGATCATTTCGTCTCCCACAGTACAATTTGTTTTCATGTAATATCTGTGAAATACTAAATGATTCATAGAAATAACACCATCACCTGCTATAAATAAATACAGATATACCAAGTGTGTAAAGCACAAACTTTACATAGAATTACATAGACAGTACAACACAGAAACAGGCCACTCAGCCCACCAGGGCCATGCCGGTGTTTATGCGCCATACCAGCTTTCTCCCTCCCCACTTTATCTAACCCTATCGGCATGTCCTTCTATTCCTTTCTCCTTCATGTGTTTATCTAGCTTACCCTTAAGTGCATCTATGCTAGTCGCCTCAACTACTCCTTATGGTAAAGAGTTCCACATTGTAACCACTCTCGGGGTAAAGAAGTTTCTCCTAAATTTCCTATTGGATTTATTAGAGACTATCTTATTAACGACTTAGATGATGGTTTAGAGAGCCACATATCCAAGTTTGTCAATGACACAAAGATAGGCAGCACTGTAAGCAGTGTAGAGAGCAGTGAAGCATAAAATTACAGAGAGACATTAATAGATTAAGTGAATGGGCAAAACTGTGGCAAATGGATTTCGATGTAGGCAAGTGTGAGGTCATCCGCTTTGAATCTGAAAAGGATAGATCAGGGTACTTTCTAAATGGTGCAAAGCTTGAAACAGTGGAGGTCCAAAGATTTCAGTTCTGGGCACCACATCTTATGAAGAATATATTGGCCTTAGAGGCAGTGCAGCGTAGATTTACTAGAATGATACCTGGACTCCAAGGGTTAAGTTACGAGGAGAGGTTACACAAACTAAGGTTGTATTCCCTGGAATTTAGAAGATTAAGGGGTGATTTGATTGAAGTTTTCAAGATATTAAGGGGAACTGATAGGGTAGACAGAGAGAAATTATTTCTGCTGGTTGGGGAGTCTAGGACTAGGGGACATAGCCTAAAAATTAGAGACAGGACTTCCAGGAGTGAAGTTAGGAAACATTTCTGCACGCAAAGGGTGGTAGAAGTTTGGAACTCTCTTCCGCAAACGGCAGTTGATGCTAGCCCAATTGTTAATTTTAAATCTAAGATTGATAATACTTTTTGGTTAACAAAAATATTCAGGGATATGGGGCTAAGGCGGGTATATGGAGTTAGGTCACAGATCAGCCATGATCTCATTGAATGGTGGAACAGGCTTGAGGGACTAAATGGCCTGCTCCTGTTCCTATGTATAACCCTCATTCTGGTCTCCCCACAAGTGGAAACATTTTCTCTAGGTCTACTCTATCAAACCTTTTCATAATTTTGAAGCCCTCTATCAGATCACCCCTCAATATGCTCTTTTCTAGAGGTATAACATCTTAGTTCTGGTATCATCCTAGTAAATCTTTTTTGCACCTTCAGTGTCTCCATATCCTTTCTAGAATTTGGAGACCAGAACTGTTCACAGTAATCCAAGTGCGATTTAACCAAGGTTCTATGCAAGTTTAACATAACTTCTCTGCTTTTCAATTCTATCCTTTGGAAATGAATCCCAGTGCTTGGTTTGCTTTTTTAAAAAAATGGCCTTATTAACCTACTTTGTGATTTGTGTATCTGTCCCCCCAGATCCCTCTGCTCCTCTACCCCATTTAGACTCTTATTTTCCAAGGAGTATGTGGCCTCCTTACTCTTCCTGCCAAAATGTACCACCTCACAGTTACCTATATTTAAATTCATTTGCCAATTACATGCCCATTCTGCAAGTTTATTAATGTCTTCCTATATTTTGTTGCAGTCCTCCTCAGTATTAACTATACCCCCCAATTTGGTGTCGTCCACAAATGTTGAAATTGTACTTCCGATGTAAATAGTGAACAACAGTGGTCCCAGCATCGATCCTTGTGGAACACACCACTTCCCACCTTTTGCCAGTCTGAGCAGCTACCTTTAATCCCTACTTTCTGTAACCAACTTACCAAGAGTCCTGGATGAGGTCAGTGCTTTAAAATTTGTTTTAAACAGCAACACGTTTCGATGCCTTACTCACATAAAAATACTAAATGAATGCTTCCAACTGCAAAGGACACACTCAGCTAGGATGAAAAACTACTGTATCTTAAATATTAACCAAACTAAAATGATGAGTTTAAGATTCTGAAAGAGACACATTTGAATTTTTAAAATTTCATTTATTCATTCTTGGGATGTAGACGTTGCTGGCCAAGGCCAGCATTCATTGCCTATCCCTAGTTGCCCTGATAAGGTGGTAGTGGGCTTTCTTCTTGAACTGCTGATAGCTGTTTAGTTACTTAGTGGTAGCCTAGCTGAAAAATATGGCTATCAATGCTAGTTTCCTACCTTACAGACTCGTGAGTTTAGTGGATGTGATGCTTAATCTCACCTAGCACTACTACTATGCAGTCCTACTATTAGAGAAAAAAAGAGCTTACTTGATGGTTACTGACACATTACAATATTTTCTCTGCCTTGACTCAGCCAAGTTACATTTTCACCACTGAAGAAAAAGTTAAATGGTGCCCCTTTGAGTTTACATTTAAGAAAGCTATTTGAATTACCGACACCAGCAGCTTTCTCAGTTGGACACTAACCTTCTCCGAAAGTTATCCTTCACCGATTAACTGGGTTAAGCTATGAAAAGAAACTGGTAATTGAATTTAGCCATCTCCTCTGATTCCCATTTTTAACTCCCCCCCCCCCACCCTTCTTCTCCTTTATGGTGTTTGAGATCATTCCCAAGTCCAGGGGCAGTAAGGTGATCTGATCCCAGGTCCTCTGCCAATGCAACCCTTCAATTGGATACAGAAGATGTGCGACAGCTATTTAGGTTGACTTGCTCTTCCAGTTTTCCCTCCCCCCCCCTTCAATAAGAAGTATCTTGCTTCTAAATGGGCTAGCTGAAACCACATCCTTCTAATCTGTGCCATAATGAAGAACTGCTTCTTTTCAATTGCATAAAATATATTTCTTACCTCAGGATTTTTGGTAGTATCCCCCAATTCTGTAATTTTTACTGGTGTTGACCGCTGTGAAACCGGACCTTCCTCCTCTTTGTCAGTTCCTGAATCATCCTCAGAACTACTAGAAACAGCCTCCTCTGATGGTGGTGGTGGGGCACTTGCTACTGTTTTACGTTGCAAAACAGCTTCTTCCCTATTGGTCTTGTTACTGAACAAAAAAAAAGTATTTGAGGTAAATTGTACAAATTCTCCACACGTATTGCAGAGTTAACACTAAATACACCGGTATCTGTTCTAAAATAAAAATATTTTAATATGCTATCAGGAATGGTTTGTTTGGAATTATAGATGAGTGACCATTTGCATGGAATTTTAAATTTTTTTGATGGTAAATATTTAAAACTCAAATTACAAGGTGTGCAGGATAAATCTCATAACATTTACAGTGAGTGTCTGAAATTGAAGTTTTTGAAAACATTAGGTCTGAGAATATGACAATATTGAAATTTAGCCAGGAATTCAAATTGCAAACAAAGGACACAATTTAACAAGCAGAGTTTCTGCTTTTAAAAAATCCTCTAAATGCAAACGGACATAAAAAATCCCACTGAATTATATGAAGAATTCTTCCAAAACTGGCCAACATTCTTCAATCAACAACAGATTATCTGGTCATTCATCATTTGCTGTTTGTGGGCTCTTGCTGTGAGCAAATTGGCTGCCAAGTTTGCTTACATAAGTGACTGCACTTCAAAAAAGTAATCCATTGGATGTAAAGTATTTTGGAGCTTCCCAAGGATGTGAAAGTCACATTTTAATTTTGGGACTTAGCACTGAAATATACTTCTCTATACTTTCAGTTGCTTGATCATCTTTACCTACTGAAGTGTTTTTGGCAGCACATCCTTAAAGGAATTACAAGAGGTGGTGCCAGTATTTAGCTGTTCTACTGCCACTAACACTAAATGTGATCTGGCTGGTAGCATTGTACCCATTCTTTGAGTTAGAGTCAGAATTCACTTCCTGAGCCAAGTCACAAAACTCACAACCATGATGATGAGGGATGAGAAAATGTTGAAGAACTTTAGGGGAAGGCTTGAGAGAAAGAGAGAGAGATTGGACAAGAGGCTGGCAGAGCAATTAATTTGAAACTGAAAAAGAAAAAAAGAGCAAAGAATAATTATATTTTATTTAGTTTTTAATACATCCTCCAGCTCATAAATTCTTTCCTAAAAATTAATAATGACAGCCACATGCAAAATGTCTAAGGTTGGTATAAATAAAAATGACAGACAACTAAATCCAGTTATCAGTTCTTTACCTCAGCATGGATTTGCCAGTTTCTTCTGGCTTGCGAATAGTGAAAGGACTTGGGTCGATCCCAACATTCTTTGGCATGAAGTCCCTTTAGACAAACACAGTAAAATAAAGCTATGGAATAATATTGCACTATATTATTCTGATTGAAAAACATGCACGACAGCAAACCTTCCAACTTTTGTCATGTGTCGACAAACAGCACATTTCTCAAGTAAGCAATGTGCAGCTTTATGTTTGAAAGAAGAACATAATAGGAGCAGGAGTAGGCCATATGGCCCCTCGAGCCTGCTCTGCCATTCAATAAGATAATGGTTGATCTTTGACCTCAATTCCACTTTCTCACTCTATCCCCATATCCCTTGATTCCTCTAGAGTACAAAAATCTATCTATATCAGCCTTGAACATACTCAACGACTCCGCATCCACAGCCCTCTGGGGTAGAGAATTCCAAAGATTCACAACCCTCTGAGTGAAGAAATTCCTCCTCATCTCAGTCTTAAATGGCTGACTCCTTATCCTGAGACTATGCCCCCTAGTTCCACACTCTCAGGCCAGGGGAAACAACCTCTCAGTATCTACCCTATCAAGCCCTCTAAGAATCTTACACGTTTCAATGAGATTGCCTTTTAAAAAAAAATGTTCATGGGATGTGGGCATCGCTGACAAGATCAGCATTTATTGCCCATCCCTAATTGTCCTTGAGAAGGTCGTGGTGAGCCGCCTTCTTGAACCGCTGCAGTCCGTGTGGTGAAGGATCTCCCACAGTGCTGTTAGGAGGGGAGTTCCAGGATTTTGACCCAGCGATGATGAAGGAACTGCGATATATTTCCAAGTCGGGATGGAGTGTGACTTGGAGGGGAACGTGCAGGTGGTGTTGTTCCCATGTGCCTGCTGCCCTTATCCTTATAGGTGGTAGAGGTCACGGGTTTGGGAGGAGCTGTCGAAGAAGCCTTGGCGAGTTGCTGCAGTGCATCCTGTGGATGGTACACACTGAAGCCACGGTGTGCCGGTGGTGGAGGGAGTGAATGTTTAGGGTGATGGATGGGGTGCCAATCAAGCAGGCTGTTTTGTCCTGGATGGTGTCGAGCTTCTTGAGTGTTGTTGGAGCTGCACTCATCCAGGCAAGTGGAGAGTATTCCGTCACACTCCTGACTTGTGCATTGTAGATGGTGGAAAGCCTTTGGCGAGTCAGGAGGTGAGTCACTCGCCGCAGAATACCCAACCTCTGACCTGCTCTTGTAGCCACAGTACTTATGTCGCTGGTCCAGTTACGTTTCTGGTCAATGGTGACCCCCCAGGATGTTGATGGTGGGGGATGCGGCGATGGTAATGCCATTGAATGTCAAGAGGAGGTGGTTAGATTTTCTCTTGTTGGAGATGGTCATTGCCTGCCGTGAATGTTACTTGCCACTCATGCGCCCGAGCCTGGATGTTGTCCAGGTCTTGCTGCATGCGGGCTCTGACTGCTTCATTATCTGAGGGGCTGCGAATAGAACTGAACATTGTGCAATCATCAGCGAACAACCCCATTTCTGATCTTATGGAGGGTTGGTCATTGATGAAGCAGCTGAAGATGGTTGGGCCTAGGACACTGCCCTGAGGAACTCCTGCAGCAACGTCCTGAGGCTGAGATGATTGGCCTCCAACAACCACTACCATCTTCCTTTGTGCTAGGTATGACTCCAGCCACGGGAGAGTTTTCCCCCTGATTCCCATTGACTTCAATTTTACTAGAGCTCCTCGGTGCCACACTCAGTCAAATGCTGCCTTGATGTCAAGGGCAGTTACTCTCTCCTCACCTCTGGAATTCAGCTCTTTTGTCCATGTTTGGACCAAGGCTGTAATGAGGTCTGGAGCCGAGTAGTCTTGGCGGAACCCAAGCTGAGCATCGGTGAGCAGGTTATTGGTGAGTAAGTGCCACTTGATAGCACTGTCGACGACACCTTCCATCACTTTGCTGATGATTGAGAGTAGACTAATGGGCCGGTAATTGGCCGGTTTGGATTTGTCCTGCTTTTTGTGGACAGGACATACCTGGGCAATTTTCCACATTGTCAGGTAGATGCCAGTGTTGTAGCTGTACTGGAACAGTTTGGCTAGAGGCGCAGCTAGTTCTGGAGCACAAGTCTTCAGCACTACAGCCGGGATGTCGTGGGAGCCCATGGCCTTTTTTGTATCCAGTGCACTCAGCCATTTCTTGATATCATGTGGAGTGAATCGAATTGGCTGAAGACTGGCTTCTGTGATTGTGGGGATATCGGGAGGAGGCTGTAATGCATCATCTACTCGGCACTTCTGGCTGAAGATGGTTGCTAACGCTTCAGCTTTGTCTTTTGCACTCACGTGCTGGAGTCCGCCATCGTTGAGGATGGGGATATTTACAGAGCCTCCTCCTCCCATTAGTTGTTTAACTGTCCACCACCATTCACGACTGGATGTGGCAGGACTGCAGAGCTTTGATCTGATCCGTTGGTTGTGGAATCGCTTAGCTCTGTCTATAGCATGTTGCTTCCACTGTTTAGCATGCATGTAGCCCTGTGTTGTAGTTTCACCAGCTTGGCACCTCATTTTTAGGTACACCTGGTGCTGCTCTTGGCATGCTCTTCTATCTTCCTCATTGAACCAGGGTTGATTCCCTGGCATTCTTCTAAATGCCAGAGAGTATAGGCCCATTCTACTCAATATCTCCTTGTAGGACAACCCTCTCAACCCAAGAATCAATCTAGTAAACCTTTGTTGCACTGCCTCCAAGGCAAGTATGTCCTTAGATAAGGAGACCAAAACTGTCACAGTACTCCAGGTGTGGTCTCACCAAAGTCCTGTACAATTGTGACAAGACTGCCGTACTCCAGTCCCTTTGCAAAAAAGGCCAACATACAATTTGCCTTTCTAATTGCTTGCTGTACCTGCACGCTAACTGTGTGTTTCTTGTACAAGGACACCCAAATCCCTGAGCACCAACATTTAATATTTTCTCACCATTTAAAAATTATGTTTTTCTATGCTTCCTACCAAAGTGAGTAAATTCACATTTCCCCACATTATACTCCATCTGCCACCTTCTTGCCCACTCACTTAACCTGTCTCTATCCCTTTGCAGACTCCTTGCGTTCTCCTCACTGCTTACTTTCCCATCTAGCTTTGTGTCATCAGCAATCTTGGATACATTACAATCGGTCCCTTCATCCAAGTCATTAACATAGATTGTAAATAGCCGAGGCCCAAGCACCGATCCTTACAGTACCTTACTGGTTACAGCCTGCCAACCTGAAAATGACCCGTTTACCCCTACTCTTTTTTTTTCTGTCCATTAACCAATCCTCTATCGATGCTAATATATCATCCCCAACCCATGGGCCCTTATCTTGCATAACAACCTTTTATGTGGCACCTTATTCAATGCCTTTTTAAAATCCAAATATACTACATCCACTGGTTCCCCTTTATTTGCCCTGCTAGTTACATTCTCAAAAAACTAATAAATTTGTCAAACACGATTTCCCTTTCATAAAACCATGTTGACTCTGCCTAATCATATGATTTTCTAAGTGCCCTGTTACCACTTCCGTAATAATGGATTCCAGCATTTTCCCAACGACTGATGACAGGCTAACTGGCCTGTAGTTTCCCTTTTGCTCTCTACCTCCCTTTTTGAATAGCGGTGCTACATTTGCCACCTTCCAATCCACTGGGACTGTTCCAGAATCTAGGGAATTTTGGAAGATCACAACCAACGCATCCACTATCTCTGAAGCCACCTCTCAAAACCCTCGGATGTAGGCCATCAGGTCCTGTGGATTTGTCAGCTTTAGTCCCATTAGTTTCTCTAGTACTTTTTCTCTACTGATATTAATTACTTAAAGTTCCTCACTCTCATTAGCCCCTTGGTTCCCCACTATTTCTGATATGCTTTTTCTACTGTGAAGACAGATACAAAATATTTGTTTAACATCTCTGCCATTTCCTTATTTCCCCATTATAATTTCTCCTATCTCAGCCTCTAAGGGACTGACGCTTACTTTTGCTACTCTCTTCCTTTTTACATACTTGTAGAAGCTCTTACAATCTGTTTTTATATTTCTTGCTAGTTTACTCTCATATTATGTTGTCTCCATCTATCAATTTTTTGGTCATCCTTTGCTGGACTCTCCCAATCCTCAGGCTTACTACTATTCTTCGCAACATTATATGCCTCTTCTTTTAATCTAATACTATCCTTAATTTCTTTAATTAGCCACGGATGGATCAATTTTCCCTTGGAGTTTTCATTTCTCAGTGGAATGTATATTTGTTGAGAATTTTGAACTATTTCCTTAAGTGTTTGCCTTTGCTTACCTACCATCATAACTTTTAATCTAATTTCCCAATCTATTTTAGCCAACTCGCCCGTCGTACCTTTGTAATTGGCTTTATTTAAGACTCTAGTTTCGGACTGATGTACGTCACTCTCAATGTGAAATTCCATCATATTATGATCACTTTTCCCCAGAGGATCCTTTACTGTGAGATTACTAATTAACCCTGTCTCACTACACAATACAAGATCTAAAATAGCCTGTTCCATGGTTGGTTCCACGATGTATTGTTCTAGGAAACTGTCTCGAATGCATTCCGTGAACTCGTCTTCCATACTACTTTTGCCAATTTGATTTGTCCAGTCTATAATCGAGATTGAAGTCCCCCACGATTATTGCATTAACTTTGTTACAAGCTCGTATTATTTCTTGATTACTATTCTGGCCAACGGTATAGCTACTGTTAGGGGGCCTATAAACTACTCCCACCAGTATTTTTTCTGCCCCTGTTTGTTTCTTATCTCCACCCATACTGATTATACCTCCTGATCGTCCGAGCCAAGATCCTTTCTCACCACTGTCCTTACGTCATCCTTTATTATCATGGCGTCCCCCCCTCCATTCTGCCTGTCTTTTCGAAACATCAAGTACCCTGGGATATTTGGTTCCCAACCTTGGTCACCTTGCAACCATGGGTGTCATTTTAGCACCCGCTATCGGGTGCGTTCCTGGCGGGGGGGCTCCGAAAATCGGAGAATCCCGGCGCGATACCAGAGCCCGCCCGAACCCGTGCACTTCCGGGTTCCCTGCTGACGCGCCGGTGTGTGCACGCAGCCCCCGCTGGTGGGAATCCCGCAGGCAATTAAAGCCAGCGGGGTTCCACTTGAAGGTATTTCAGGTCATTAACTGACCTGATTAAAGGATTATGTGGGATTTTAGAGCAAACTGGGACTGTTTCCCACACTGGGGGAAACACTCCCAGGTCAAATGGACGTGTTGTAGCTATCAGCCTGTGGCAGCTGAAAAGGTCCATTTGACAGGTTGGGGGTGGGGGTGGGGGGGGGGGGGTGGAGAGAGACATGTAGTCGTGGACGTCTGCAGCCTCTTTCATGCCGAGCTGCTCCTGGCTGGCCCGAGCACCTTCTTCTTACCTGTCGCTGTCAAAGTCACCACTGCCCTCAACAACTTCTCCTCCGCATCCTTCCAGGGTGCAACCGGGGACATCGCCGATGTCTCTCAGTCGTCTGCGCAAAAGAGCCCTGCAAATACACCTACACCCACTCTGCAGTGACACAATGGGTGGCATCAGTTGTGGGTCCTCATAGTGATCCTCAGGAGAGGGCATTATTGCACAAGCCAGACAGGATTCGCGAAGACATGGCAGTAGTGGTGCCAATATAATATGTAATGTGAGTTGGTCAGAAATTCAATATAAGTAACACCCATGACAAACCCTCAGACACCCTTGTGCATCCCCTTCATGCTCACGACACGTTTGCCTTACGCTGCTTACTATACATATGTGATGCATGCCCTGTGGCTGCAGCACAGGTAGTGGCAGGTTGAGTGAGGCTGGCCGTGAAAGAGATGCATGAGAGGGTGGGTATGAGAGAGAGCCATGAGATTGTATGAGGATTGGGTTGAGTGGTAGTGGTGGGATGAGTACTGGCGAGGTGAGTAGGTGCAGGTAAGATGAGGATGAGGTTTGAGTGGGTATGAGGGGCGATGTGACAGAGTTGTGTTGGCAGTGCTGAAGGAGATGTGGGGTGGGGGCAGTGATGTGGCAGACGGAGTGTAGGGGAAAGACTACGTGTACTCACTTTGGCTGACCTACTGAGGTCATTGCAGCACCTCCTGCACTGTATGCAGGTGCGGGATATGTTGGTTGCGCTGGTGACCTCCTCTGCCACCTCGAGCCAGGCTTTCCTGGTGGCAGAGGCAGGCCGCTTCCTCCCGCACGCCGAGAGGAAGATCTCTGTCCTCCCCCTCCTCCTCACCCCATGTATTGATACCTGGAGTGAGGCATCATTAAACTGGGAGCAGCCTTCCCCCTGGGCTGCTCCATGCTGTAATTTTTGCTATTTGTTGCAGCATCTGTCAGTGGAGGACTGCCCCTTTAAATAGAGCTCCTCCAGCTGACAGATCTTACTGCGCATGCGCAGCCCGCCCGACGCGCAGATCAGCAGTGAGGAACCCGGAGGAGCAGGTAAGTGGATCCAATTAGTGGATTGGATCCTACAATCGCGCGGGAAACTGACTAATTTCACTGGGCGCGTTACTCACGCGCCCGATAGCCCCCCCGCCGAGAACCCGCAGCCCTGCTAACATCGGGCCCCATGTCTCTGTAATGGCTATTAGATCAAACCCATTTATCTCTTATTTGTGCCACTAATTTGTCTATCTTGTTACGAATGCTTCATGCATTCAGATAAAGAGCCTTTAATTTTAAACCTTTTACCATTTTTCCCTACTTTGACCTTATTCGCTGATGTGCTATTACCGTTAAACTCTCTGTCCCTTCCAGCCACACTCTGCTTATCTTTACCCAAATCGCTACACTGCTCTGTTGCCTTGACTTTTCTCTTTAGATTTCTAAATTTACCCTCACTTGATCCCTCCCCCCACCTTTTTTAAGTTTAAAGCCCTAAAAGTTCTCAATTTCCAAAACAATTACATGTTGCCTTGTAATTATTTTACAAAACCTGGGCCAATCAATGGTGGCTGTGGCTCTGGCTCATGTAGGTTGGTCTGGGATACAGGCCAAATGCTATAGATTTGAATTATTGGCGCAATATATAGAAAATGTGATATTTCTAACATTTCATTTTTGCTAATCAATCAATGATTGACTATGTCAGACAGATAGGAGATTCCAACTATCAAAAATAACTGAACAGTGATGTTGTACTATGTGACATGGGCTCCTCACTAAAGGGGTAAGCATTCGGAATTAGAACCCAAACGGTCGTTAGAGACTTTTTCCTCAATGATAGATTCCTTGCTATAAAGTCTAAGTGCTCGACACCAAATGATGAGGCCTGCAGTGGAACAATTGCCAAACCTAATAAATTACTAGTTATAGTGGAGGCGTAATCAGCTAAAGCGGGGTGGAGGCAGCCACTCAGGGGCTATTTTCTGAAGTGGTAGAAATATCATTGACGTTTCTACATATCACACAGGTAATTCATCCTGTAGTGTTTATCCAGTATCAAGGATAAAGTTACTGTAGGATATTATCCTCAAATATTCTTAAAATAAATTTTTAAAAAGTCTTAATAAAATAAATTTGCATTAAAATTGGAACATTGGGAAGAGCAGTGGTTACCCAAAGGAGTGAATAGATTACATTACATACTTAGCTGAATTTGTCATTGTCAGACAAAATGTATCATCGAAACAGCTCAGCTCGTATGGCCTGAAGAATTCAGTGTATACATCTATCTCTTCATCAGATTTATCTGACTTCTTCACTACGGTTATCTTTTTAAGGTTCTCAGTGCAAGGAACTGAAGAGATGAAAAGCAGAGAGGAAAATATTTTATCATTGTGTTTCCACCAACTGAAGAATTGTAATGCACAGTTGTAAACAATACTATGCAATACATTATAGATTAGTAACATATTCTAGGCTGCAGTTTTAACATACAAACTGGTCGAGTTTTATAAATGCAGCAGCCATATTTACTTGAATCAAGAAAGGTTTAAAAAAGTTACTTGTGTTAAGGTAGCCACAATTAATTTTAAAGATTCACAGTAAAAAGGCACTGGTGCATCTTTTAAATATTTCACAGTTTATTAACTATATAGCTATAGTATTCAATATGACAAACATCAAGTTTTATAAACAAAAACTTTCCTACAACACTTTATTGTGCAAACTATACAATCTTCTTGTTTCCTTATGGTGAAGGCCAATTGCTGAGTTTGAATGTGGTAGATACATTAATGCATTTTCAATTTTTAAAAAAAGTGATGACTGATAAAAACTGGTTAAGTGGCCCTGTAAATCAAATTTTTAATTTCTTTGATACCACACCACTAAATTATATATAACCTGTCAAATACTTTTAAATTAAGAATACTGAACTGGTCAATAATATTATAGTATGTACATTATTTATTCCTACCTTCATCATAAGGCAAAGGTAGATTCATTAGTACTTCCGGTGTCCACCAATGAGTATAGCTTCAGGAAATTAAAAAAAAAACATTGGCAAGTATTTACAACATTTGATATAGAATTAACTGTGACAAATAAAAAGTTAAAGTTTTGCTTATAAGTTTAAAAGAAATTATGAACACAATCTAAACTCATAACACTTTATAGCTTGTACAAACTTCCATTTAAAATCATATTTGATTGATGTGACCAGAAATAATGGAGAAAGTTGGCCATTTCAGCCTTATAGGCAAAACAGGTCATCTTAGAGGCAAGTAAACCATGAACATTATAGAAAAAGGTACGCCTTGAGAGTAGGCAAGTGCACACAGGTTCAAACTAATAAAAAGGCAAGTTGAAGACTCTTCTTCACACAAAGATTGATCAATACATAGAACCATAAGAGTAGTGGAGATAAAACCATCAAACCATTTAAGAAGCAGTTGGTTGCTATGGGGTCGGGGGGGGGGGGGGGGCGGGAGGACGCAAAACTGTAGCACTTTCCTGGGTGCATGAGCCAAGATGGATTGAATGGTCTTTTTCATCTTCTATTCTTGTGATTTAAAATTTCTATTTTGTTGAGTCACCATACCAGGACAGTCTCCTCAGTAACCATATTCGGCAATATGTTAAGAGAATTCTTCTTATATTCAATTTTGCTGAGTTAAAATGATTAACCATTCATACATCAGTGACCATGATTAAAAGAGTTGATGCCGGCATGCTTGGTTGTGCAATTTACCAGTGCCATGGCATGGGCTACAAAAGTCAGGCCACATCAAGGACTAATTTCCTCATGGCTGCAGAAATGAAGTCAAAGCTTTCTGGAAGAAGTGCTTAAATTTCATGACAGATCATAGAGATTACAGCACGAAAAGTGACCATGTAGCCAATCACACCTTTGCCAGTGATTAGAGGAGACATGAGAACAGAATGAAGAGACTACACCTCCAAAGACACCAGCAGACTATAGGTAAATATTCTACTATCCTGAAGTTGTCAGCAGAATTGCAACATATTGTTCTGAAATAACAGCATGACATCCATCTCATGGTAGCCCCAGTTGTAAAGGTGTGATAAATTACTACTAAGTGGAGAATCACTGAAATAGAAGTGAGAGAGTCCCTCATTGTTGGCTTGACTATTGCTGTTTTGCTGATCCATATTCTCAGTGATTTATTAAACCCATCCAATTTCAATGTCACTGAGAATATGGACCAGGTAAGCAGCAATGGTCAAGCCAACAAAGATGAACACACCTTCAGAGTAGTTTAAGGCTAACCAAACTACTAAAAGTTTTAAGTCCAATTATATCAGCCATGGCTCAGTGGTAGCACTCTCACCTCGGTCAGAAGGTCGTGGGATCAAGCCCCATTCCAGAGACTTGAGCACATAATTTAGGCTGACACTTCAATGCAGTACTGAGGGAATGCTGCACAATCGGAGATGCCATCTTTCAGATGAGACATTAAACTGAGGCCCCATCTACCCTCCCAAGCGGACTTAAAAGACCCCATGGCACTATTCAAAGAAGAGCAGTGGAGTTCAGGCCAATATTTTTCCCCCAACCAAAATCACTAAAACAGATCATCTGGTCATTTACCTCATAGCTGGTTAAGGGACCTTGCTGTGCACAAATTAGCTGGCGTGTTTCCCTACATCACAACAGTGACTACACTTGAAAAGTAACTGGCTGTGAAGCGCTTTGGGACATCTTGAGGTTATGACAGGTGCTACGTAAATGCAAGCTCTCTCTCCTTTCTATGTGCCTGGAACGGTACGGGTGATCCCCAACTAAGTGTACCAATACCATAGGTGCAGATCATGCAGAACGTTGGGTCTCTGTAGACCACTTTGGTGCACTGATTGTCTTTAGATTGCTTATTACAAAATGAAATGCAGGTAATTGTGAGATAGTGTTGTACATTTAACAAAAAAAACAGCTTGTAAGTATGAGAAATTTCAAGTAAAATCATAGAAATGTAATAGTGTTTGTCCAGTTTCAGGATGGAAGTGATGCAGCCCACATTTGAATTTGTATAGTTTCGAAATTAAGCTTTGAGATTATGCTGAATCTTGGAGATACTTTATTATATAGAATCATAGAATGGTTACAGCATAGGAGGTCGCCATTCGGCCCATCGAGCCCATGCCAGCTCTTTGTAAGAGAAATCCAGTTAGTCCCATTCCCCTGCCTCTTTTCTTGTAGCCCTGCAAATTTTTTCCCTTCAAGTATTTATCTAATTCCTTTTTGAAATCCACGATTAAATCTGCTTCCACCACCCTTTCAAGCAGCGCATTCCAGATCATAACTACTCGCTGCATAAAAAAGTTTTTCCTCATGTCGCCTTTGTTCTTTTGCCAATCACCTTAAATCTGTGTCTTCTGGTTCTCGATCCTTCCGCCAATGGGAACAGTTTCTCTTTATTTACTTTATCTAAACCAGTCATGATTTTGAACACTTCTATCAAATCTCCTTTCAACTTTCTCTGCTCTAAGGAGAACAACCCCAGCTTCTCCAGTCTATCCAAGTAACTGAAGTCACTCATCCCTGGAACCATTCTAGTAAATCTTTTCTGCACCCTCTCCAAGGCCTTCACATCCTTCCCAAAGTGCAGTGCCCAGGATTGGACACAATACTCCAGTTGTGGCAGAATCAGTGTTTTATAAAGGTTCAACATAACTTCCTTGCTTTTGTACTCTATGCCTCTATTTATAAAACCCAGAAACCTGTATGCTTTTTTAACCGCTTTCTCAACCTGCCCTACCACCTTCAAAAGATTTGTGTACGTATACTCCCAGGTCTCTCTGTTCCTGAACCCCCTTTAGAATTGTACCATTTAGTTTATATTGCCTCTCATTCTTCCTGCCAAAACGTATCACTTCGCACTTCAGTGTTAAATTTCATCTGCCATGTGTCCGCCCATTCCACCAGCCTGTCTATGTCCTGTTTACTACACTTCCAAGTTTTGTGTCATCTGCAAATATAAATCAAAAAAGGTGTAGGAAAAAAAAAAGATTTGCCAGTTGAATGAACCTTCAAAATAAAGTAGAAACCACAGGTCATTCATTACCTTCTCTTTGGAGACAAAAGTGCCATTGTGTTCTTATGATGCAGGTAATAGTCAGTAGGAAGTTCCCAAAGATGAGATTTTCCTTCCATCGGCTGGAAAACTCCAAGAAACAGATTTATAGCATCCTGTCTATCAGCATCTGTAACATAAGGAAAAAAAATCAATGAAATGTACAAAAAAAGGATCTGCATATTCCATAGGTTTCTGCTGTTTGTAGATTGGATGGCCCAATTGACTTGCGATTTCATATTGATTATTTCTTTTCCCAGTGATGTGGCACCATATGCAAAGTTTCTTGGAGGAGTGGTTGGGCCTGGCGGTCTAGTATCAGTCTTCAGCAACCACCACTGGAGAAAGGGGGGTGGGGGGGTTGGGGGAGAAAAGGGGAGTTAGAATAACCCAAGGCCATGCATCTGCCTCCTTCCCACTGGGAAAATGGCTAGTTTTCATTTGGTCTCTCCTCTGGATGGCAGTTAAGACTGAAAACTTGCTTTGGACCATTGCTGACACCCACCTCTTCACCCTTCCCTCAATCACCTCTGTGCTGTCTAGACAAGTCAAAATTTCCTCCAAATGAACGGTCGGAAGATCAAAGCCATTGTTTCTGGGCCCGGTCATGAATTCCACTTCCTTGTTACAGACTCCTGTCCTCTACCATTACTTGCTGAAGGTGAACAAGATTGTTTCCAAACCCACATCTTATCCATCATGAAGGCTGCTTACTTCCAACTTACCCCTGCCCCATACTTACTCCCAATGCCACTGAACCCATCGTCCACACTTTGGTTACCTCTAGCTTCAACTTCTGCAATGTCCTCAATGCCGGCTTCCTGTCTTGCACCTTCTGTAAACTCTAACTTGTTCAAAACACTCAGGATTTTGAGCTGTACTAAGCCCTGTTAGACCATCACTACTCCCATTCTTGTTGACCTACATTAGTCCCCCAACATATCTATTGTATATTAAAAATGGCGAGTGGTCTCAAGATTCCAAAAGGTACTGTGCCAGCAGGAAGCACTGTGAATTTATGGTTCCTTGACAAATTGAAAATAGTGGGGCATCACACGACAGTCTCAAACCGATCCTTCAGTAAGCTGCATATAGTCCATTATTAAAGACATGTGTGATTTTGGCCTCACAGGAGCTGTTAAAGTTAGAAAATAGTACTGCATGTCATCATGTCAACCTAGGTGTCAGCTTTGGCTCAGTGGTGGCACTCTCGCCTCTGAGTCAGAAGGCCGTAGAATCAAGACAAAATTACAGACAAAAATGGAAACATTGATTATCTTTTCTCTTTCATTACCATGTAATTTATCTTTTCTCTTTCATTACCATGTAATTTGCAAAGCTGATTAGGTGTACACTCTGTCCTTTAAGTACTAAAATAGTTCAGCATTTGCTGAACAAAATAAACTGGTAATAACTGAAAGATTGGTATGAAACTAGGGATCAGCTGTGTGGCTCTTCTCTGCATTGCCGTCAGCACTTAAATGTCTCCCTTGCTTCTCAGTGACCAGAAATCAACACAGTATATAAGGTGCAGTCTAACTAGGGCACTGTACAATTTGATTATGACTCACTTATATTCTACAATTTGGCTATGTAGGTCAACATTCTTGATTGCTCCTCTACATTGATTGGACATGTTGAATCATTGAAATAACTCAGCGAGGGGCAGGCGATCATGCATCCGTGCCAATGTTGTGCATAGTCTGAGGACTATGTAACTTTCAGATTGCAGCAGTTTTCTTGTGCTTTTCCCCTCCCCCTTTTCAGATTCTATTAAAATACATAATCAAAGAGATAGGTTTCCATGAAGCTTTTTAAAGATGGGCAGAGATGTAGCAAGGAAGAAACTTAAAAAAGGGAATGACAGAGTGCAGGCTTATGATGGCTGAATACTCTCCTACTTATGCTGAAGAAGAATCAATTCAGAAGAATGGAGGTTGAGTGGGATTTTTTTCCCCCCCAAATGAGCACAAGGATAATCAATGGGTTGGGAGTAGTGGAGATTAGCAAGGCCACACACACAGAGGCAGAGACAGAGACTGACTTAGTTTGGGATAGCCGTGACTCAGTGGTAGCACTCGCCTCAGAGTGAAAAGGTCATGGTTCAAGTCCCGCTCGAGACTTGAGCACATACACTACGTTGACACTTCAATGTAGTAATGCACTGTTGGAGTTGCTGTCTTTCAGATCAGACGTTAAGCTGAGGCCCTGTCTGCCCTCTCTGATGGACATAACAGATCCCATGACATTATTTGAAGAGTATCCCATGACATTATTTTAATAAAATTAGGGGAGTTCTCCCAGTGTCCTAGCCAATATTTATCCCTAAACCATCACTAAAACAGATTACATCTGGTCATTTATTTCATTGCTGTTTGTGGAGCCTTGCTGTATGCAAATTTACTGCTGCATTTCTCTACATTGCAACAGTGACGACATTTCAAAAGTATTTCACTGGCTGTGAAACACCTTAGGACGCCCTAAGGTCGTGAAAGGTGCTACATAAATGCAAGTTCTTCTTTCTTCTACTTATGCTGAAGAAGAATCAATTCAGAAGAATGGAGGTTGAGTCCTGGAGGAATGTGTGTAAGGGAGAGCTTGGGCGAGGTATTGAAGAAGCTGAGCTTGGAAGTGACAAAAGGCATGGATGAGGATTTTCGGTGGCAGTGGATGGAGACAGATAATACTTTGAACAAAGAAATAGGTAGTCCTGATAATGGACTGGATGTAGGGTTTGAAGCCCATCTTGGGGAAGAGCATGAAACAGAGATTGTGCATGGTCAGGTTCAGTCTGAGTAAGCAGCTAGGGAGGGTAATAGAATATAGACAGGTTAAGTATTTGCCAATGTTCAGCTGGAGGAAGTTCTAGCTCATCCATGACAAAGTTGAATTGTTAGCAACGGTTGTGGAACCGAGGGTAGGTGTGGAGAGGTCAAGGTAAAAATCAAAACAGATGGAAGCTGACAAAAAGGTAATGCTGCAATCATTTCATAACTTTTTAAAATGTATACACTCTTTCATGGTCAAATCTTTGGTTTGAGTTCAACTTTGCAATCATTCTGTGTGCACACTAAAACTTGCAAAGTTTTAAAAAAATTACCTTTACTGACTATATTTTGATGTAAG
Source organism: Heptranchias perlo (assembly GCF_035084215.1). NCBI lineage: Eukaryota > Metazoa > Chordata > Chondrichthyes > Hexanchiformes > Hexanchidae > Heptranchias > Heptranchias perlo. Next base: position 112,551,119 of record NC_090329.1, on the reverse strand, counting down.
AGTTTGTTAAATTTCTTCTAAAAAATGTTTTTTGTAGTTATCAAATTAGGAATGGTTTGGGAGGGGAAATGCATTTATTTGAACTGCCAAAAAATCCTAAATGTTATATTGGTACACTTCACACAACCAGTCGAACAGCAGATATTTTCAATAGAATCCCATTTTCAATGATACAGATAGTTAATATGTGCAGTCCTCCCTAGCTACCTCTGAACAACACTTTTAACGTTTTTGAAAAACACAGGAAAAGGAAGAAAAATTCAGACCGATGCCAGTAAGAATCTATTAGTAGCTGAGGCACAAAAATGTGAGCTTTGAAGTACAAAAATGTGAGGCTTGAGATGATTGCTGAACAGCATCTCAATGATTGAAACATTAAACACACATCATATATTACCTGAAAATGCATTACTGTAGTACCTAGAGAGGGTTTGCATGATGTCCTTGGAATGTTGTGTCCAGGGTGCAATCTTCCTGTAAGTTTTCACCCGATGTACCAGCTGTGAACCCCCATATTGCAAAGATAGTGTATCACCATGATCTTCATACAGCTCTTCAAATAATCTATCAATAAATTACTCCAACAATCAATCAATCACATGACTTCCTTTATTGAGATACTAAAATTGGAAAACTTGAATTTTCCATTTTTGCATTGTGGATATTTTAATTTTACTTTCTTTCGTGTTCGCATGCCCTTCCGTATCTCTCACGTACATAAACACCGTATATGCCTTGATCCCGTATCTCAGAGTCTGGCCAGGCTCTTTTCACAAACTACCCTTTAGAGAATTTTTTTCCCCCCCAACACTGGTAATGTCCTGCACTAGAGCCGTAGCCATTTACTTAGGGATGTTTTGAGATAAATTCTGAATGGGGGCAGGAAAGAGAGAAAAAGGAAGAGGCCAAAAAAGAAAAGCAAAAACTTACACCATTCTGACTCAGGAATGCCATCCTATTTATATAAAAAAAAATAGGGAGACTGGTTAGAATGCTGTTATTTCCTCCACTATGGCCTGCGTTTGAATCCAGCCTGGATCAGTGAGATTATCTTTATGGCATCTAAGGGCAGTCTGTGCAAAGATCTTAGCTAGCCTCTGAGATTCAGATCAAGACAAATAGCGTAGCATAGTAAATCAAGATGTATATATAATCCATCTCCCAGCTTGTACTTTTCTGGTTATTGTGGAGGAGCTTTATCCTACATCAAACCAATGCTATACTGGACATTAGGTGTAAACACTATGGTTAAAAAGTACAGTATTCCTACACTTGTATTCCTAACCTTGATGAGCACAAAAAAGTGCACACTTTAATTTTACACACAAATGTGAGGTAAACAAGCTTGTGAAAGTTCGGCCCATACATAACACTATTTGATAATCACAAAGATTTGTGTATCCAAAAGGTTTCATGTGCTGTAGTCAGTTGGAAAACAGCAACTAGTAGCAAATCCTCCTCCAATTTTCTCTCTTCCTGCCTTGGAGAGTGACCTACAGGGGCGTATGCTTGCATAGTTACCAGCACTTCTACAGTACATTGCCCAAGTGGCTTCATATGTGAGCTTGCAGAAGTATCAGTAGATTATGTGAGTATGGGAGACATCACAAACAAGCCCAATTACATCCTCACCAGAGACATCCACAGGTACACACTTTCCTGCAGGTGTGTCACTGAATAGTTAGTTATCGGGAGCAGAAACCCCAGTCTGCCTTTTCCCATTCCTTGTTCAGGGGTGGAGAGGCCAGCTGTAGTGCCTCCTTCTGCCACCCTAGCTCACAACAAACAGCATTGGCCAGGTATCAAACGTGGGCCTCCTTTTCCATTCCATGTGGTGCATGCAGCCTGGTTTTTCCTTAAATCTGCCTGTTTTAATTGGAATTTATCAATTCTTAAATTTGATTTTGTGCAGTAGTCCATTGGAGGGAAAATTATAGATTCCTGATTCTTTAAATCCTGTATTGGGTAAATGTTTGCATACAGTATGGTACTGAGCCAGACAGACACAAAGGTTCCACATCTAGTCTGCTGGTTAGCTAATGTCAGCTGGAAAAAGAAAAGTAGGGGGAAACTGAGGCAGTCCTGCAGTTGGTCCGTGCATGCTGGGGTTGGGAGGTCTGGGAAGGGGGAAAATGAAGATAAGCTGGTTTACAAAATCAATATGAAGAGGGGGGGAAAAAATTTGGAAACAAAAGAAATTCAGTAAATTGAACAAATTAAAGCAGCTGGAATTCATAAAAGCAAGATTAATGCTTACCGAACAGCATCAGTGTCAAATTGCAGTCTTGGTTTATCAATTACACCTAGAGCATACAGCTGGCAAGCCAAAGCACATTTTCCCACCATAAACTGAGCAGTGTTTGTACGATCCAAACAGTCAACACAGTTTGTCCTTAGAACACCAGTCTGAAACAGAATTTAGGCAGAGCAACATAATAAGCTATATTGTAAGGAGCATAACGTATCTAGTTACCAACCACTAACATTCCAGTTCCCTATTAGTAGGGTCAAAAATATTCGAACATGTCGCATATCGAAACCCTTGATTCGTCAAAAAGAATTAACGTTTTTGATACCTTGTTTTTAAGTAAGGATAAAATCTGCAAATGATGAACAAGCATAAAACTGTCTTTTAAGGGTACATAAAAATACCTCTCTCTTGCATAATTTTTCAGTCAATACAGACTTTAAAAAAATGTCTATTAAAACAGAGATACAGACAGTATTAATTACATAGAGAAGATCTAGTTGTATGGTACAGTTTTAAACTTTTCAATTATGAAAATTATAAATGTAAACTTCAAATTGAAGAAATCGGGCAAGTTAAATTTCTGTTACAAACTGACAAATAAATGACAGTTGGTTTAAGAGCTGTACAAGCATTTGTTTACATATGCAGGCTTCATAAGTGTCAAAGTCTGCAAAAGAATTACCTACAAGTACAACTAGGAGTGACTGGAGGATTACTAAATTTATTTCACAAGTGTGAAAAACTGATGATTAATTAGCTATTGAAGTTAATGAAGCTCAACGGAAGCTCGAGGAACAGCACCTCCTCATCTTTCGATTAGGCACTTTACAACCTTCTGGACTCAATCTTGATTTCTATAACTTCAGATCATAACCACTGCTCCTATTTTTTCGTATTGTTCTATATGTATTTTTTTCGTATTGTTCTATATGTATTTTTTCGTATTGTTCTATATGTATAAATGCGTAGGCTTCAAGGAGCTCCTGAACATTTACCTGAGGAAGGAGGAAGTCTCCGAAAGCTTGTGAATTTAAAATAAAATTGCTGGACTATAACTTGGTGTTGTAAAATTGTTTACAATTGTCAACCCCAGTCCATCACCGGCATCTCCACATCATGCCTATTTTTTCGGACAGCAGGTGCTGGTAATGGTTCTGATGTTGCCATTTACAGCTCCTCTAGACCCACCTTTTGTTTCTTTACTTGTCCCATTACCACTCCCTTTGCCTTGTACCATCATCCCCTTTCTCATTTAATCACTCCTGCCCTCCACTCTATTTCAGACCTTCCCTTTTGTTCTTCCTTCCCTCCACTTTTCCCTGGCTCTGTACTTGCTTAATAATTGTTAAATCCTTACTTCTTCCGGTTGTAACGAAAGATCATCGACCTGAAACATAAACTATTTCACTCTCCAGATGCTGCCCGACCCGGAGTATTTCCAGCATTTTCTGCTTTAATTTCAGATTTCCAGCATCCTCATTATTTTGCTTTTATAAATTAGTTATTGTTCCCTTTCAAATTAGTTTAAATAATTTTTGTATTCTCATCCCAGTGATTATTGTCCACGTGTTCATTTTATTCATAAGGGTCATGTAAGATTGGCTCAGTTAGTAGCACTCTTGTCCAGCCCGAGTCAGAAGTTTGTAGGTTCAAGCTCCATTCCTGGTCCGATAGTAAAGGCTGACAAGTTTCTGTACACAAGAAATAGGAACAGGCATAGGCCAAACGGCCCCTCGAGCCTGCTCCGCCATTCAATAAGATCATGGCTGATCTTTTACCTGAACTCCACTTTCCCGCCCTATCCCCATATCCCTTGATTTCCCTAGAGTCCAAAAATCTATCACTCTTAGTCTTGAATATACTCAACGACTCAGCATCCACAGCCCTCTGGGGTAGAGAATTCCAAAGATTCACAAACTCCAAATTAGCTCAGATTAACTGACAATCAGTGTTACATTTCTGGCGACTTCCCAAATATATTTATTGGCACTCTCCGCAAGAGTCAGCTTGCGTAGACAAACCTAAACGATCTATGAACTGAAACATGGGCCCCGATATTACCAGGGAGGTGGGTTGGCAACTGGGTAACCTGTCCAGTAAAATCGGTGCGTCCCCCACGCGATCGTAGGTAAATTGAAGCCACTTACCGTGGCTTCCAGGTTGGGAACCTGCGCAGCAGGTGGACTGCGCACCTGCATCACAGGCTGTTTGCTAGAGGAGCCCTATTTAAAGGGGCAGTCCTCCAATACTGCTCCTGCAACAAACAACCAAAAGAGCAGCATGGAGCAGCCCAGGGGAAAGGCTACTTCCAGGTTTAATGATGCCTCACTCCAGGTGTTACTGGATGGGGTGAGGAGGAGGAAGTGGCCTGCCTCTGCCACCAAGAAGGCGTGGCTCGAGGTGGCAGAGGAGGTCAGCAGCAGCAGCAACATATCCCGCAGCTGGATCCAGTGCAGGAAGCGTTTCAATGACCTAACTAGGTCAGCCAAAGTGAGTACACTTACTCATTCTCCTACACTCCGTCTGCCACATCACTGCCCCCACCCCACAACTCCTTCTGCACTGCCAGCACTACTCTATCGCACCACTCAAACCTCATCCTCAACTAACCTGCACTTCCTCACCTCCCCAGTACTCATCCAACAACTACCACTCAACCCAATCCTCATACAATGACATGGCATTGTCTCAGACTCACCCTCTGATGCATCTCAGCCTCACCCAAATCAATGCATTCAGCGGTTGGCCACGTCACCGTCCCTCACTCTATTTTCTCCCCTTATAGGAGAAGGGAGCCCAGAATGCACGGGAGAGGGCGAAGACCGGAGGGGGGCCGCAACATCAGGTTGTCCTCATGGACGCGGAGCAGGAGGCCCTCGAATTGTGCCGCACTCTCGAGTGCCTGTCCGTGGGAGACGCAGAGACTGGCACCCGACAAATGGATAGTGACAGAACTTTAACATTCAGCACTCACAATAGCAAGTGATGTTAACATGCCTTGCCATCTTCAGCACCTCAACATTTGTCATCATGCTTAATATTGCCTTCTGTTCTCTTATAGGGCCTTCAGCGACTGCCGTGACGGCAGAGGGCGATTCCTCAGAGGACCTGCCAGCATCTGAGGGGGCACCGTCACATCTGAGCAAGCCATCCACCAGCGTAGATACACACACCTCGGTGGGTCCCCGTCGTCACTTAGTTGGGGATGCACATGGTGAGTCACCACACACGTGAGCACGAGCAAACACTGGTGGCAGGGGCAGCTGTGGAGAGTCCGCGTCGGTGGGAACATTCTTCTCCAAGCTCTGCTCAGCTGGACACAGATGCTGAACCCTGGGGGCCATCCATGAAAAGAAGAATGATCGGGGACAGCAGCACACTTGCAAGTTGCTGGGACAGGTGCCACGCGCACTCACCACAATCGCGCAGAGGATGGAGGAGACCAACTCCTGCATGAGTGGAATGGTGGCACAGGTACAGGAGGGAATCTCTGAGATACTGTCACAGGGACGTGAGGGCATCTCTGAGATAGTGTCGCGGGTAAGTGCGGGAATGTCTGCGATGGAGGGAAGGCTAGCCTCCATGGAGCTTCAAGCATGGCTCAACAATGAGGCCATTGAGGCCCTGACAACGGCCGTTCGGACTCAGGATGATCAACTTTCTGCCGCCTTAAACAGGCAGGCAGATACACTAGCACTGGCCTTACAAGGCTTCACACATGTCCTCCAAACTGTCATCCAGCAGAGTGGTAGGAGTGATGTGGGCCTAGCCCAGGAGAGGGATGATGGTGAAAGGGGACATGGAAGTGGGGACGCGACTCAAAGCGTTTCCACGTCTCACCCGTTGCTTCCCTCTCAACTAGTACCCGCAATGCTGCCTCCTCTCCAGATGGCAGAGTCTGCCCCTGCACAGGTGCAGGTGGAGCCCTCACGGGCACGAAACCCAGAGGGCGTCAGCCCAAAGCAACTAATTGGTCAGGGCATGAACAAGATCAACCTGCCACTACCTCTGCTGCAGCCACAGGGGAAGAACCACATAGGAGTAGTCAGAAGCGTAAGGCAAAGGTTTTGAGTGCAAAGGGGATGCACAAGGGTGTTTGAGGCTTTATGTTTTTTAATTTATATTTGATTTTTTTTTCCCACTCACAATAAATCTTATCACCACTACTGCCAACTCTTGCCCATTCTTGACTGGCTTGTGCAATAAGTCCCTTTCATGAGGTTCACCATGAACACCCACACTTGATGCCACCCACTGGGTCATTCTACAGTGGGTGGAGGTGTAATTGCACGACTATTTTGTGCAGGGGGCAGGGGAGGGGGCTGGTGTGGCCGCGCCTGTCCAGGTTGTGAGGACTGGACTCTTCACACTGTCTGATGTTAGGAGAACCATTCACATATCAGTGACTCCCTGGCCTCACGAGCAGCCAGGTGAGCCGCTGTTCTGCCCATGGGTTGCTCCTCCTCCTCTGCCTCCTCCTCCTCAATATGGGTGGCAGATGTGGATGGGGCTTCCACTAGCGGCACCCCTCTCGTGCCATGTTGTGCAGGATACGACAGACGACTAATGCCTCCCACACTGTCTGGCGCGTATTGAAGCGCTCCCCCAGAACGATCAAGGCACCTGAAACGGATCGTGAGCAGCCCTATAGCATGCTCAATTGTAGACCTGGTAGTGACGTGGCTGTCATTATATTGACGCTGTTGCTCGGTGGTGGGGTTCCTCAGAGGTGTCATGAGCCACGTGTGCAGGGGGTAGCCCTTGTCCCTGAGGAGCCAGCCCTTGCGGGTGTTGGGTGCGTGGAAGAGGGGCCGGATATTGGACTCTCGGAGGATGAAGGAATCGTGGCAGCTGCCAGGGTATCTGGCGCGCAAGTGAAGGAATCTCTTGCTGTGGTCACAGATGAGCTGAGTGTTGACAGAGTGATAGCCCTTCCTGTTGATGAACAGTCCTGGCTTGTGTGGAGGTGCTCGTATTGCTATATGGGTGCAATCGATTACACCCTGCACACGTGGGAAGCCAGCCACAGCGTGGAATCCGACTGTCCTCTCCGTCTGGCTGAGGTCATCCGTGGGGAAGTTGATATAGTGCAAGGCCCTGCAAAACAAGCCGTCGGTGACCTGCCTTATGCATGTGTGTGTAGACAACTAAGAGACCCCGGCGATGTCCTCGGTGGCACCCTGGAACGATCTGGAGGCTAAGAAGTTGAGGGGAGTGGTAACTGACAGCGACAGGTAAGATGATGCTGCTCGGGCCAGCCGAGAGTCTGAGTCTGAGCCTCCGTATGCACTGCTCCTCAGAGACGTCCAGGAAGCTGAGCCTCAGTCTGTAGACCCTGTGGCGAGGGTAGTGCCTCCTGCGATGCTGCTCTCTGTTGTTGCCTTCCCTGCTGTTGTGCAGGTGCCTGTGGCGCAGCACTGTGTTGTGGAGCTCCACGTGGCGGAGGTGGACGGCATGCCTGGCGAGGCAGGTGATGTTGCTCGTCCTCGGATGAAGTGATGAATGCAGCTATGGCGCCCCCCCCCATCCTGACAGTGAGAGTTTGAGGGGGTCCGCAAAGTAGTTAAATGTGTTTGCACAGAAGAGTTTAGGATATAAATTAATAATTTTGAGTGGAAAGACAAAGGTGTTGCAGCCAAAAGCTTGTCTGAAGTGACAGAGTGCCCTGCTGCAATAAATGAGGTTTTCCCCCCACCTGTCAAAGAATCCTTTGCCTCTCCCACTGGCTTCTGGCCGAAACACGTCTGCTTCAACAGGGAGTGTTTCCCACAGCATGGGAAACACGCTGAGGATACTTGAAAATTGCACCCTTGCCAATGAGATCTGTCAAGGACCTCAGCTGTCTAAATAAATATGTGAATTGTCATCCCGCCGGTTTTAATTGCCAGTGAGAGTCCCGCATGCGGGAGCTGCGCACGCACCCGAGTCACTGGGGAACGCGGAAGTGGGCGGGTTGGAGTTGGGCTCCGGACCTGCTCCGGGATTCCCCCATCTTACGAGTCTCCCCCCCCACCCCCCCCGCCTCCACTCGGCCATCTGAAAATCGGCCCCTTGATCATGTATGCTAAATATGCGAGTTAGCAGCACACAGGGTGAATAATAAACCCTTTTACCATTGCGATATGCACCAAAATAGTATGAGATACCATCATGTACTCCTGATCGGATTTGGATAGTTGGAAAAACACCAGACAGAGATTGTGCAGCTTAGCCTAGACAACTAATTAGGTTTATATAGAATCTACAGCACAGAAACACACCATTCAGCACAACTGGTCTATGCCGTGTTTATCCTCCATACGAGCCTCCCACTCTAATTACTTCTATCCCTCATATGCAGTAAACCTCCCCTTAAATACATCAGTCCTACCAGCTTTAACCATTCCATGTGGTAGCGAGTTCCACATTCGCAACACTGTGTAAAGAAATTCTCCTAAATTCTTTATTTGATCTGTTAGTGGCTACCTTATATTTATGCTCCCTTGTTCTGAACTCATCCACAAGTGGAAACAGTTTCTCAACATCCACCTATCAAACCCCATAATTTTAAGATCTTCTCTTTTCTAGAGAAAAAACTTCAGCTCAATCTTTCCTGATCCTTGAAAGTGCAAAAGAGATTTTCTCCAGTGCTTCAATATTCTTTTTGTAGTATGGAGGCCAGAACTGCAAACAGTATTCCAAGTATGTTGTATATAAATTTATTTGTGATATTGATAGATTAGGTGAATGGGCAAAACTGTGGCAAATGGAATTCAGTGTAGACAAATGAGGTCATCCACTTTGGATCAAAAAAGGGTACCTTCTAAATGGTAAAAAAAGTTAAAAAACAGTGGATGTCCAAAGGGACTTAGGGGTTCAGGTACATAGATCATTGAAGTGTCATGAACAGGTGCAGAAAATAATCAAGAAGGCTAATGGAATGCTGGCCTTTATATCTAGAGGACTAGAGTACAAGGGGGCAGAAGTTATGCCGCAGCGATACAAAACCCTGGTTAGACCGCACCTGGAGTACTGTGAGCAGTTCTGGGCACCGCACCTTCGGAAGGACATATTGGCCTTGGAGGGAGTGCAGCGTAGGTTTACTAGAATGATACCCGGACTTCAAGGGTTAAGTTATGAGGAGAGATTACACAAACTGGGGTTATATTCTCTGGAGTTTCGAAGGTTAAGGGGTGATCTGATCGAAGTTTATAAGATATTAAGGGGAACGGATAGGGTGGATAGAGAGCAACTATTTCCGCTGGTTGGGGATTCTAGGAGTAGGGGGCACAGTCTAAAAATTAGAGCCAGACTTTTCAGGAGCGAGATTAGAAAACATTTCTACGCACAAAGGGTGGTGGAAGTTTGGAACTCTCTTCCGCAAACGGCAACTGATACTAGCTCAATTGCTAAATTTAAATCTGAGATAGATAGCTTTTTGGCAACCAAAGGTATTAAGGGATATGGGCCAAAGGCAGGTATATGGAGTTAGATCACAGATCAGCCATGATCTTATCAAATGGCGGAGCAGGCACGAGGAGCTGAATGGCCTACTCCTGTTCCTATTTCCCTGATTTTGTATTCTATTCCTCTGAACCCCAGTACTTTATTGCACTCTTTGTGGCCTTATCAACTGGTGTGCTACTTCTAGCAATTTATGCATCTGTATTCCCAGATCTCTTTGCTCCTCTACCCCATTTAGTTTCTTACCTTCCAAGGAATAAGTAGCCTCCTTATTTCTCCTATCAATATGAACCACCTTACACTTCGCTATATTGAATTAGGTTTGCCATTTATCCACCCACTATTAAGAACAATTATACAAAAATAAAATAGAACAGATCAATTAGCATAATATTACAACCTTCACAGGCACATTCATTTGTTCTTGGAGTCTATCGTAACAAATCAATGTGACTCTTGAAAGGAAGCCTTTTAAAGAATTCTTTAACTGAGGTTATAAGTCATACATGAGCTCTAAGCACTAGGGAGTTCTGCTGTGACAGGAAGCTAAATGGTTGAATCATGTGACTAACAAAACTGACCAAACACTGCTACATAATCCGATAGGAAGCTTTTGAGTATGCAGCTGTCAAATCACATTTTCAACGACTTGATGGGCAATCAGAGATAACAGTTGCCTGTCCTAGCAGGAGAATCCCTGAAGGGGCAGCAGTCACAAGCAATTAACAGCCTTCTTTAACACCTGTCTGATAGGAATTCCCAAATGAAGCATCTATTATTCTACAAAGAATGCATAACCTGGTTAACAAGAGGTCAAAAGGTCTCTGGGTTGTCAAACCAGATGGTCTGACTTTGCATTCAACTACAAAAAAGTTTCCCTTAAGGCTTAAATGCATTTTTAAGTCCCAGGATAGTCACCCAGTTAAGATTTCATTCAAAAATATGTAATAGAGAATCTTGCGATCTGAAACAGGACAGATCCTCAGTTTGATCATAAACTGCTTTTTGCAAATTGAATACAGTTTCATTGAACTATAAAAACAAATTGAGGATAGAGTTTTAAATATAGCAGTGGAAGCTTTACATTATTAGCTGCCAGATTATTAATTTTGCAAGTGCTAAAAATCCAGATTTGAGGAGAAAAAAAAAGATTAAAAGTGGCGATTTTAACCCTACCAACCTGAGGAAACATGAAGAACAGTTAACATCGGCCGGAAGATTAGCCCACTGGTGTCCCGCACCATTCCGCTGTCTTGAATTTGAACCGGTTCTGGGCAGGCGGCAAGGATGCCCGCCTGAAGCCGGCATTGTCATGAAGTCATCGGTCTGGACTGCAATTTTCACTGGTGACATGAGCTGGGAAGTCATTGTAGCTTTCCTGCCAGGTGAAGACAGTGGGAAGAGGATCCCAGGCCAGAACGTCCCAAATAGTTGTTTTTTTAAAAAAAAATCTTTTCCCTCGTGGGACGAGTTTAGGTGTCCCCTGTCCCTGCTCCCCCTTTCCAAAACAGGAGATCCTCCTGAAATCCCCTCCCTGCGACCTATGTTGTTGACTGTTTCGGGGCAGGCCTGTGGCCAACTGACTCCCGCCCGCCAGCCAGCCAGGTACTGGTTCCTGTCCATTTCGAGCGCGCAGCTGACCGGTGATATGAAAATCTCCCAGGCGTCAAGCTGCTGAGGCGAGCGCTCACTTCCCGCTCCTAGTTAAACGCCGGCTTTAAACGATAGCCGTAGGTAGCTATTTTTTAAACCATGGTTTAATTTTCAAGTACGTTTCTTTAAGTACATACGGTTACTTAATGGTTATGGTATCGGACTGGTAATCTAGAGGTTGAGAGTGCAAATCCCACCACAAAAAGTTAGGAAATTGAATTACATTTGGTGATTATTTGCCTGGCATCAGGTAAAATAACCACGAAAGCTAAGCTGTTGTGAAAAACCCAACTTAAATGGAAGGAAACCCTGCCACCCCTACCCGGTTTGGCACGTGACTCCAATCCCAGGCTACGTGGTTGAACTTTAATGCCCATAGAGGAAATAGGGATGGGCAGAAAATGCCAGCGGGGTCCACATCACGGGAACAAATATATTAAAAAAATCTTGTACTTAAATGTAAATTTTCATGCACATAAATATAGTATACAGTTTCAGACAAGTTCTATGTTATTTCTTCTCCATTGGTTCTCCAAATCAGACAATGTACCTAGAACATAAGAAATAGGAGCAGGAGTAGGCCAATCGGCCCTTTGAGCCTGCTCCGCCATTTAATAAGATCATGGCTGATCTGATCCTAACCTCAAATCTAAATTCATGTCCACTTTCCTGCCCGCTCCCCGTAACCCCTAATTCCCTTCACTTCTAGGAAACTGTCTATTTCTGTTTTAAATTTATTTAATGATGTAGCTTCCACAGCTTCCTGGGGCAGCAAATTCCACAGACCTACCACCCTCTGAGTGAAGAAGTTTCTCCTCATCTCAGTTTTGAAAGAGCAGCCCCTTATTCTAAGATTATGCCCCCTAGTTCTAGTTTCACCCATCCTTGGGAACATCCTTACCGCGTCCACCCGATCAAGCCCCTTCACAATCTTATATGTTTCAATAAGATCGCCTCTCATTCTTCTGAACTCCAATGAGTAGAGTCCCAATCTACTCAACCTCTCCTCATATGTCCGCCCCCTCATCCCCGGGATTAACCGAGTGAGCCTTCTTTGTACTGTTCCATTAATAAATCAGTTTCTTTTTATTAAGAACATAAGAAATAGGAGGAGTAGGCCATACAGCCCCTCGAGCCTGCTCCGCCATTCAATAAGATCATGGCTGATCTTCGACCTCAACTCCACTTTCCTGCCCGATGCCCATATCCCTTGATTCCCTCTGGGGTAGAGAATTCCAAAGATTCACAACCCTCAGTGAAGAAATTTCTCCTCATCTCAGACCTAAATGGCCGACCCCTTATCCTGAGACTATGCCCCCTGGTTCTCGACTCCCCAGCCAGGAGAAACAGCCTCTCAGCAACAACCCTGTCAAGCCCTCTCAGAATTTTATACGTTTTAATGAGATCACCTCTCATTCTTCTAAACTCCAGAGAGAATAGGCCCATTCTACTCAATTTCTCTGCATACATCAACCCTCTCGTTCCAAGAATCAATCTAGTAAACCTTTGTTGCACCATCTCTAAGGCAAGCATATCTTTCCTTAGGTGTGCTCTCACAATTGCAGCAGGATTTCCTTACTCTATTGCAATGGGGTTGGAGCACAAAAGGCCAACATTACATTTGCCTTCCTAATTGCTTGCTGTACCTGCATGTTAACTTTGTGTTTCGTGTACAAGGACACACAAATCCTTCTGAACACCAACATTTAAAAAAATATTCTGCTTTTCTATTCTTCCTACCAAAGTGAATAACCTCACATTTCCCCACATTATACTCCATCTGCCACATTCTTGCCCACTCACTTAATCTATCTATATCCCTTTGCAGACTCTTTGCATCCTCCTCACAGATTACTTTCCCACCTAGCTTTGTATCGTCAGCAAATACATTGGATACATTACACTCGGTCCCTTCATCTGAGTCATTAATATAGATTGTAAATACCTGAGGCCAAAACACTGATCCTTGCAGCACCCCACTAGTAATAGCCTGCCAACCTGGAAATGACCTGTTTATTCCTACTCTGTAGTCTGTTAACCAATCCTCTATCCATGCTAATATTACGCCCAACCCCATGAGCCCTTATCTTGTGTAACAACCTTTCGTGTAGCACCTTATCGAATGCTTTTGAAAATCCAAATATACTACATCCACTGGTTCCACTTTATCTACCGCTAATTACATCCTCAAAGAACTCTAATAGGTTCGTCAAACATGATTTCCCTTTCATAATGTGGAGATGCCGGTGATGGACTGGGGTTAACAATTGTAAACAATTTTACAACACCAAGTTATAGTCCAACGATTTTATTTTTAATCCCACAAGCTTTCGGGGGCTTTCCCCTTCCTCAGGCGGTGTGGAAGTGCCACACCGCCTGAGGAAGGGGAAAGCCCCCGAAAGCTTGTGGGATTAAAAATAAAATCGTTGGACTATAACTTGGTGTTGTAAAATTGTTTACAATCCCTTTCATAAAACCATGTTGACTCTGCCTAATCAGATTATGATTTTTTAAGTGCCCTGTTACCATGTCCTTAATAATGGATTCCAGCATTTCCCGACGGCTGATGTCAGGGTAACTATCTCTGCTGCCACCTCTTTTGGAACTCTAGGATGTAGGCCATCAGGTCCAGGGGATTTGTTGGCTTTTAGTCCCATTAATTTCTCTAGTACTTTTTCTTTACTAATATTAATTACTTAAAGTTCCTCACTCTCGTTAGACCCCTGGTTCCCCACTATTTCTGGTATGTTTTTTGTGTCCTCTACTGTGAAGACAGATACAAAATATTTGTTGAATGTCTGCCATTTCCTTATTCCCCATTATAATTTCTCCTGTCTCTGCCTCTAAGGGACCCTCATTTACTTTCGCTACTCTCTTCCTTTTTACATAGCTTTGTAGAAGCTCTTACAATCTGTTTTTATATTTCTTGCTAGTTTATACTCATATCCTATTTTCTACTTCTATCAATTTCTTGGTCATCCTTTGCTGGTTTCTAAAACTCTCCCAATCCTCAGGCTTACTACTCTTCTTGGCAACAATATAAGCCTCTTCTTTTAATCTAATACTATTCTTAACTTCTTTAGTTAGCCACGGATGGATCACTTTTCCCATGGAGTGTTTCATTTCTTAATGAATATTAGTCGAGAATTATGAAATATTCGCCATTGTTTATCTACAGTCATACCTTTTAATGTAATTTTCCAATCTACCTTAGCCAACTTGCCCCTCATACCTTTGTAACTGGCTTTGTTTAAGTTTGAGACTCTGGTTTTGGTATGTCACTCTCAAACTCAGTGAAATTCTATCATGTTATGATCACTCTTCCCTAGAGGATTCCTTACTATGAGATTACTAATTAACCTTGTCTCATTACACAAGACAAGGTCTAAAATAGCCCGTCCCCTGGTTGGTTCCACAACTGTCTTCATTCAACATCAGGGTGCCAAAAGATACAGAGAGATACAACTATTAGCATTACATTACAGAAAGCTACATACTAGGATTGAATTATACGACAGTAATTGTCATGTGGAATGTGGGTGGCGATCAGATGGCCGCAAGACCAAAGGAATCATGATTGCCTTCTGAATTGTCTCAGATTGAATTACAGTGTAATGCACTTACAGCAGATTAAATTAGTGCAAACCAGATGTCTAGTTTAGTAGATGTCAATTGTAACCCGACAAATCTGGTAACTTGCCTTATGATGGAAAATTTACTAAGAAATGTTTTAAAGGGAGATTAAAAATACTATATACAGTACTAAAAGATATACAAGAATTCACTCTCCCCTGGCCCCATGATTCCACTTCAACTGGAGTCGAGCCCAGCGACTTTGCTATTTACTCAAGTGACAACTGCCAAAAATCAACCATTTGTCTGAAAACAATTTTAAAAGATACTACACCTAATCTGAGGAAATAACCCAACAATTTTGATATTGAATTAAATGAGCGACATTTGATCAAAATAAGTGATCAAAAAACGATAAGACTAAAGTGTCGTTCTGGTTCCAACCTTATTCCTAGGCTGACATTTTGCTATTCAACCATTTTTTTTGCAATCTAAATTTACAGTACCCCATCTCACTGATCATCTCCACAGCCTCTCTGAAGGGTATAAAAATCACAAATGCTTTTATCAATCCTAAGGTTTTTTTGGACAAGACTATAACCGTGTTTGCTTGTGTGTGTCTGGTTTATTCACTTTACCTGACTGTCCAGACAAACTGTGACCACTGCATCATCACTGACTCACTTCCTCATACATACTATTTTTAAAAACTGTATAAATTTGTATTTACAGTGGTGATTTTGCTGATTGCATATTTGTCTACCTGATGCTATGATACAGAATTCAAGGGCAACATAACAATGCTGCTGAGTTATGGGTTTTTCACACTTGTCAATACACCATTGTAACTCAGCATCACTGGCAAGATCTCCTCTGAGGACTACAGTAGAATTTCTGTACCTAAATCAAAACTAGAAAAACATAAGTTTATTCCAACAATCCTATGAAGATATTAAATTTTACATAAAGTTTTCAGCAGCAATAATTTTTTTTGCATATTTTACAATTCTTGGATTTTGAATCTTTAATCCTCAGTACTCGGTGCACTAGATCTTACTTGACTCCACTCTCCCTCTCTTTATTGGTTGTATTCATTATATAAACCCTAATGGAAACATTGGAACTCTTCTAAATCCTCTGAAACATTTATAAGCTTAATACTACCACAGTAACTTCTCTTCAAGGCTTCTGTCCACACATTAACAGATAGCTTTACATTTTTGTTATTAAAATGATGTATGCAGTATAACACGTTTTAAACTGGTTAAATATGGCATAAAACTTATTTTATTCCCTACATAATCACCAATACAATGTTAATCAACATAACTAACCAGATGATTCTGAAATTAACTGGAAAAGTAACTGTGTTGCAATACAATTAACTAGTATTATACTGAGGAAGTATGCTGCTCAATAATGTAAAGCCACCTTGTTCATATTCATAATTAACTCCATGCTCGTTGTGACTAGACTATACACTATAACTAGTACATTACCAATTCCTTTCATTACCTGCAAGCGACAAGTATTGTGAATACGTCCACCCAGTTCATCCCATCTGTGAAAAATATGAAAGATGCAATGAATATGAATATATGTATATATATATATATATATATATATTTAAAAAAAGAGCTTTTAAACATTTGGTGACCAAAAGCATGGTCGGAAAGATTGGCTTTGTGAAGATTATTGAAGCTGGAGAGAGAGGTGGGGAGGCGAAGAAGTTTAGAGGGAGTTCAAAAAGAGTAGGACCAAGGCAGCAGAAAGCTCTAGCACTGATGGAGGGGAAAAGGGAGGGAGCACGAGCCGAACATGGGAATCAGAGGAACAGAGCGAATAGAGATTGCAGAGCAGAGTCAAGGTCATTAAGGGATTTATGAACAAGGATTAAGATGCTGAATATGCCTTTGTTAAGCACTTTGGGAGATTTTTCCTGTTAAAGGCTCTAAATAAATGCAAGTTGTTATGGTTCAACTTTGCTGAACACAGCTCTTCCTGTGGGATGGAGTATAAATCATACACAAAGTAAAAACGTAATAAAAATCCTTTTAATACAATGAACATGTGGATTTAAAAAAATGATAAACTGTATAATTCACAGGTAATGGTATGATATAATCTTTTCACAACCAGTGACCATAACTTTATGTCTCGTGTCTTATTCGGCTCACTGGTACGTATCTAACTAGCAGCCACCAACTATCCAATTCACTTTGCATTCAGTCTCACCTTTCATCTGGTCGCAAGGTGTTACAATAAAAATCAGGATGATTTACAAAGAAGCCTGTCCTTTTCACTACATCTTCTGCAATTATATTCAGCCGATCCAAGACATTGCACAATTTACTAGAAACAGACAGATGAAGGAATGGTTACCTAATGAAAGTTTTATTTACACATCTATTAAATATCAACACTAAAATTAATTATACATCCAAGGATGGAGAATATCTTTTTATTTCAGATTTCCAGCATCTGCAGTATTTTATTTCTATTTTTATAATAACGTTGCCTCATTGGGAAGATTGAGGACAGTGCTGCAGAAAGTAAGATCGTTATCCTTCGGCATCTGTGATGGAAGCAGCACTCTGTCATCCGCACACGGGAATATTTCTGTAGTATATGATTTTCTTGATGTGACAATTGTTAGAAGGAATAATGTGACTTTGGTTAGCTGTGGTTGAGGCAAAGTTCCTGTGTCTTGTTGGTGGTTCAGAAAAATATACAAAATTGTCTAGAGACAGCATATTTCCTGAGGGGAGGAGCAGAAGGGCAATCTCCAGAGTAACGTAGTTGCCTGTATACATAAATTGATTGTAACTGGAGATTGCTTGTTGCATGGGGATGCTAATATGTCAGTTTGTACTTAAACTTGAGACAGCTGTCTTCCTTTAACTTCTGTAGCAATCCTAAGTGGCAGTACTTGGGAGTCTTTTAAATCTCTGAAAACCATACAAGAACTGGGATTTTATTACAGAACGTTTTGACTGCCTAGTTTTATGCTGGGATACTGAAGAGATGATCATTGCTTATGTAATGATTTGGCAGAGACCAAGTTAAGGTTTTGGATAGATCTATGACGATTTTGAACTCATTATTGATATTGGAACAACTTTACTATTGCGTGCATCAAATACTGTACTACCAGTTACTTGTTACATGTTTTCTGCTTCTGTGTAACTATCTGGTTTGAAAATAAATTAAACTTTTATATTATTTAATAAATTGAAATTGTTGTTTTAGTCTGCAATGTGTTTAATAGGTGGTGATGTTTTCTATCATCTGATAGACAAAGGCCATATTGAAAATCCCACATAAATTCCAGCAAGCAATTCATCACAATCAGGGTTAATTATTAGACCTTTTAAAAGTTCAAAGCACAGAATCATTAATGCCCACTAGCAACAGGATTAACTGCACATCATAACCTTCAGAGAGATGACTGCCATCATAATTATATGCGATCAATTTAAAATGATAGAGCTGGAAGAGCAAAACATTAGCCTGTTTATTATGAGTTCTGCCTTCAACTCTGGTTATAACCACATACTCTACATATAGAGATGCATTTTAGTGAATGGTTGTGCCCCTTAGGGCTTGGGGAAATAGAACATTTTTTTCATTTTTGGGACCTAGTGTTACTGTAAAATGTTACCTAGTGAGGTGCAGCATGAGATAGATATAGTATGAAAGGCCCTATATTCGAATTAGTGTACAAGTCCAAGCTCATAAGAGAACCCTACATTGCAACAATGTGAACTTTCCTTGCCAAGTATCCCAAACACCTTTCTGAGTAGGACTATCAAAGTGCCAGAGACAGGAAGGAGAAGGTGATGTTCATCTTGGTGTAGGTTGAATTCAAATTCTGGATCCAGCAACTAAACAGCACCATGTCACCAAAATCCTTGATCAAGTCACATCCAAGAACATTTTCTGGATAATTTAATTAAAATATGTAAAGGGAGATAATATTACATCACTACAAAGAGGTGAATGATACTTAGAAACTATAAGCATTATAAAATTCCATATTAAATTGCACATATTTAAGTGTACAAAAGGGGTTATTCTGAAAATTTTTGTATTAAAAATAAACAGAATCTGTGAAGAGCTTAAACAGTGAGACAAAACAATTTGATCAGGAACTCAAAAAAATGAACTGAACTGCTTTTAAAACAGTTTTGTACGATCTCCAAATCAGAGTTATAGTAAATGTTTTACCTTTTTGTGTATTTGGCCATGTCCCATGCAATATACTGAATGCCATACTCTGGTGGTAGAAACTGGTTCAGATATGTAACGGCAGAAAACAGCTCTTCACTCAATATCCTCTCGTGTTTTCTTTTTTCACGTTTCTAAAAAAAATTATAATGGCACTTTGAAAATTATAATATTTGATATCTAAATATCCAAATGTTAAAATGTAAGAGCATTTACGAAGTCAGTGCTATAAGAATTTTTTTAAAAAAGTGTTAAATTATTTGCATGTACAGGATTCAATAATTTTATTTTTCACATTAATATTTGATTAGTAAAAGTTCTGTGATTCAGAAAACCATGCATTTTTGTTGGCTGTAATGGCCGATTGGAATAGTGTTCATTTTTTCATTAAAAATGGCATAAAATATGGGGTCATTGAGACATCTGCATCTCATATTTGACCCTAGTGCTTACAGGGCTACCCACTAAGCAAGTCACAATTTTCCCACAGCCTAACGCATGATCCAGCAATCCTGATTCAGTAATGGCCAACTCTGCAGCTGATCTTCTCTTTGTGAGTGCATGGGCTCGATTTTAGGGTCGGGTTACCTGCGGGTTTCCAGCGGGGGGGCCCCGAAAATCCCGATCTCCGGTCACGTGACCGGATCGCGACGAAATCCCGGCCACTTCCGGGTACCGCGCTGATGTGCGGGGCTGCGCGCGCAAGCCCCGCTGGTGGGAATCCCGCAGGCAATTAAAGCCAGCGGGGTTCCACTTGAGAGTACTTACCTTGCTCGTTGTGGTCAGTTAATGAGCTGAAGCAGCTGTCAAAAGAGGAAGTGTGGGATTTTAGGTTCAAGGCAGTCAGTTTCCCACACTGGGGGAAACAGTACCTTTCAAACCAGGCGTGTTGCAGCCAGCAGCCTGTGGCAGGTGCCAAGGTGCGCTCCACGGGGGAGAGCCCTCACCCACGCAGGAGGCCACCGCGTCACATAGGGCAACCCCTGCCCCCCACCACCCCCCGCCAAGCCAGAGGACAGACCGACACGAAACCGCAGCCCCAGTCCGAGGACCCACACACCTACCCTGCACAACCCCTCAGACCAACACCTGCCAGTTGGGTGGTGTGTGGACACCCTCGGAGGACGAAGAGCATGACCAGCACCAGCAGCCTCGCAGTCCACGCCGTCCGCCGCAGAGACGTGGATCCCCCCAACACGGTGTTGTTGCACGCCCACCTGCACAGCAGGAGGGAGGGCTACCGCAGAGAGAGACGCGTCGCAGAGGGCACTACCCTCGCCACAGGGTCCACAGACCGAGGCGCAGCTCCCCGGACCTCTCCGAGCAGCAGTGCACAGGGAGGCGCAGATTCGCTCGACATGTAGTCGTGGAGATCTGCAGCCTCTTTCATGCCGAGCTGCTCCTGGCTGGCCCCAGCACCAACTGCTTACCTGTCGCTGGCAAAGTCACCACTGCCCTCCACACCTTCTCCTCCGCATCCTTCCAGGGTGCAGCCGGCTACACCACCGATGTCTCTCAGTCGTCTGCGCGGACGAGCCCTGCAAATACACCTGCACCTACTCTGCAGTAACACGATGGGTGGCATCAGTGGTGGGTCCTCATAGTGATACCCAGGAGCGGGCATTATTGGACGCAACGGACAGGATTCGCGGAGACATGGCAGTGGTGGTGTCAATATAATGTGTGCTGTTTGTTGCTCTGAAATTCAATATGGGTAACACCCATGACAAACCCTCAGACACCCTTGTGCACCCCCTTCATGCTCACGAGACGTTTGCCTTACCCTGCCTACTGCACATATGTGATGCATGCCCTGTGGCTGCAGCACAGGTGGTGGCAGGTTGAGTGAGGCTGGCCGTGAGGGAGATGCACGAGAGGGTGAGTATGGGATGGAGCCATGAGATTGTATGAGGATTGGGTCGCGTGTTAGTGGCAGGATGAGTACTGGCGAGGTGAGTAGGTGGAGGTAAGATGAGGATGGGGTGTGAGTGGGCATGAAGGGTGATGTGACAGAATAGTGTTGGCGGTGCCGAAGGAGATTTGGGGTGGGGGCAGTGTTGTGGCAGACGGAGTGTAGGGGAAAGACTTCGTGTTCTCACTGTGGCGGACCTACTGCGGTCATTGCAGCGCCTCCTGCACTGTATGCAGGTGGGCCATATGTTGGTGGCGCAGGTGACCCCCTCTGCTACCTCGAGCCAGGCCTTCTTGGTGGCAGAGGCAGGCCGCTTCCTCCCGCCCGCCGGGGGGAAGATCTGTGTCCTCCCCCTCCTCCTCACCCCATCTGATGATAGCTGGGGTGAGGCATCATTAAACTGGGAGCAGCCTTCCCCCTGGGCTGCTCCATGCTGCAATTTGTCCCATTGGTTGCAGCATCTGTCAGTGGAGGACTGCCCCTTTAACTAGAGAGCCTCCAGCTGACAGATCGTACTGCGCATGCGCAGCCCGACCGACGCGCAGGCCAGCGCCGTGGACCCCGGAGGAGCAGGTAATTGATTCCTATTAGTGGGTTGCCTGCTACGATCGCGTGGGCAACCCACTAATTTCGCCGTTCGCGTTTTCGACGCTCCCGGAGGACCACCCGCTGGGAACCCGCAGGCCTGCTAAATTCGAGCCCCATGTCTCTCTCTCTTCCATTTTTAATTTCACACATTAAATGATATAATACACATCCCTGTAATCATGAGGGTGACGAGTAGCATTGTGCTTTGAGGATTGCAACTCTTCTAGCAGCATTGCCAGCCATTTCCTCAGCAATGTAACCAAGCTTCTTTTTCTAGCAAAATGAACTCAATGACACCCACACGAAAGTATTAATGGAGGTTCTGAAAAATAAGTAGCTGCAATGTAAGAAATTCACCAATAGGTTAAAAAGGAAAGTCAGTTTAGTCAAATAAATACTTTAGTAAGTCAGCCAATTAACCGTCCTCTCCCAAAGCACTGGAAGAGCTCTGTTCTGTTGGGTACGTTGATAATGACTAACATACTGTTTGAATTTTTTTTTCCTTCCAAACTAATGCAGTGCCTATGAGAAGCTTCATCTCATTATGCAAGTACTGGAGAGCATAGTGCTTCTCAGTCACACAACAATCCTTCAAATTCTTCCATCTACAGATTACTCAACTGTCTGATTTTTCTGTCCTGGTAACTGCTACCTTCCTTCTACTATTACATGCACCCATTATATCACCCCTAATATTAATGCCACTCCTCTATTTAGCATAACAAGGTTATCTTTTCAAAAAACATTCTTTACTCTGGCTCCTGACCATCTTCCATGTTTCTGTGATACCAGTAATGCCAATGTTTTCATCAAATTTCAAATTCTAGAAGTTTATTAATAACGTGCCACACAGTAAAATATAGCAGCTGATTCCCCACAATTTCTTACCTTTATTACAGTACTTTATGCATTTCTTTCTTTGCCTTGAACATTTCCTCCTAGGTAGTCAATTACAACTATTATATGCCCATCTTTGTTTACCAAAGCATTAGTCTCTCCCATACAAAATTTAGGACCGTAGAGGATGCTCAACTGCTACAAACAGATCTAGATTTGCTGGAGGATTGGGCCAATGTTTGGCAAAAGAAATGTGGAAAAGTCCAACATTATGCACATGGGCAGGTCAAATGCTAAAATCACTCTTATGGACCCACCTTCCATCCTCATCTCTGCAATCTCTTCCAGCCCTATATCCCCTTTGAACTCTCCATTTCCTTGTTCCTGCTTTTTGAGCATCCCCTCCTTTCACCCCAGGCCTTTAGTTGCCTGGATTCTAGATCACACACAGCAGTGAAACTTACAAAGATCTCAAAACTCGAAAAAGGGACACAACAGCTTAATGTTTATAAGAAGTCGTCACACTTCCATTCACTGAAAACCTTCTGCAGCTCCGGATGGTGAATGCGCCATCACTTCAGCTCTTAGATCAACATGGAGTGCCTGATTCGCTGCGGTGCTTGCTATGGTGTATTCTAATTAGAAAACCAACAAAATTTGGGAGCAGTGAGCTAGCTTTACAGTGTACAGTACCAATCTCACCATTATGGGAATATTTGGGCCAACAACTTTGTGATCATCACACCCCAAATGTTCCCTTACTTCAACTTGGTTCATTACTCCTTTCTCATTAGTTAGGAGCAAATCCAATATTGCATTCCCCTTGTAAGTTCCCTCACCTGCTATTTAAAGAAAAGATTCTTGAGGTGCGTCAATAAACACCCTTGCACATACAGAATGTCTCCATCGTGTGTCCAGTTTATGTCAGGAAGATTCACACTACTTCTTCCTAATAATTAGTCCACACTGTTATCCCTTCACTGTTTCCTTAGTTTAAATTCTTCCTAACCGTTTTCTTAATTATCATAGAATTATACAGCACAGAATGAGGCCATTCAGCTCATCGGGTCTGTGCCAGCTCTTTGAAAAGCTATCCAATTAGTCCCACTCCCCTGTTTTTTCCCCCATAGCTCTGCAAATTTCACCTTTTCAATATATCTCCAATTCCCTTTTGGAAGTTACTAATGAATCTGCTTCCACCACTCCACTCTTTCAGTCAGTGCATTCCAGAACATAAAAATTTGCTATGCAAAACAAAAAATATATTATTCCCAACTATTTTATTTATTCTATCAAATAACATGAATGAGCCTCCTCGGTTTAGATGAAGGCTAGAAAGGTCCCAGGTACAATCCCCAGTTGTGACAAACGTGCTGCTCTCAGCTGAAGCATTGGTTTTGGGGGGGGGGGGGGCAGCATAAGTGTCTGAAGGAGGAGAGAAAATTGGGAAGTGAAAAAAAGGGAGAAAAGTTGGAGAATCAGCAGATTGTTAGTTACATTAACATGCCCTCCAATATGGTGTTTTGAAAAATAGAGAAACTCACCTTAACTAGATTCAGGATTATAATGGGGGAGCCAAACCTTTGAAGCATCTGGTCAAAGTGAAGGGCTGCCACATGGGCAAATGGGTCTGCCTGGTCCACTGTAAGAGAACGGAAAACAGAAATATAAATTTGTTTTATTGTAAACAGGAAGGGAGAATAAAAACTTGAATTCAAGAAAATTGTTCTATTATATACCTTGGGTACAGCCTTCCTCGTTCTTTGAACAAAATTTAATATAGATATAGATCGATTGATCTCTGGTTATCCACAAGGGAACACTGTCTAATGACATCATCCCTTGAAGAACTTTGCAACATATATTAGTGAGGTAATGTTCACATACTTTCTTAGTTATGAGGAGATAGCATGGAGATCGCAAGTGTAAGTATTAAAATACACATAGTAAACAATGATCCATCTTAAAATCAAATAGAGAAATGAGGAGTAGGCCAGGCGATAGCTTTCTATGTGGAGGTTGAACTAGAAAGAATGAGAAAGACCATGCCAATAGTAGGTAATTTATCATTCATTCAGCTTACTCCTAAAAATTAGTGCAGAAGTTGGCAGAGGGACCCTGAGGATTTACAACTTCAGATTTCATTGCCTGTAAAGTACTTTAGGACGTTGAGGTCATGAAGGGGGCTATATAAATGCAAGTCTTTCTTTTCTTTCAAAATGCACATCAGTAAAAGACTGCAAGCTGCTCCAGATAGCAGCTTTGTGGATAGGACCAAGACCAACCTACTGAGATTGTGTCCATTGCAGGAAAACTGAGTTTTGAAGTTTGTGAAAACATGAGTCAGTGGACGTTTCAGGTATAAGTCCTTCCTCAGAAGGGTTTAAACATGACACATCAACTGACTCGTATTTTCTCATACGGATGCTGCCTGACGTGTTGAATGTCTCCAGTGTTTTCTGTTTTTGTTTCAGATTTCCAGCATCTGCAGTATTTTGCTTTTTGAGCATTGAAGTTTCTTCTACTGAAAATAAAATGCTTCTTTTAGCATTAAATATCAAAAGTAGAAGCTTTTCTGGAAAATACTGCAGGAAACATCAATTGTTAGAACCCTATCTTTTTTGAAACTATGGATTTTGCTGCTTCCTATCTGACCATCTATGCAAGTCAAGAAGGCCATTCTGGATGGGACCACATTCTTAATTGTTCTCAGAGAAGTCTGCCTGTGAATCAGAAAAGCCATGGTACTTAAGCAAATTGGGTGGAACTCACGAATTAATATCCTGGAATTTTCTACCTAACAACATTGTGAGAGCACCAACAGCACAGGAACTGTTGTGGTTCACGAATGCCCACAATCAGTGCAACTAGAGATTGGCAATAAATGCAACTTTGCCAGCATCTCCCATACGCAGAGAACAAATTTTTAAAAAAGGCAAAACCTAAAAATATTTGGTTTAGCTATTTGAGATAGTCACAAAATTCTTAAACACTTACACGTAATAGGTGGCTTGGGCATCATAGTTGAAATGTCCTGAGACCAGTAGAGTGGAACAGAACCTCGAACTTGTACATAGGAAGAATAACTCCCAGCAGAAAAGGACATCACAGAAGCATCATGAATTATCTGCTCAGTCTCTACTTCATTGGCCACATCTCCCTAGGAAAGTGAAAAATATAATCAATGTAGCACACCTTTTTTTTAATTCATTCATGGGATGTAGGCGTCGCTGGGATTTATCGCCCATCCCTAGTTGCCCTTGAGAAGGTGGTAGTGAGCTGCCTTCTTGAACCGCTGCAGTCCGTATAGTGAAGGTTCTCCCACAGTGCCGTTAGGAAGGGAGTTCCAGGATTTTGACCCAGCGACGACGAAGGAACAGCGATATATTTCCAAGTCGGGATGGTGTGTGACTTGGAGGGGAACGTGCAGGTGATGCTGTTCCCATGTGCCTGCTGTCGACAGTTTGGATTTATAGTACTGTATGCACAAAGTTGCACGCTATTACTGTGACTTAAAAAATTTATTTGCTTTCAAAATCTTTACTGTGAACATTAGAAGCATTCCAAATATGGATTCCCGAAAGGTTTCTGTGACTTGTGTGTACGTACCTCACAATTTGCACCTCTTTTCAGGAAACGTGTTCCGGCAAACCTGCAGGATCTTCTAGCTATCAAGGTAACGTAAACTGGTCGACCATAGATCAGCATTTCTGACAGTGAAGTTAAGGTAAGCTGTACAGAAAACAGTTTAATTTCACATTATCTTATATTCCTAAAAATTTTGCATAGGGTACAGACTTCCTGTTCACAAATCTTACTTCCTGCTGTCACAATTTTTGGTCATGCTTTTGTGTCAACATTTACCATTGCAACTTGTGTCAACATTCTGCAGGCTCTGGCCACTAGGTAACTGTAGAGTGAGTTTCTGAAGCTTCTCTTCCAATTCTGTCTCCATATTATCTATAAACACTATTATATTAACTGTCCATGGGCAATATTATCAGCAATTTACTAGTGTATTATTAAAAATCTTGTTCCTGCATGAACACACTTAGTTTTGTGGTGTTATGGTGTCTTTTCCGCCCATCACACTGTGGAACCAGAAATTATTGTCCCTTCAACCAAACAGATCCCATAGACACTTCCCTTCAACCAATCACATCAGACAACCTTATCAATAGCGTACGTCATATTGGGTCATTTTTTTGACTCAACCTTCTTTGGTATTCAGAGGGATTTGGCTGTCCTTGTACATGAATCATAGAAAGTTAACATGCAGGTACAGCAAGCAATTAGGAAGGCAAGTGGTGTGTTAGCCTCTGTAGCAAAAGGGTTGGAGTGTAAGAGCAAGGACGTCTTGCTGCATTTATATAGGGCTCTGGTGAGACCACACTTGGAATACTGTGTAGTTTTGGTCTCCTTACCCAAGGAAGGATATACTTAATTACCTTAGAGGCTGTGCAACGAAGGTTCACTAGATTAATTCCTGGGATGAGAGGGTTGTCCTATGAGGAGAGATTGAGTAAAATGGGCCTATATTCTTTGGAGTTTAGAAGAAAGAGGTGATCTCATTGAAACGTATAAAATTCTGAGGGGGCTTGACAGGGTAGATGCTGAGAGGCTGTATCCCCTGGCTGGAGAGTCTACAACTAGGGGGCATAGTCTCAAGATAAGGGGTCAGCCATTTAAGGCTGAGATGAGGAGAAATTTCTTCACGCAGAGGGTTGTGAATCTTTGGAATTCTCTACACTAGAGGGCTGTGGATGCTCAGTCGTATTCAAGACTAAGATCGATAGATTTTGACACTAAGGGAATCAAGGGCTATGGGGACAGGGCGGGAAAGTGGAGTTGTGATTGAAGATCATCCATGGTCTTATTGAATGGCAGAGCAGGCTTGAGGGCTGTAGGGCCTACTGCTATTTCTTATGTTAACCCATCACATTCTGCTAAAATAGTACGGCACAGTGAACAAGAGAGTTCATGACCTATCTTACTATACACCCCTAAAACAAATCACAACCACATGAAAAATTTAATAATTTGCAAAAAAGTTTCCCATTCCACTGTTGAGTCATTTCAATCTTTCCTCTTCTCCCACCACCCCCATGCACACTCAATAACCTGAACCCTGGTACATTCCTCTCAACACCAAGGCATGTACAGCAGACCAAAGGCATACGCTCAATGACAACTCTGTCTCTCTAGCTGGTACCAGATCCAGATACTCCGCATGCTCTTATTTGCTTCCTCATTAACACTCTCAGACAGAAGGAGAATAATACAGTAAGAAGCTGAGAAAGGGGCAAGAGGTAGATACAAAAAAGTACAGAGCAGCAGAGAGAAAAATAAAATAGGAGAGTAAATAGACAGAAAGGGAGAGTAAAGAGAAAGTACACCACAGAGAAAAAAAGACACAAGGCAAACGAGTAGAACAGCTGTTCCAAAGGGTTCTGATCCTCTCAACGGTGCCTCAGAGAGACAACAGCCATAATAGTGAAGTTTTTCTCAATGCCAAGTGTCCAGAAAGCACAAACCACTTCGCGAGCACCACCAACGAACCCATGCAAACTCAACATGGCTGGTCTGAAGCCCATTCCTGAGTATTTGCAGTCCCTACACCCACCATGACATGAAGCCCTCTAGCAATAACTGCAAGGCCTCGATGAAGAAAGTGACATCAACTCAGTACAGGTACCATATATGAAACAAAGTATTCCACCCTCCAAACTGCAACTGAGTATACCACCATGGGAGATCTAATTTTAATTACATAATGCAAAAGACATTATGCATTCTGGGTTACATAAAGATTGTAAATTTTATAAAGAAACAAGACATTCATGATGCTTGTTCAGAATGTTGGTTACATTTCAGCATGGTTTACTTTACAGGAATTATATAAATGAAATGCATGACAAAAATGACTAGCCAATAATGCTTTGATTCAAAATGGTGATCCTGTAAACATGGGGGAATAGATTTAAATAATTTTTGGAGAGAACTGCTAAAAAAAAAACTTTAAATGGATTGCTCAGACAGTGATGTGGATAATAAATCACTAAACTTTTTAAGTGATTTGAAATATGGCGTCTAGTTTCTTTTAAGGTGAGGGATTTAGTCTTTCCACTTTTTTATCCAGAGTTTTGTCATCTAACATCCTTAAATAAAAGGACATAAAGGAAGAATGACATAAGTAAAAAAAAGCCAGCAGAAAACTTTAGAACCTCCATTACCACCCTGCCTGAAATCAAACCAAATATCTCTGATCTATATAGTACAGTGCCACTACACTGGCCTCCTGGATATCAATGGGAATTAACTGTTCCTTTCTTGAAAGACGTATAATGCACCCCAGCGCTAACCGGTAGCTGCTTGAGAACGACCTGTACTGCTAAGGATAAGAAGTGAGAATACCAAGACTATGGTCACCTGCAAAAATCTGAAGCAGATTTTGAAATACAGAAGAGTTAGTAGAAAAGGAGTTCCTGAGGAAGCATAAGGAGCTTTCTCAACCAATGATTAAGGCTTTTTCTTAAATAAGAAATGGCATCTATGAACCAATGCAGAATCTGAAGCTTGAACTGTTTGAAGCTCAGTGCAAATCAACATCTACAAAAAGGTTAAATATGAAGCACACCAACTACCACAGTAGATGCAGAGTCCTGTGTGGGTTGACAAAACTGTCATTTAGGCATCCCTAAAAACACAGAACCTCTGGCTAGTATCCTGACACCCCCCTCTTTAACACCAGTCTAGGAGGTGGACCAGATGGTAAAGCCAAATTGTGACCAACGTTATGTGCCGCCAGTCAGAGAAGCTGCTGCGTACAAGGTTCTTCTTCTGTTAGCCAGTGATGCTGACATCTGGTGGCACAACAGTCTTCACTTCCATGCCTTTACATCAAAGTAAATTATAATAGTTATACCAGTAAAATGTTGTGAATGCAAACTGCAAAAAAGTGGTAGAAAAAAAACTGCCACAGTGCAACTATGTCCAAAGTGGTATAAGATATTTTCCCTCAAGTTAACCATACTATAAAACAGTATTGATTGTAAGTATGAAATGAATGGACAAATGACTCATTGGGCCCGATATTAAGAGGGCGGCAGGTTCGCAGCGGGGGGGGGGGGGTCGACTGGGCGCGGGGTAACGCGCCCAGTGAAATCGGGGTGCTCTGCACGGAATCACAGGCTAATTGGATCCACTTACTTGCGCTTCCGGGTTTCGCGCTGGAAAGCTTCGCAGTGGGCAGACTGCGCATGCGCAGCATAGGCTGTCAGCTGGAGGAGCCCTATTTAAAGGGGCAATCCTCCACTGACTGATGCTGCAGGAAATACGAAAAATTACAGCTTGGAGCAGCCCAGGGGGAAGGCTGCTCCCGAGTTTAATAATGCCTCACTCCAGGTATTATTGGATGGCGTGAGGAGGAGGAGGAGGGGGGGGGGGGGGAAGGAAGAGAGGACAAAGATCTTCCCCCTGGTGGGCGGGAGGAAGCGGCCTGCCTCTGCCACCAAGAAGGCCTGGCTCGAGATGGCAGAGGAGGTCACCTGCACCACCAACATATCGTGCACCTGCATACAGTGCAAGAGGCGCTTCAGTGACCTAAGTAGGTCAGCCAAAGTGAGTACACTTACTCATTCCCCTACACTCCGTCTGCCACATCACCGCCCCCATCCCACATCTCCTTCTGCACAGCCAACACTATTCTATCACATCACTCTTCACATCCACTCAAAGCTCATCCTCATCTTACCTGCACTTACTCACCTCGCCAGTACACATCCCGCCACTACCACTCAACCCAATCCTCATACAATCTCATGGCTCTATCTCATACTCACCCTCTCATGCATCTCTTTCACGGTCAGCCTCGCTCAACCTGCCACTACCTGTGCTGCAGCCACAGGGCATGCATCACATATGTGCAATAGGAAACATAAGGCAAACGTGTCGTGAGCATGAAGGGGATGCACAAGGGTGTTTGAGGGTTTGTCATGGTTTTTAACCTATATTTAATTTCTGATCAACTCACATAACGTATATTGTCACCACTCCTGCCACGTCTTTGCAAATCTTGTCTCGTTTGTGCAATAATGCCCTTTCCTGAGGATCACTATGAAGACCCACACCTGATGCCACCCATTGTGTCACTGCAAAGAGGGTGTGGGTGTGGGTGTATTTGCAGGGCTCTTTTGTGCAGATGATTGAGAGACGTCAACGATGTTCCCTGTGGCACCCTGGAAGGATGCGGAGGAGAAGTTGTTGAGGGCAGTGGTGACTTTGACAGCGACAGGTAAGATGATGGTGCTCGGGCCAGCCGGGAGCAGCTCGGCATGAAGGAGGCTGCAGATGTCCACGACTACATGTTGAGTGACTCTGAGCCTCCGTGTGCACTACTGCTTGGAGAGGTCCAGGAAGCTGAACCTCGGTCTGTAGACCTTGTGGCGAGGGTAGTGCTTCTGCGACGCATCTCTCTCTGCGGTTGCCCTCCCTCCTGCTGTGCAGGTGGATGTGTCACAGCACTGTGTTGTGGGGCTCCAAGTGAAAGAGGTGGACGGCGTGTCCGGCGAGGCTGGTGATGCTGTTCGTCCTCCGAGGAGGTCATGACTGCAGCTACGGCGGCCCCCATCCGTAAGATGTACATTTGAGGGGGTCCGCAAGGTAGGTACATGAGTCTGGACACCGGGGTAAGTGTGCAAGTTGGTGAATTTTATTGTTAGGAGGAGGGTGGTGGGGGCCAAACTTTGTCCAAAGTGACAGAGTGGCCTCTTGCAATGAGTGAGTGAGTGAGTGAGGGTCCACACACCAACTCCCCCCCCACCTCCACCCACCAGTCAAATGGACCTTTGCAGCTGCCACAGGCTGATGGCTGCAACACGTCCATTTGAACTGGGAGTGTTTCCCCCAGTACGGGAAACAGTCCCAGTTGTTTGCAAAATCCCACCCCTCCTAAAAAGTCATGTTGATCAGGTTTCTAAATGACCTGAAATCCCTTAATGATTAGTTTAAGTGGCACTCCGCCGGCTTTAATTGCCGGTGGGAGTCCCACATGCGGGGGCTGTCAGCACGTCACTGGGGAACGCGGAAGTGGGCGGGTTGGAGCCGGGCTCCAGACCCGCATCGGGAATCACCGATTTTCGCAGCCCCCCCGCCACGAACGCACCCGCTTGGGGGTGCGAAAATCAAGCCCATTAAGTCCACACCCCACCATAGACAAACTATGGTGCACATAAAATGAAAACAGGAGATTATTCAGTGACTGTTTGATGTTGAGGTCATCTTAATGATAAAGAAAATGAAAAACTCACATTTATTTACCCTCTTGGACTTCCCCAGGATGTCCCAAAACATTACAACCAATGAATTAAATTTTTCCATAAAATGACTTTCCCTTAGTATGGCGTTGAAATATATATTTTTATTATTCGTTCATGGGATGTGGGCGTTACTGGTGAGGCCAGCATTTATTGCCCATCCCTAATTGCCCTTGAGAAGGTGGTGGTGAGCCGCCTTCTTGAACCACTGCAGTCCGTGTGGTGAAGGTTCTCCCACAGTGCTATTAGGTAGGGAGTTCCAGGATTTTGACCCAGTGACTATGAAGGAACGGCGATATATTTCCAAGTCGGGATAGTGTGTGACTTGGAGGGGAACGTGCAGGTGGTGGTGTTCCCATGTGCCTGCTGCTCTTGTCCTTCTAGGTGGTAGAGGTCGCGGGTTTGGGAGGTGCTGTCAAAGAAGCCTTGGCGAGTTGCTGCAATGCATCCTGTGGATGGTACACACTGCAGCCAAAGTGTGCCGGTGGTGAAGGGAGTGAATGTTTAGGGTGGTGGATGGGGTGCCAATCAAGTAGGCTGCATGGTGTTGAGCTTCTTGAGTGTTGTTGGAGCTACACTCATCCAGGCAAGTGGAAAGTATTCCATCACATTCCTGACTTGTGCCTTGTAGATGGTGGAAAGGCTTTGGGAAGTCAGGAGGTGAGTCACTCGCCGCAGAATACCCAGCCTCTGACCTGCTTTTGTAGCCACCATATTTATGTGGCTAGTCCAGTTAAGTTTCTGGTCAATGGTGACCCCCAGGATGTTGATGGTGGGGGATTCGGCGATGGTAATGCCGTTGAATGTCAAGGGGAGGTGGTTAGACTCTCTCTTGTTGGAGATGGTCATTGCCTGGCACGAATGTTACTTGCCACTTATCAGCCCAAGCCTGGATGTCGTCCAGGTCTTGCTGCATGCGGGCTCGGACTGCTTCATTATTTGAGGGGTTGCGAATGGAACTGAACACTGTGCAATCATCAGCGAATATCCCCATTTCTGACCTTATGATCGAGGGAAGGTTATTGATGAAGCAGCTGAAGATGGTTGGGCCAAGGACACTGCCCTGAGGAACTCCTGCAGCAATGTCCTGGGGCTGAGATGATTGGCCTCCAACAACCACTACCATCTTCCTTTGTGCTAGATATGACTCCAGCCACTAGAGAGTTTTCCCCCCCCCCGATTCCCATTGACCTCAATTTTACTAGGGCTCCTTGGTGCCATACTCGGTAAATGCTGCCTTGACGTCAAGGGCAGTCACTCTCACCTCTGGAATTCAGCTCTTTTGCCAATGTTTGGACCAAGGCTGTAATGACGTCTGGAGGCGAGTGGTCCTGGCGGAACCCAAATTGAGCATCGGAGAGCAGGTTATTGGTGAGTAAGTGCCGCTTGATAGCACTGTCGACAACACCTTCCATCACTTTGCTGACAATTGAGAGTAGATATATCCTTAATATAAGAACATAAGAAATTGGAGCAGGAGTAGGCCAATCGGCCCCTCGAGCCTGCTCCGCCATTCAATAAGATCATGGCTGATCTGATCCCAACCACAAATCTAAAGAACACAAGAAGTCGGAGCAGGACCCGGCCACATAGCCCCTGGGCCCTCTCCGCCACCCACAGGGCATTGACCGATCCGAACTCAGCTTCATGTCCAATTTCCTGCCCGCTCCCCATAACCCCTAATTCCCTTTACTTCTAGGAAACTGTCTATTTCTGTTTTAAATTTATCTAATGATGTAGCTTCCACAGCTTCCTGGGGCAGCAAATTCCACAGACCTACCACCCTCTGAGTGAAGAAGTTTCTCCTCATCTCAGTTTTGAAAGAGCAGCCCCTTATTCTAAGATTATGCCCCCTAGTTCTAGTTTCACCCATCTTTGGGAACATCCTTACTGCATCCACCCGATCAAGACCCTTCACAATCTTATATGTTTCAATAAGATCGCCTCTCATTCTTCTGAACTCCAATGAGTAGAGTCCCAATCTACTCAACCTCTCCTCATATGTCCGCCCCCTCATCCCCGGGATTAACCGAGTGAACCTTCTTTGTACTTTTTTTTTAATCCCCTATCACTATAGCCCTGCCACTCTTCTTCCTCCCCTCCTGTGCAGCAGAGCCACCAGTGGTGCCACAAACTTGGCTGTTGCTGCTTTCCCCTGATAAGCCATCTCCCCCAACAGTATCCAAAGCGGTATATCTGTTTTCAAAGTTCTGGAGTGGGACTTAACCCCCATGACTCAAGAGGCAAAAGTGCTACCACTGGGCCAGGCTGACTCAAAACACTAAAGAGATCAAAGATATTAGAGAAATAAAGAACATATGACTAGCTGAACCAGTGGGAGGAAACCTAATAAAGACGTGAAGGTGAAAACCTGTAATTCAGTATTGTGTTCTAGGAAAAGGGGTCCATGTCATCTTTAATTTCTCAGATGTGGGCATTGCTGGCAAGGCCGGCACTTATTGCCCATCCCCAGTTGCCGAGAAGCTGGTGGTGAGCCGCCTTCATGAATTGCTGCAGTCCGTGTGGATTCTTTGTCGCAGTTTGATACAATCACGTGGCTTGCTAGGCAACTTCAGAGCGCAGTTAATCAACCGCATGTGTGTGGGACCGGAGTTACACATAGGGCAGACCGGGTAAAGATAACAGATTTCCTTCCCTAAAAGGACAGTGAAGCAGTTGGGTTTTATAGCAGCCCGACAGCTTACTGGTCTCTTTTACTGATACCAGCAATTTCAAAAAAATTTTTTTTAAACTGAATTCAAATTCGCAAATTGTCATGGTAGGATTTGATTTCACGTTCTCTGGATTATTAGTCCAGGCCTCTGTCCTTGGTATTGACCTGCTTGGCTTATGTGGCTGCACCGCTGGAGGGTTGTCATGGCTGCAAAAGAATCTCGTGGCATCCAGGTGTATCGATGCTGAAGGTCAGTAAAACTGAAGCATCTGGATAGCTGCAGAAGACGACTAGCAGAGTCGGTGCAGGCAATTCTAACCTATTCCGCCCAGCGGGAAACTGAGGACCGGGCTGGTCGTCCGTTTTTACTTTTCATTGACTTCACGTGCGCTTTATTTCTTCAATGCTTCTGTCCATCGTTGATGTCAAGATAATCTCAGTTATAGAATAATCTCCCTGTTTTTCTTTTAAGTAGGTTAAAGGTCACCCACCAGTACTTCCGCTTATGTTTTCCCCATCTGCTTCCCTTTGTTCTGCTTCTATTATAATATTTGTTGTTTTCATTTATTCAGTTCTGTTGAAGGTCGAGGTGCCCAAAACATTAACTTATCTGTTCTCTCCACAGTTGCTGACTTTCTAACATTTTATGTTCTTGTTTCAGATCTCCAGCATTTGCAGTTTTTTTTGCTTTTTAATTCGCATTTTGCAAATTATGTTCTTTCGAGCATTTGATCAGTTTTTTAAAAATTCGTTCTTGGGATGTGGGCGTCGCATTTATTGCCCATCCCTAATTGCCCTCGAGAAGGTGGTGGTGAGCCGCCTTCTTGAACCACTGCAGTCCGTGTGGTGAAGGTTCTCCAACAGTGCTGTTAGAAAGGGAGTTCCAGGATTTTGACCCAGCGATGATGAAGGAACAGTGATATATTTCCAAGTCGGGATGGTGTGTGACTTGGAGGGGAACGTGTAGGTGGTGTTGTTCCCATGTGCCTGCCGTCCTTGTCCTTCTAGGCGGTAGAGGTCGCTGGTTTGGGAGGTGCTGTCGAAGAAGCCTTGGCGAGTTGCTGCAGTGCATCCTGTGGATGGTACACACTGCAGCCACGGTGCGACAGTGGTGAAGGGAGTGAATGTTTAGGGTGGTGGATGGGGTGCCAATCAAGCGGGCTGCTTTGTCCTGGATAGTGTCGAGCTTCTCGAGTGTTGTTGGAGCTGCAGTCATCCTGGCAAGTGGAGAGTATTCCATCACACTCCTGACTTGTGCCTTGTAGATGGTGGAAAGGCTTTGGGGAGTCAGGTGAGTCACTTGCCGCAGAATACCCAGCCCCTGACCTGCTCTTGTAGCCACAGGTATTTTTTATGTGGCTGGTCCAGTTAAGTTTCTGGTTAATGGTGACCCCCAGGACGTTGATTGTGGGGGATTCGGTGATGGTAATGCTGTTGAATGTCAAGGGGAGGTGGTTGGACTCTCTCTTGTTGGAGATGGTCATTGCCTGGCACAAATGTTACTTGCCACTTATCAGCCCAAGCCTGGATGTTGTCCAGGTCTTGCTGCATGCGGGCATGGACTGCTTCATTATCTGAGGGGCTGCGAATGGAACTGAACACTGTGCAATCATCAGTGAACATCCCCATTTCTGACCTTATGATGGAGGGAAGGTCATTGATGAAGCAGCTGAAGATGGTTGGGCCTAGGACACTGCCCTGAGGAACTCCTGCAGCAATGTCCTGGGGCTAAGATGAGTTAAGTCTATGCTTAAAATTTTTAATCATGTTCTTAACCAGATATTCATCTAGCTTCATTTTAAAGACATTTATTAAGGTAGCATTAACTTCTTTTGATGGGCATTCATACAGAGTCTCACTTGAGGCATGTAAATGTCTGAATTTAATTAAAAATAATTTGTTTACATCTAAATTATCCATGCCTCCAAAAATAAAGAATTAGGGCACAGCATTCCTTCAATTAAATACAGTTCAATGCTGTGAACCTCCCTAGATTTTTTAAAATTTCAAAATAATTATTTTGACCTTTCCTAATATATAAGGCAATTTGAAGGTATTTTGAGGTAGATTTAAACACACAGCAAAACAGCGGTGCTAGTGCCCCAAAGTGTACATATTTGAAGTGTCATCACACCACTGAATTATACAGATTGCAAATAACTAATCTGGAAAGAGAGCTGGAGGAAAAGAATGAGTGTGACTTACATTTATAGATTGCTCTTGATGTCCTCAAGATGTCCCAAAGCGCTTCACAGCCAATTAATTATTTTTGAAATGTATCTTCTGTTACGTAGGCAAAATTCTCTTGAGATGCGTCTCATTATTTGTTAAGCTATTTTCATAACAGCCTCACACTGGCCAGATACATACTTTTACTGACCGGTCAATGTCATTTAAAACTTTATTTTTCCATTTTTGTCAATAGACATCCACTTCTGCACATGGTTTATGTTTCTAAATCTGATGTGCATCGCGGTATATTTATCCCCAATAAAATTCATCTGTCTTTCTGGCTCAACTCAATTGGTTCAGTCCCCTTTGAATACTACAAAGCCATCTTGTTCATAGTAGTTACTTGGCTACCACAGCTTGATATAATGCACGATTTGCTGATGAGAAATACCATCCTTTAGTTCATTTGAGTAATGTAAACAGTAGGCATCTATAATAGGCAGATCTCTGCTGAATTTCACTGGTTCTCATGCAGCCAAGATACACACATCATATTCTGGTTTCTATTACAAATTCAGGTAGGCTACTTAATTTATCTCTAATTACATGGACCGTAACTTTCCTTAAGGAACTCTTCTAATTAGATCCAATGGATCAATCACCAATGGATCAGTCACTTACTGATTTAGTTAACGGTCTAATACTTCTACTGTTACATAACCCATTAGTTCTAAACCGTGTTAGAATCCAGATGTACTAAGGAATAGTAAGACAAAATTTGGTAGCATCCCAAGAAATATTCTCTAGCATTTTCCCCCACTAGTGAAGTTAGGCTAAATCACCCTTCTCCACCCCCTCCCTTTTAGGTTACATTTATACTTCATGGAACAACCAAGGAGTTTTTCAATCCACGCCCATAACCACAGGGAGGTCTGGCTATGAAACTGGAGTGTGAATGAAAATTTTAATCCCTTCTGTTGTGACAGAAATATTTTATGATCATGTAAAAATGGAACAGAATATATTAGAAAAGGATACTTGATTGACCACAGAATCCATGAATAATATACAGTAACCAGTTATGGTGGACAGCAGCTTTGACTCTTTCTAAGATGTAACCATTCCAAGCATATTTGAGGTAGGGCTCATTCTGAATGCCATAGTGACCAGGAGCTGAAAATGATAAATATTTTATCACCTTAAACATTAAAATACAATGAGTAATAACAATATAGTACATTAAAATATAGTATATATTACCAGCTGAACTCCAGTGATATTGCTCATAGACAATCTTTCATCTGAATAATGGTTGTGATGTTTAGTATGTTCTCATTCAGATCTTGAGAATGTAGCACAGAAGGGGATGGAGTAGTGCAGAATTTTAAAGCACTGGCCCCAAAAATGGTATGGTTTTCTTTCAGGTAACTGGTGAGTTTACTTTTTTTTAAAAAATAGTAAAGAACACTAATATATCCAGTACAGTTGCAGACCTAACACCGACAATTTCCATTACAGTTACTAAGAAAACAAACTTGCATTTATATAGCATCTCAATCAGAAACATCCCAGAGCATTTAAAATAGAACAAATTATATTGTGCAATTAGGGTTTTATGAGGGTGCATGCACAGCAACAAGATGAATGACCACTGTAGTCAGTTTTTGGCGGTAGTGCTTGGGGTGGGAACATTGGCCTGGACAGGAGCAGATGAAGTTTATTTGGACAAGTGCAAAGTACTGCACACATGAAGGAAAAAATGGATGACACAAGTACTATGAATGCAGTTGAAATGTCCAGTGAGTCCGAGTAGACTTAGTGCTGAATAAGACAAGGGGAGGCAGGTTGAAATGAGTAAATTTCTTTTTCGCATAGTAATCAACGCATGGAGTGCACTTCTAGGTAGAGTAATGGGCGCAAAAGTGTTACATTGGGTGGGGAAGAAACAAAACCTTAGCATCTTTCTGGATGCACTAGTCTCCAACATAGCAGGCAAGTGATCTGTTCCCAGCTCTGTGCCCACACTGCTCTGTAAGGCCTATTTGGAGCTGCAACAGCAGAGTGAGGCAACAGTACTCTTCCCTCAAAAACATCTAGCTTTTACTCAGCATTCCCCCAGGAAGTCCTGACCCAAACAAGGAGCTCATTGTGTCAATAATTACAAAGCACCAGATTTTAATGTCATCACTTCTGCAACAGAAATTTTAAAACAAACATTTTAAATTCAGCAGCTATTTAAAAAAAAAATTGTCATTCTTCACTAAATAGTTTTAATTAAAAATTATTCCACTTGATGTAGATAGATCTGGTGGGGGCTCTGTGCATCACAGTGAACATCTTTCAGCTATTTTGAATGTGAACATGCAATTAAATCTTGAAGTGTAATTAGTCTAATTTATGTTCTTATTAACCTACTGAACTAGTGAATTCTGCAATAAGGAAAAGGATAATTGCACAGTAATCTCAGGAGAAAAGGGACAGGCAAACATGCATATCTTTATTATCCAACAACAAACTACCTGCATCTATCACAATGTTTAATGCTCACCACTTCCATCCTGTGCAGAGACACCCTCATCCTCAAAGATGTCGAAGCTCTCCTGCCGACCATGTCCAATGGTTTCACTTTTTAACCCCTCACTGGGCATTTTCAACACGGTCAGATTGAACTGAAGGGAATGAGTCAGATCATAGCTGTAGCTAAAAAGAAATAAAAAAGCAATATTGGCATCAATATGGGCACGGCAGTATAGTGGTTATGTTACTGGACTAATAATCCTGAGTCATGAGTTCAAATCCCGCCACGGCAGCTGGGGAATTTAAATTCAGTTAATTAAATTCAATTAATTAAATAAAATCTAGAATTAAAATACTAGTATCAGTAATGATGGCCATGAAACTACTGGACTGTTGTAAAAACCCATCTGGTTCACTAATGCCCTTTAGGGAAGGAAACCTGCTGTCCTTACCTGGTCTGGCCTATATGTGACTCCAGACCCACAGCAACGTGGTTGATTCTTAATTGCCCTCTGAAATGGACCAGCAAGCCACTCAGTTGTAAAATCTCGCTTAAAAAAAATGTCACAAAAAAGAAAACCAGACGGACCATCAGGCACCGGACACGACAAAGTCGACCCTGCAAAGTCCTCCTCACTAACATCTGGGGACTTGTGCCAAAATTGGGAGAGCTGTCCCACAGACTAGTCAAGCAACAGCCTTACATAGCCATACTCACAGAATCATACCTTTCAGCCAACGTCCCAGACTCTTCCATCACCATCCCTGGGTATGTCCTGTCCCACCGGCAGGACAGACCAACCAGAGGAAGCGGTACAGTGATATACAGTCAGGGGGGAGTGGGCCTGGGAGTCCTCAACATTGACTCTGGACCCCATGAAATCTCATGGCATCACGTTAAACATGGGCAAGGAAACCTCCTGCTGAATACCACCTACCGTCCTCCCTCAGCCTATGAATCAGTCCTCCTCCTCCTCCATGTTGAGCACCACTTGAAGGAAGCACTGAGGGTAGCAAGGGCACAGAATGTACTCTGGGTAGGGGACTTCAATGTCCATCACCAAGAGTGGCTCGGTAGCACCACTCTGACTGAGCTGGCCGAGTCGTGAAGGACATAGCTGCCAGACTGGGCCTGCGGCAGGTGGTGAGCGAACCAACACGAGGGAAAAACCTACTTGACCTTGTCCTCACCAATCTACCTGTTGCAGATGCATCTGTCCATGACAGTATTGGTAGGAGTGACCACTGCACTGTCCTCGTGGAAATGAAGTCCCGTCTTCGCACGGAGGACATCATCCAACGTGTTGTGTGGCACTATCACTGTGCTAAATGGGATAGATTCAGAACAGATCTAGCAGCTCAAAATTGGGCATCCATGAGGCGCTGTGGGCCATCAGCAGCAGCAGAATTGTATTACAGCACAATATGTAACCTCATGGCCCGGCATATTCCTCACTCTACCATTACCAACAAGCCAGGGGATCAACCCTGGTTCAATGAGGAGTGTAGAAGAGCATGCCAGGAGCAGCACCAGGCGTACCTTAAAATAATGAGGTGCCAACCTGGTCAAGCTACAACTCAGGATTACATGCATGCTAAACAGCGGAAGCAACATGCTACGGACAGAGCTAAGCGATTACACAGCCAACGAATCAGATCAAAGCTCTGCAGTCCTGCCACATCCACTCGTGAATGGTGGTGGACAATTAAACAACTAATGGGTGGAGGAGGCTCTGCAAACATCCCCATCCTCAATGATGGCAGAGTCCAGCACGTGAGTGCAAAAGACAAGGCTGAAACGTTTGCAACCATCTTCAGCCAGAACTGCCGAGTGGATGATCCATCTCGGCCTCCTCCCGATA
The DNA here is from genome assembly GCF_035084215.1 of Heptranchias perlo. Taxonomy (NCBI): domain Eukaryota; kingdom Metazoa; phylum Chordata; class Chondrichthyes; order Hexanchiformes; family Hexanchidae; genus Heptranchias; species Heptranchias perlo. Next base: position 112,510,096 of record NC_090329.1, on the reverse strand, counting down.
TCCCCACCGTCACAGAAGCCAGTTTTCAGCCAATTCGATTCACTCCACGTGATATCAAGAAACGACTGAGTGCACTGGATACAGCAAAGGCTATGGGCCCCAACAACATCCCGGCTGTAGTGCTGAAGACTTGTGCTCCAGAACTAGCCGCGCCTCTAGCCAAACTGTTCCAGTACAGCTACAACACTGGCATCTACCCAACAATGTGGAAAATTGCCCAGGTATGTCTTGTCCACAAAAAGTAGGACAAATTCAATCCAGCCAATTACCGCCCCATCAGTCTACTCTCAATCATCAGCAAAGTGATGGAAGGTGTCGTCGACAGTGCTATCAAGCGGCACTTACTCACCAATAACCTACTCACCGATGCTCAGTTTGGGTTCCGCCAGGTCCACTCAGCTTCAGACCTCATTACAGCCTTGATCCAAACATGGACAAAAGAGCTGAATTCCAGAGGTGAGGTGAGAGTGACTACCCTTGACATCAAGGCAGCATTTAACAGAGTGTGGCACCAAGGAGCCCGAGTAAAATTGAAGTCAATGGGAATCAGGAGGAAAACTCTCCAGTGGCTGGAGTCATACTTAGCACAAAGGAAGATGGTTGTGGTTGTTGGAGGCCAATCATCTCAGCCCCAGAACATTGCTGCAGGAGTTCCTCAGGGCAGTGTCCTAGGCCCAACCATCTTCAGCTGCTTCATCAATGACCTTCCCTCCATCATAAGGTCAGAAATGGGGATGTTCGCTGATCATTGCGCAGTGTTCCATTCCATTCGCAACCCCTCAGATAATGAAGCAGTCCATGCCCGCATGCAGCAAGACCTGGACAACATCCAGGCTTGGGCTGATAAGTGGCAAGTAACATTTGCGCCAGACAATGAACATCTCCAACAAGAGAGTCTAACCACCTCCCCTTGACATTCAATTTCATTACCATTGCCGAATCCCCCACAATCAACATCCTGGGGGTCACCATTGACCAGAAACTTAACTGGACCAGCCACATAAATACTGTGGCTACAAGTGCAGGTCTGAGGCTGGGTATTCTGCGGCGAGTGACTCACCTCCCGACACCCCAAAACCTATCCACCATCTACAAGGCACAAGTCAGGAGTGTGATGGAATACTCTCCACTTGCCTGGATGAGTGCAACTCCAACAACACTCAAGAAGCTCGACACCACCCAGGACAAAGCAGCCTGCTTGATTGGCTCCCCATCAACTCCCCAAACAAACAAACAGTCACTCCCTTCACCACCGGCGCACAGTGGCTGCAGTGTGTACTATCCACAGGATGCACTGCAGCAACTCGCCAAGGCTTCTTTGACAGCACCTCCCAAACAAGAAGGACAAGGGCAGCAGGCACATGGGAAGAATACCACCTGCAAGTTCCCCTCCAAGTCACACACCATTCCGACTTGGAAATATATCGTCGCGGGGTCAAAATCCTGGAACTCCCTTCCTAACAGCACTGTGGGAGAACCTTCACCACATGGACTGCAGCGGTTCAAGGCGGCGGCTCACCACCACCTTCTCAAGGGCAATTAGGGATGGGCAATAAATGCTGGCCTTGCCAGCGACGCCCACATCCCATGAATAAATTTTTTAAAAAAATCATAGACGAAAAGTGCATCTAAGCCACATTTGATAAAAATAGATGCAGTTCTTAAAAATTAACACCCATCTCCTTCATTCTTCAAATGTAAATATATCCTACATACCACAGAAATAATCCTTATTGCCAATGGAGAGAATACAGGCAGTTTCTTCAAGCAGTTTTTAATACTGGAACAGTGGCCATGTGACTCTGCCTTTATCCAACATAAAACCTGCTGCGTAAAAACTCTGATTTTTGATTTGGCGGCCAATGGTGATCAGCAGTTTGGAATTATTTATGTGGTATTTAGTATATGTTTCCATTTGAAGAATGAAGGAGATGGGTGTTATATTTTAAAAACTATTAAAAATTGAGTAAAATAGTAGCCCTGAAAATTGTCATCTAAAAGGCGACCTTCACAGAATTAGTCCAAGGTGTCGAAGTAGAACTGGTGAAATGGCCGACATAATGCAGACCACATTTGACAAGTTGTTTTACTAACCTCTGCCTGGAAATGGTAGATCTAAAAGAGCTGTTTGGTCTTGTGAATAGACTTAGTCCTGCTCAGGATTTAGATCAAAATTCTTTTGGCATCCACATGATCAAAACCTACATTACACTCATATATAGGGGATAGAGAGAAAGATAACATCTAATTAAATTCTCACGTATCTATGGTAGGAATTTAGAATGAGGTCTGTGGATGTGGTTGGATAGACAAGGCAGTCAGTTCAATCTGATGATCATAACAATTGCTGATCTAGGCTAACAAAATATGAATTCCAAATCAGTTAAAGTAGATTGACCCAGTGAAACCACCAGGGCAGAACTCTCCAGGGCTGATGCATTTGTGCTCGAGGCTACTCTGGCCTTACAACCATTAAATGCCCATGTGGATGAACCAGTCAAGGGAAAGGGAGACCCAGTCTATGCAAGTGTCTATAACTTCCTCAGTCTCCTCCTAGAAATGGTTCCTATTCCCATAATAAACTATTTCAGCCACAGATGGAACAAATTATATTGTTAAATGATATCTTAAGCCATTGAAGGGTTTCCTCAAAAAGGAAATTTATTTAAGGGAGAAAGTAATTATTTAGGGGATAGTTAGCAATAAGATCTAAAAGATGTTCAGTACTTCTTGGATCCAATTCATTTCTAACGTGGATGATGAGGAACTGCTCTGTGATTCTTGGACCAATTAATGAAGTGAGGGGCAAGAAAAGAGGAGGAGAATAAAGGGGGGTTAAAGCTTATCCTGGCACTATTCATTGTTAGGACTTAAAGAAGCTAAAAAAGGGAAGAGAAACACTAACAATTTGGGTTTAGCACCAACACTATTTCTATCCAGTTACTCATCAATGAACATTTGGAAAGAAGTAGGGCTAAAGGACATCACAACCACCCTGCAAGACAACAATGGCAATAAAGATGATGCACCAAAAGCTGAGTAAGTAACAACGTTCAGGGCCAGCCAGTATGGAAGTTGATCTAGTGTTGCACTAGAGGTCCTGCACATTTGTCCAGTACCAAGATCATTGATTTGAGAGGAGAAGTATTCATATGAACATAAGAAATAGGAGCAGGAGTAGGCCAGATGGCCCCTCGAGCCTGTTCTGCCATTCAATAAGATCATGGCTGATCTTCAACCTCAACTCCACTTTCCTGCCCGAACCCCAATACCCTTGATTCATCTAGAGTCCAGAAATCGGTCCATCTCAGCCTTGAATATATTCAACGACTCAGCATCCACAGCCCTCTGGGGTATAGAATTCCAAAGATTCACAATCTTCCAAGTGAAGAAATTCCTCCTCATCTCAGCATTATCCTGCAACTATGTACCCTAGTTCTAGACTCTCCAGCCATGGGAAATAACCGCTCAGCATCTACCTTGTCAAGCCCCTTCAGAATCTTATATTTCAATTAGATTACCTCTCATTCTTCTAAACTCCAGAAAGTATACGTCCATTCTACTCAACTTCACCTCATCGGACAACCCTCATTCCAGGAATTAATCCAGCGAACCTTCGCTGCACTGCCTCTAAGGCAAGTATATCCTTCCTTAGATAAGGAGACCAAAACTCTACACAATACTCCAGGTGACGTCTCACCAAAGCCCTGTACAATTGTAGTAAGACTTCCTTACTTTTGTACTCCAACCCCCATGCAAGGCCAACATTCTATTTGCTTTCCTAATTGCTTGCTGCATCTGCAGGCTAACATTGTGTTTCTTGTACAAGGACACCCAAGTCTCTCTGAACACCAACATTTAATAGTTCTTCACCAGTTAAAAATTATTCTGTTTTTATATTCTTCCTTCCAAAAAGCGAGTAACCTCACATTATACTCCATTTGCCACCTTCTTACCCACTCACTTAACCTGTCTATATCCCTTTGCAGACTCTTTGCGTGCTCCTCACAGCTTACTTTCCCCACTTAGCTTTGTATCGTCAGCAAATACATTGGATACATTACACTCAGTCTCTTCATCCAAGTCATTAACGTGGAGTGTAAATAGCTAAGGCCCAAGCACCGATCCTTGCGGCACCTCACTAGTTACAGCCAGCCAGCCTGAAAATGACCCGTTTATCCCTTCTCTGTTTTCTCTCCATTAACCAATCCTCTATCCATGCTAAATATGTTACCCCCAAACCCATGAGCCCTCATCTTGCGTAACACCCTTTTATGTGGCACCTTATCGAATACCTTTTGAAAATCCAAATAAACTACATCCACTGGTTCCCCTTTATGAACCCTGCTAGTTACATCCTCAAAAAACTCTGATAAATTTGTCAAACACAATTTCCCTTTCATAAAACCATGTTGACTCCGCCTAATCATATGATTTTCTAAGTGCCCTGTTACAGTTTCCTTAATAATGGATTCCAGCATTCCTGGAGGATCAAATCTTTCAGGTACCAGTTTTTCCACTCTTGTGGGACTAGTTTCGTGTCAAAAAGCTACCAGCTAAGTTATCTGAATCCCGTAGCACATTCTATCACTCTACATCTTCTCCAGTCACTGGAGTCAATTCCAGCATTAGAAGCTGGAAGGTTCAGGCATATCCAGCACATTTCATTTCATTCTCTATAGGCAATTATCATAGTCACTGATCATAATGCACCTTCTACCACATCTGATGCAATGTAGCATCAGAACTCAACTATCAAATGACTTATTTTCCCCACAACAGAAGCAGCAGTAGCATTTACAAGGCAAAATACTATTAAAAAAAATTCACAAGTTGGGTAATGCGAACACACAACTTTGACCATAGGCAACGGCATGGAGAATAAAAAATTGCCAACAGGAGAACAATTTGTGTACTGGCCCAGGGTAGACACATTTATATAGAGGAAGGAGCGATGGGCATCTCATTAACAATTTCCCAATGTCAAAAAAATGTAAAAAGAGATTTTCCTTCTGATTCTCCATTAATAACCTGATCTAATTCCTTTGGAATATGAAGGATGCTGGAATGAAAACAATTTGCAATATTAATTTAATCATAGAAATCACAAATATAAGCAATGGATTACCTGAAATAAAAATTGCTGGAAAGATCCACACTCTGGAAAATTCTCACATACCTAGAAAAATTAAAATATTTAACTTTACCAGTCTTATAGTTGAACATTTAGGGACATTAATGAAAAGGAAGCTGTAATTTCATTTTCACCTTGACAGAATATTCCTAACAGATCAGCTAAAGTGATTTGCTATCACTTGCATTTCGGTCCCAGACATTTTAGAAGGCTCAACTCCAATAAATGTCCAGATACTATATATTGAGGATGCTATGCATGACTAGGAATCAAATCTACTTAGTGCTTTCAGTCATTATGGGGAAAGTTAATGAATAACGTGGCGATCCCACTGAATTGAGAACAAGCTTACATGGTACCTACTTTCAAGAAAGGCAATAAAATAAACTAAAAGACTCATTACAAACTCATTTGTCTTATGTCAGTAGCTAGCAAAGTAGTAGAATGGATCATTAGGAATAATATTTGGAGCTGGGGACAATACAGCAATATATGGGGAGAAAGCTAGGCAGTGGGATCTGTTTTCAATTATCTAGGACAGTGCTGGCCAGCCACAATGGATCAAACGACCTCCTGTGCTGTAAACTTCCATGGAACAAACGAGAATCTATTGGAAAAAAGACATGGTAAGTGGCAACTTACAGCATTTCAGAAGGGGGCAGAACCTGTGTGACAAATCTCGACATTTCCCCCCCCCAGGAAGTGACATTACAAGTAAACATTAGAAAGCTGCATGACATAGTATAACTGTACCTCCTTCGTCTATGCTACGCTACTTACTCCAGAAAGCTTTTGATACAAAGTTTCACATTAAAAGACTGCAATACAAACTGAAGGTAGTAGATATCCCAGGGTGAAGTTGGGAGGTGGATAAGGAATTGGCTGTCAAGAAAAGTAGAGGACACATGCTTTCAAGCAGGGCTGAAGAAGATTCCAAAAATAAGAGTGGGAGAAAAAGACATTGGAAGGATTTTGTAAAAAAAGGATGAGGATTTTGAATTCAATGCATTGGGGATGCTGAGAGCCAAATGGAGGTTGGCAAGAACAGAAACGAAAGTGGAGCCTGACGGTGTGGAACAGGATGTAAACAGTGGAGATTATGTAGGGAGAGCATAGAGAACCAATAAGGAGAGTGTTTAAGGAATTAAGCCTAGAGGTGTAAAAGACAGACATGAGAGTTTCGAAACAGTGATTGGAATGAGATAAGGGCTAAGGTGGGTAAAAATAGTAGTCTTGCTGATGGATAGGATATAGGGTTTTAAGTTAATGTGAGTCAGTGATTAATTTTTAGGTTAACTGCAGAATGGTTTCACATCTTTTGTATTATAGATCAAAAACTTGTACTTGTCCTAAATTGTTTGGTGCTCACTTACCTGGCTTCATCCGGATGGGCAATTCGAACAGAGTCATTTGGAATGTAGACAATGTTGGTGTCTTCTATCTTATAAATTGAATGGCCACCAATATCTGCAACTTTTCTTCTTTTAGTTATTAATACAATATAATATCCTTCTAAAAATCTGACAAACCCTGTGCAAAAAATATGAATCGTTAGCCTTCAACATAATGGTTTGTATCATAACAAAAATAAAATCATGTAAAAAGATATTTACTGCATTTTTAATTTTAGTCTAAATAAAAATTGATAGCTCAGTGGATAAAAATATGGCACTGGATGGTATTGAGCCATATAGAGGAGGAAGATCACACATTCACTGGCTCATCTGTGCCAAGTTACCTGCTTTCAGCCAGGACATTGGTTCAAGTGTAACAATTAGCCTCAATATCTCGGATTGGGGAAGGGGCGAAAAATGAATGTGCACAAAATTGGAAATAGCTGTTGTAACATGGGTTAGAAGGTAGAAGACAGAGAGTAGGTTAAAAAGGGAACACACTCTGATTGGCAGGATGTGACAAGTGGAGTTCCCCATGGATCTATACTGGGGCCTCAGCTTTTCACCACATACATCAATGACTTGGATGAAGGAAATGAGTGTTATGTACCCAAGTTTGCAGTTGACACTAAGTTAGGAGGCATGGTAAGTTGTGCAGATGGGGGCAGGAAGTTACAAAGGAACATACAGATTAAATGAGTGGGCAAAACAATGGCAAATGGAGGTCAATGGGGGAAAGTCTGAGGTCATCCACTTTGGATCCAAGAAAGACAAATCCCAATATTTTCTTAATGGTGAGAAACTAGGGACTGTGGAGGAGCAGAGAGATTTGGGTGTCCGTGTACACAAATCACTAAAAGCTGGTGGATAGGTACAAAAGGTAATCAAAAATGCTAATAGGACGATGGCCTTTATTTCAAGGGAACTGGAATACAAAGGGAAGGAAGTGATGCTTCAGTTGTACAGATTTGGTCAGACTCCATCTGGAGTACTACTTTCAGTTTTGGGCACCACACCTCAAAGGATATATTGGCCTTGGAGGGGATACAGTGCAGACTGACCAGAATTATACCAGGACTTAAAAGGTTAAATTATGAAGACAGATTGCATAAACTTGGCTTGTATCTTGAGTTTAGAAGGTTGAGGAGTGATCTAATAGAGGCGTTTAAAATAATAAAATGATTCAATAGGATAGATTTGGAAATTATTTCCTCTGATGGGGGGGGGGGGGGGGGGTCCGAAATCCAGAACAAAGGGGCACAATCTTAAAGTAAAATGAAACCAGGAAGCATATTTACACACAAAGGGTAGTGGAAATCTGGAACTCCCTACCTCTTCCCCTCCCTCCCAATAGACTTTGGATGCTGGGTCAATTGAAATTTTCAATACCGATTTTGATAAGATTTTTGGTCGGTAAGGGTATCTGGGGATATGGATCAAAGGCGGGTAAATGCAGTTTCATCTGAGGTAGAGATCAACCATGATCTGAAAGGTGGAACATCTCAAGGGGCTGAATAGCCTACTCTTGAGCCTATGTAATGTCATGTCTATTAACTACCATCCAGGGACTTCTGTATGTATCCATCAGTTAAGGTTAAAAAAAACAGTACATCTGTGGTGCCTGGCACTGTTAAACAGCCTCATGAAGAACTGTCAGAAGAATTATCACTTTGGTGAGGTACCAAGGGCAGCACTACAACTTGCTGCCTTCAGGAGGGGAAGGGAGAAGAAAAACAGCATGGTGTGGTCTAACACTTCAATCTTAGACACAATCACATAGGCTACATTTACACTACAAGATCAAACCCTGGTATGTTTTGTAAATGGCCAATTATGTTGCCAATTATAAAATCCTGGTGTGCTGTGCTTCCTGCCCATCCAGTTCCAAAGTACAGTAGTATTTATTTGACTTTGGGGAGGCTACCTTAAGCTGCATTCTGGGAGTTGTAGTGCAAATTACTATACTGCTGTATTCTGGGAGATACAATCTGCTACCTTGTTGACCCTCTATTTAGCTGACAGGGCAATAGCTTTGTAGAACCCCATGGGGTAGAAATAGAGCAGTGAACCAACACTCAGAGTTATACAGCACGGATAGAGGCCCTTCGGCCCATCGTGTCCGCGCCGGCCATCAAGCCCTGTCTACTCTAATCCCATATTCCAGCATTTGGTCCATAGCCTTGTATGCTATGGCATTTCAAGTGCTCATCCAAATGCTTCTTGAATGTTGTGATGGTTCCCGCCTCCACAACCCTTTCAGGCAGTGAGTTCCAGACTCCAACCACCCTCTGGGTGAAAAAGTTCTTTCTCAAATCCCCTCTAAACCTCCCATCTTTTACCTTGAATCTATGTCCCCTTGTTATAGAACCCTCAACGAAGGGAAAAAGCTCCTTAGTATCTATCCTATCTGTGCCCCTCATAATTTTGTACACCTCAATCATGTCCCCCCTCAGCCTCCTCTGCTCCAAGGAAAACAAACCCAATCTTCCCAGTCTCTCTTCATAGCTGAAGCACTCCAGCCCTGGTAACATCCTGGTGAATCGCCTCTGCACCCTCTCCAAAGCGATCACATCCTTCCTGTAGTGTGGCGACCAGAACTGCACACAGTACTCCAGCTGTGGCCTAACCAGTGTTTTATACAGCTCCATCATAACCTCCTTGCTCTTATATTCTATGCCTCGGCTAATAAAGGCAAGTATCCCATATGCCTTCTTTACCACCTTATCTACCTGTTCCGCCGCCTTCAGGGATCTGTGAACTTGCACACCAAGATCCCTCTGACCCTCTGTCTTGCCTAGGGTCCTCCCATTCATTGTGTATTCCCTTGCCTTGTTAGTCCCTCCAAAGTGCATCACCTCGCACTTTTCCAGGTTAAATTCCATTTGCCACTGTTCCGCCCATCTGACCAACCCATCTATATCGTCCTGCAGACTGAGGCTATCCTCCTCCACATTTTAAAAAGTTAATTTTTTGGCAGTCATTAAGACCGTTAAAACTTAGTTTAGACCTAGTATTTTTAAGCATACCTATTTGGTGGTGTAATTAATTACTTTCCAGCTGGGCAGATATGCGAGCTTGCACTTTTTCAATTTCTCTGATTGCAGCGCGCAATTTCCCTTTAATTCGAAGTTGTCACATCACTGGCGAACCACTCGGGGCAAGTTCCAGATTTCTGCGATTCACTGCGCATGAGCGAACGCCGGAACTTGCTCCTCCATTTCAGCACTAACAATGGAGAGCGCTGTTGAGCTCTCCATTATTTCAGGAGTGATTTCTGCCCTCATATCTCAAGCCTTAGGCTGCTCAGAATAGGCTCTGATTAAAAAAAGATTGCTAGGAGACAATTCAAGCCTACCACAAAAGGATTAATAGAGACATGTTTAAGCATTTTCTTGTGAATTTCATGGTTTTCCCTTCTGCTCCTTGTTATTGTTAGCTGTTGGCTAAATGACCATTTTTGATTGGTAGGCTCTGAACTTCAATAGTGTTTGTTCCTGTTTGACAGTTGCTGCCTGGTATATTCCCAACATCAAGGGTAATTTTCTGGTGTTTTATGACTATGGAATCTGTGCCAATTAGGTCCCAATATAACAGTTTGCATATTAAGTGCAATGCCTGTGGTCATAGACACAGCAGGTCAAAAAATAATTATGCAAAAACCCTCATCATAAAACTTTGCATAGTAATGCCTATAGGGTATCCAGATCAAGCGTCACCCTGCACTCTGTAGCACTAGGTCCACTGGCAACAGGCTTGCTTTTATCACACAGTTACGTAATCTACATAAGAAATCAGAAAAGATAAAAAGACATTTAAGATAGAAAGGGGGGGGGGGGGAAAAAAGAGAAAAAGTGATAATTGATAAACTAAAACTTAGAGAGGATAAAACCCCTGGTCCAGATGGATTGCATCCATGCATATTAAAAGTTAAAGTTAAAGTTAAAGTTAAGGAATAGCAGAGGCACATTACATATATATAAAAATTCATTAGAAAAGGGAATAGTGCCAGAGGGCTGGCAGACAGCTAATGTTCTATCTCCTTTTTTAAAATATAGGAATCACAAGTCCAGGAAACTATAGACCAATTAGCTTAACATCAGTGGTAGGATTCCATTATCTTTCCTTTCTCAAAGATGTAATAGAAAAAGTCTCAAAACCAAAAATATAATAAAGAAGTCAGCATGGATTTCATGCTTGACCAACCTTATTGAATTCTTTGAAGAAGTAACAAAAAGAGTAGACAAGGGTAATGTAGATGTAATATATTTAGATTTTCAAAAGGCCTTTGATAAGATACAACATAGTAAACTCATGACTAAGGTCAGAGCACATGGAGTGAAGGGCACGTAGCAGAATGATAGCAAGCTGGCTACAAAACAGAAAACAGAGAGTAGGGGTTATAGGTAGTTACTCAGACTGGCAAAAAGGTAGGAAGTGGTGTTCTACAACGATTGGTGCTGGGACCAGTGTTGTTCACCATTTACATAAATGATTTGGACTCGGGAATCAGAAGTACAATTTCAAAATTTGCAGACGCCACTAAATTGGGGGAGTATAGCTAACACAGAGGATGACTGTGACAAAATACAGGAAGACATTAATAAACTTGCAGAATGGGCGTGTAACTGGCAAATGAATTTCAATATGGAAGTATGAGGTGGTACATATTGGTAGGAAGAATAAGGAGGCCACACACTATTTGGTAAAATAAGAGTCTAAACGGGGTGGAGGAGCAGAGGGATGGGGGGGGGGGGGGGAAACAGATACACAAATCACTAAAAGTAGGGATGCAGACTGATAAGGCCATAAAAAAAAGCAAACCAAGCATTGGGGTTCATTTCTAAAGGGATATAATTAAAAAGCAGGGAAGTTATGTTAACTTGTATGGAACCTTGGTTAGACCACACTTGGAGTACTGTGAACAGTTCTGGTCTCCATATTCTAGAAAGGATATAGAAGCACTGGGGAAGATGCAAAAAAGATTTACTAGGATGATACCAGAACTGAGAGGTTATACCTATTAGAAAAGATTGAGCAGGCTGGGGCTCTTTTCTCTAGAAAAAAGACTGACGGGTGACCTGATAGAGGCGAGAGGTGATAGGTGTATGGACAGGTTTTCGTAGGGAAGACGTAGAGACGATGTTTCCATTTGCGGGGGCGACCAGAACTAGGGGCCAGAAATACAAAATTGTCACTAATAAATCCAATAGGAAATTCAGGAGAAACTCCTTTACTCAGAGTGGTTAGAATGTGGAACCTTCTATCACAAAGAGTAGTTGAGGCGACTGGCATAGATACATTTAAGGGGAAACTAGATAAACACACAAAGGATTAAGGAATAGAAGGATATGTTGATGGGGTTAGATGAAGGGTGGGAGGAGGCTCGTGTGGAGCATAAACACCAGCATGGACCTGTTGTTAGATCAAATGGCCTCTTTCTGTGCTGTATGTTCCAGATAATTCTTTGCACTGAAAAGTGGGATGGAGACTTTTCCAAGCAAGGTCATTGTAGAAATAGATTTTTGCAAATTCTTACCAACAATGCCAAAAGCGGAAACAGCTCGTGAAAGGCCAGATAATCCCTTCTGCCCCATCTTCGTTCGATTACCCATATCAAGACGACTCAAAAGTTCCCGAACTTCTTGCTGGTTGTATACATGCTAAAATAAAAGTATTTTAGAATCACGGGTAGAAATTCAAAATCGTTGTGCCCATTTTATGAGCGTAAATTGGCATCAACTATGACAAATTTAGCAGTGGGAAGGCTTGCACTTGATTTGCGTGTGTGTCCGAGCCGCTGCTAAATTTGTCAGGGCGCTTTCTTTGTGGCCATAGTGGCTGCCTGGAATGAGCACAGGTCATAACATGGAAATGAGGGTCATGCACCTTTTGAGGACACATCCTCAAAATTCGTCTGCTCGGATGGTAGAAGGCGAACTAGATGAACCATGGTCTTTTTTAATCTAGCAAATCCTATGTTCCCAAATTCACATCTATTGGCTCATTGAATTCAGTTACCTGTTCGTTACTTTTTTTTTAATATCAGATGTTTGAATGAATATTTTGCACCTAAATATTTGACACTAGTCAATCTCCTGTGACATTGCACATGGGGAGTCCAGACCAAATGCAGTCTTTGGATGAAGCAGGGTTAGAGGGTGGGGGATAATTGCATTAGAGTGCACAGATGTACTTCAGTCATTATAAAGTCATAAGCTCTGTCTGTACATTTATATTTTTCTTATAAATTCTATCTACATTTACAATAGAAACTGCCTATGTAAACTTGTCATGCTCTAATTACATCCCTCTTCCACCCCCTCAATGAGCAGCAATATTAATACCCTCCCACCACTGAGCAGCATCCCTCTCACTTCTCAACAACTTGCATTTACATAGCACCTTTAATGTAGAAAAACACTTTGCGCAGGATAAACAGACAAAAATGCATGCCGAGCCAGAGGAGATATTTGGAGGGGTGACCAAAAGCTTGGTCAAAAAGGTGGATTATAAGGATAGTCTTGAAGGAGGAGAGAGAGGAGAGGTGGAGGGAATCTCAAGTGTGTGGTCCGAGGCGGCTGAAGGTATGTCCACCAATGCAATGGCGAAGTGAGTGGGGGGGGGGGGATGCATAGAGTCAGAGGAACGGAGAGTTCGGGGGAGACTGTAGGAGGTTAGAGAGGATGAAGCCATAAAGATTTAAATACTAGGACGAGAATCTTAAATTTGAGGTGTCGGGGACAGAGTACTGATGTAGATCAGCAAAGAAAGGGGCGAAAGATTAGCGGGACTTGGGCAGCAGAGTTTTGTATGAGCTGAAGTTTATGGAGTGTGGAAGATGTAAGGCTGGCCAAGAGAGCATTGGAATAGTCAAGTCTGAAGGTAACAAAGGCACGGATGAGGGTTTCAGCAGCAGTTGCGCTGAGGTCGCCTCATGTCTTGGTCAATAATTATCCCTTAACCACCTTCCTGTGCACAAATTGGCTGCCTCGTTTCCTACATTACAATCGTGACTACACTTCAAAAAGTACTTAATTGGCTGAAAAACACTTTAGGACCTCCTGAGTTTGTGAAAGGAGTTATATAAATGCAAGTTTTTTTACTTCTAAAGAAGTGTGCAGGAGAGACTAGAAGGCTGGAGCAGATTGCAGAGACAGGGTGCTGTAAGCCTGCAGAGAGATTTGAAGACAAGGTCTTCAAATTCGATGGCCCAGAATTTGCTGTAGCCAGTCAACAAATGGCACCCTCCGTTAATTAGACTTGCCTGTTCAATTTCCCCGATATTTTGCACTGCAAGTTGCTGAATCTGCGAGATGGAAACTGCTCAGCACCCTCTACAGGGCATCTGGGATCCATGTGAACAGGGAAAGCAACTGTGTATCTCTTTACCCAATCAGATTGAAGGATTGTTAAACGAACAGCGCAGAGTCTGAACAAGGAAGTGTAAATTAGAATGGTGAATTCAATGTCAATCAGGTACAGAAAGAGAAATTTTAAAAAACTCCTAAAAAAAGATTGCTTGATTGGCACCCCATCCAGTCACTCCTTTCACCACCGCCACACCATGACTGCAGTGTTTACCATCCACAGGATGCATTGCAGCAACTTGCCAAGGCTTCTTCAACAGCACCTCCCAAACCCGCAACCTCCACCACCTAGGAGGACAAGGGCAGTGGGCACATGGGAACAATACCACCTGCACGTTCCCCTCCAAGTCACACACCATCCTGATTTGGAAATATATCGCTGTTCCTTCATCGTCGCTGGGTCAAAATCCTGGAACTCCCTACCTAAAAGCACCGTGGGAGAACCTTCACCACACGGACTGCAGCAGTTCAAGAAGGCGGTTCACCACCACCACCTTCTCAAGGGCATTTAGGGATGAGCAATAAACGCTGGCCTTGCCAGCAAAGCCCACATCCCATGAATGAATAAAAAAAAAATTAAAACCTGAAGGAATGGGACTCCACACTTACAATAGTTAATTTTCAGTTCCAGAGAGGTTGTTTGGCAGTAATTAAGACTTATCACGCCATTAAAAAGGGTACTTAAGACTGAAATGGACAAGCTCTAACTTTCTGTGGGGAGTTTAGTTCGTATCTACCACACAAGTATAGGAACTTCACACCGTTTAGTGCATTTGAATGGTGAGTCACACAGCGAGATGCCGTTTTGCGAAGCCAACGGCAGAGGAACGCATCTTGTACAGCAACTTAAAGATTTTTGCGTTTAACTGCGCATCTACCCTCGCCTGAAGTTGCTGTGCGATTTGCGCATAAATAACAGTGAGGCTAAAGCGCTGTTAGCCTCACCATTATTTTGACTGCAAATTCTGGGCCAGTGTGTTGGAGGACAGAAGCCAAATGCATGTCAGCAGAGGTGGGAGTGATGGGCGAGCAGGACTTAAGTGCAAGACAGGAGATGGACAAGTTGGCGTTTATGGAGGGCGGAGATGGGAGGTTGGCAGGAAGGACTTAGGAGAAAAAGCAACACAGTGCAGATGATCAGTCAGCATTTGGGGAGAGAATGGGCAAGCTAATGTTTCAGGTGTAGACCCATCTAGCAGTGAATTAAACAATATAAACAAGAAGCAAAACGCTGCACAAGGGTGCAACTGCACAAGTTGAAATGTTAACTTGTCTGTTCTCTCAACAGATGCAGACTGACCTGCTGAGGGTTTTCAGCATTTTCTGTTTTTGTGTCAGAACATACGAGAAAAAAAAAATCAAGTTCAGAGTGGCAAAAGCATGGATAAGGTTTCAGTGGTGGTGGGGCTGAGGTAGAGTGGAATTAGGGAAATGCTGCAGAGATGGGCAACATTGTGGAGAAAAAAATCATTTGTGCTTTGCACTCTGCAAGTGTGAGACCAGTACCTGTAATGGCACCCTAGTGAAGTGCACAAATGTTTTGGCAACACTGCATAACAAAACAAATTATCCCCATTCCCTCTAGTAGCACTTACACGGTCATCAATAACCACCAAGTCCTGAGGCTCTGTACGGTCTATTTTTAGGACACGGAATTTGGTTTCTGCATGATTGCTCCCAACCAGGAAATATCTCTAAAAAAAGGAAAAAATAAAAATCAAATGTTTTTTTTCAATTCACATTAAAAACACAGTAGCTTTATTGTCTTCAATTTTTGCTTAACCCTTTAAGACTAAAAAAGTCTTGCATTGAAGAAATCCTGGGATTGATTTCCAACTCCACATATTGAGACCTTGTGCTAACAAAGCTCTGTAGCCAAACAAAACTTCTACTTTACCATCCAAACATGAATATTTTTCAAATTTAAACTTGAAAGAATTATATAGAATTTACAGCACAGTAACATGCCATTCAGCCCAATGGTCTATGCTGGTATTTATGCTCCACGAGCTTCCTGCCACCCTATCTGCATATCCTTCTATTCCTTTCTCTCTCATGCACTTATCTAGCTTCCCCTTAAAAGGCAATTATGCTATTCGCCTCAACTACTCCATGTTGTAGCAAGTTCCACATTCTAACCACTCTCTGGGTACAGTGTTTCTCCTGAATTCTTTATTGGATTTATTAGTGACTACGCTAACATTTATGGCCCCTAGTTTTGGACTCCCCTCTCCCCCAAGTTGAAACAATATCTCTACATCTACCCTATTAAACACCATCATAATTTTAAAAGACCTTTATTAGGTCACCCCCTCAGCCATCTCTTTGCTAGAGAAAAGAACCGCAGCAGGTTCAGCATTTCCTGATGTAGTTATAACAAATATTCACATGTAATTCCAACACTATCTTGCTATGTAAAACATTAAAATTATTTTTTTTTAAAATAATGGTTAATCAAACAATACTCAGTTGGAGACACTGAAAATTCTGACAACAAACTAGATGGGTTGGATTTTCTAATTTCTTAGAGGTAATTGCAAAATTAGATTTGCCAACTTTTAAAAACAGCTATGGAGAAAGATTATTAAAAGTATTAGAAGAGACTAAACAATATGAAAGTAGTTGAATTTCAATCTATAGCTAGTTTGTATCAAAAGTTTAAATTTAGCACCATGAAAATATTCATTCTTCGGAACAGTGAATACATGTTGTGCTATTTTGATTGGTGCTGTTGAGCTTTCTCATATTAAGCACATATTCATCAATGTTTAAATTAACAGTTATGCACCAAAGGCCAATGGTTCCAAAAAGGTTTTACAATTTCCATAAGTTGTGGATTTGCCCAGTCATATAAAAAAAAAGCATAAAATTAAGACCATTTTGCTGTCTTTTAAAAAAAGGGAGATGGGGCTAAGGATGGATGGGAAGAAAGAGGGCAATCATCCAAACCACTCTCTCAGATAGGTCACTAAAAGTAAGCCACTTTCTCTAGTAACCATGGAATATTTTGGAGGTAGCTGGCAGTGAAGAGAAACAAAAAGACCCAACTTCACAAAAGCTAGCTCTAGCCACAACTGTACTCGTCTATTTTGTCTACTACTAAAATTAGTCCTCTGAGGTGTGCTTGACAGATCTTTTAAAGAAAAATTCCAGCTTATTGTAAAATGCACTGGATAATGTAGATCAGGAAGGTCCACAGTTTGATTCCCAGTTGGCTGACTAAAATTGGCTTCGATTCTCCCATAGAGAGGTTCATACCATCAGATCACTTCCTACCCAATTTCAGGTATCCCATCAGGAATTCATCTTGTAGAACCCTGGACACTGACAACCAACCAAAATATTTGCAAACTGGTTCATTTTAAGCACTTCCACCAGAAAGAGTTATTCCAGAAAGAACATCCCAGTGACAGAGGTGCTTACTAAGTATTGCTGAAAGTCCTCTAATAAACTGGTGCAACACCAGTCTCTGTATCTGCCCTGCTCTCATTCAACACCCAGTGAATCCAAAATACTAAGCAGCTAGTAGGAGGCTGACACTTGTAAGTCGCCTATCTTGGCTAAATGTGCAATAACTCATACCACCAATACTCATTCTTATGTCTTACCCAGGAAGAATGGCTGAGAGAGCAAAGCACAAGAGGAGCCATAGCAACACAATATTTCAAACAAGTGATTTAAATATTAACTAAAAATTTGAATAGAGGAAACTTAAATGCCAAGGGTTTATGCAAAAAAAATCGAAACCCTGCCCAGTAGTAAATTAGGTAACTCACTTCCTCTTATTTACTCTATGAGTTGTACTATTCAATCCTCTCTGAAAGCAGAAACATAGGCACAATACGTACTAATTGTAAAATTCACTGACAAAGCATGCAAACATTGAAAATTGAACGTACTGCTCGAGTTTCATACAGAACCAGTTTCTGTATACAGCTAATGACTGGTCGCACCGTTGGCATGGTGGCAACAAAGCTGACTCCTGACAACGTTACCACATCACCATTCCTCTTAGATCAGATTACTGGATAGCATAGTACCTAAAACAGTGAAGAAACAAAAAGTACAGTAAGTATCTCATAGCACATACAAGTCAAGCAGTCACTCTTTGCAGATTTAATAAGACTCACATTAAAGTAGATTCAATAGCAACTTTCAAAATGGAATTAGATATATATTGAAAAGGAAAAATTTGCAAGGGTATGGGGAAAGAGCAAGGGAGTGAGACTAACTGGATAGCTTTTTCCAAAGGAGCTGGCACAGGCACAATGGCCTCTTTCTATGCTGTATGATTCTAAAGCTGGCCTTCAGTCCAATAGCTTAAGTAGTCCAAACCAGAAGGTTGCATGTTTTAATCCCAGAGCAACCCAGCACTTGAACTGGCTTAAAAACAGAAAATGCTGGAAATACTCAGCAAGTCAGGCAGCACCTGTGCAGCAACTTTTCAGGTCGATGGCCTTTTGGCAGAATGTACTGCTCAAGTTAACTGTTTCTTTCTCCACAGATGCTGCCTGACTTGCTCAGTAGTTCCAGCATTTTGTTTTTAATTTCAGATTTCCAGCACCCACAGTATTTTGCTTTTGACTTTCAGCCATAGTGATGCACATATCCTGTCACTTATTGCCCATCCCTAGTTGTTTGATTGACTCTTCACTGTTCTCTAAAGTAGGTTTGGAGTCACATATAGGGCAGACTGGGTTAGGACAGCAGGTTTCCTGTAGTGAAACGGTTGAATACCAGCTTTTTATTTCCAAACTGAAAATCAAATTCTCAATTTGCCATGGTGGGATTTGAACTCGTGTTCACAGGAACGTTAGTCCAGGCCTCGGCATTACTAATCCACTAACATAACCACTATGCTACCACACATCCCGGTACCGTGGTGCTAATTTGTTTTAACCAGATTGAAGAATTGAAAAATAGAATATTTTTTTAAATGGTGAGAAACAATAAATGTTGGTGTTCAGAGGGATTTGGGTGTGCTTGTACACAAAACAAAGTTAACATGCAGGTACAGCAAGCAATAAGGAAGGCAAATGGTATGTTGGTCTCTATTGCAAGGGGGTTGGAGTGCAAGAGTAAGGAAGTCTTGCTGCAATTGAACAGGGCTTTGGTGAGACCACACCTGGAGTATTGTGTACAATTTTGATCTCCTTACCCAAGGAGGAATATACTTGCCTTAGACTGATTCTTGGGATAAGAGGGCTGTCCTATGAGGAGAGGTTGAGTAGAATGGGCCTATACTCTCTGGAGTTTAGAAGAATCAGAGGTGATCTCATCGAAATATAAAAGATTCTGTGAGGGCTTGACAGGGTAGATGCCGAAAGCTGTTTCCCCGGGCTGGAGAGTCTAGAACTAGGGGGCATAGTCTCAGGATAAGAGGTCGGCCGTTTAGGATGAGGAGAAATTTCTTCACTTGGAGAGGGTCATGAATCTTTGGAATTCTCTATCCCAGAGGGCTGTGGACTGGTCATTGAGTATATTGCGGTTAGGAACTGGAATGCACTGCCTGAGGGGGTAGTGGAGGCCGATTCAATCATGGTCTTCAAAAAGGGAACTGGATAAGTACTTGAAAGGAAAAAATTTGCAGGGCTACAGGGAAAGGGCAGGAAAGCAGGACTAACTGGATTGCTCTTGCATAGAGTTGGCGTGGACTCGATGGCCAAATGGCCTCCTTCCGTGCTATAACCTTTCTACGATTCAAGACTGAGATAGACAGATTTTTGGACTCTAAGGGAATCAAGGGATATGGGGATCGGGCGAGAAAGTGGAGTTGAGGTCAAAGATCAGCCATGATCTTATTGAATGGCAGAGCAGGCTGGTGGGGGCGTATGGCCTACTCCTGCTCCTATTTCTTATACAAGAATATGGGCTCTGTCTACCAACACCATCAACAACAATTTCTGGTCATACTTTGAAAACATTAGAGAGTGTTAAATTCAATGTAATCGGCAATTTTTCCACAATGTTTTTCTTAGAAAAAGCTGATTATTTTTTAATCAGAAGATAACACTTGACTTGGATGTGTAGAGAGGAAAAAGTCATAATTTTCCTGCATCTATATTGCACACCAAGGCTGGCAGGAAGTTACAAAGTAGCATGTCAATGCTAAAAGCCACAAGAGCATGAGTGAGTTAAATTTGCAACTTGCTAAAGGTTTAGTAAGAATCCTGTGATTTTGAAATAGGCAATTCACTAGTGTGTACCTAGTCTAGGTATCATGAATGTAAACTGCACATCAGGGAACACCCAAGAGTGAACCTACACTGGGGTTAGAAAGAAAGAACTTCCATTTATATAGCATCTTTCACAACTTCATTGGCTGTGAAGTGCTTTGGAACATCCTGAAGTATTTTTTTTAAGTGTAGTCACTGTTGTTACATTAGGAAACATCAAGGTTCCATAAAGAGTAATGAGACAGCCAACAGGATAGTCAATAAAAAAAATCTCAGCCAGTGAGCAGACATGTAGAGTTCTGTGCATGCATTTAATTACATGTGGACCGAGCTCTGCTCTTTCCTCCCATGACCAGAGAAGGGTGCAATTAATGAAATATTACATTTGATGGCTCTTCCTGGAGACACTGGTATGTATGCTGTACTGTCCAGTCCCTAAATCTGCAATCTTACCATTCATCTTCATGTATCTGCTATGGTTTGTTTTGTCATCACAAATAATTGACCCAAAGAAGAATGACTTCTGATCATGCTACTCATCAGTAGTGACCATTGCTTTACCATCCATGCATACATAGATTTTAAAACAGGCCATTCAGCCCAACCATGCCTCCTCCCACCGTACCAACCCGATCAACATATCCGTCTATTCCTTTCTCCCTTATATACTAACCCTAGCTTTCCCTTAAATACATCAATGCTATTCACATCAACTATTCCATGTGATAGCAAGTTCCACCTTGGTGCAACAAATCGTTTCAAAATGCTGCAAACTCCAGAAAGAAAACTGGATTGCAAGAACAATTTATGGTACACGCTGCACAGAATGGGATAGTTTTTTTCCCCCTGAGAGGCAGCGTGGGCATTGCAATGCCCATTTTACCTTCTGCAAAATTCCATGAATTACATAAAAGAGCCTCAATAAATTCGCCCGCAGACTCAAGATAGTAAAACGGATGCAGCACCCAGTGCCATGTTGGCTCGCTATATGTATTTATTAGTAGTCGCCCTCATGCAACGTAGAGCCTGTCACCCTCCTCGAGACCAAGGTTTGAAAAGTCACGCGCCTCCAAACTGTCAACGGTCCGTGAACCCGCTCAAGCTTCTCTTAACGGAAAACTTGGCGTCGAAGAAGCAACGAGGCCATCAATGGCAAAAGCCAGTTCCCGTTTTATTCATACCTAACAAGACAAGGAAGAAGGGGTGGGGAATCGAAACCGGTAACCAGCGAGAAGAACCTCTCGAACGGAAACTCAAGTCTCTTGCATATAACAATAATTCATAATTTAATTGATATCTTAACTATCACGTGGGGTGTATCGGAAACCAAAGAGCCACAATCCCCGACGAGAAAGGTGGTGGTTCACGACAAGCAAGCTGATCTGTTCACAAGTTGAACTGTGTCTGCAGGAGCGGAAATTGAAAACGATCCCTGCTCGCCGGTTCATATTCAGAATACTTCCTAGAAATAATAAGCCACAACACTACTACTCACGATGAAATCTGTAAACATTTTCTGGGAAGCCAATCTCAGAAAAGCATCGTACGCCCCCACAAACACCGACGGGCTGACCGTTTTATGGATCGCTCACGAGGCAAACTTATGCCAGGTACGAAACGCAATTTTTGAATGCGGTGGGCGAGGGGGGAAATGTCGTTTTTATTCCCTTTACAGAATATAGCGAAGGAACTCTACTTCTCCAAACCATCGAAACATTGCCCGAAAAGGGTATTCTAAAGTTAAACATTCTTACTAATGTAAGAATTTTGTTAAAGAGGGAATCGAAATAGTAAAAAAGAAAGTGCACTTTGGGAACTGTAGTCCAATGGTCCAACTTTGTGGGCGGAGTGGAGCCGCAGAACTACAATTCCCAGAGGGCAATGTGGGTAATGCGCACGCGCAACGACTCGTTTCGCATCCAGTGCTAGCGTTTCTATAGCTACCGAGTCAAAATCAGTGCAACGCGGATTATGGAAGAGGTAATATCGATCGAGAGAAACTGTAAGTTAACAAAAAGGTCGAATGCGCGTAAAAATATAATTGCAATCATGCAATGTTATTAAAAATTAGAATGTTGCATGAATTGCATGCAACTTATAGACAGCTAACTATTTATGCTTTGTATCACATCTTGTTAAATTACGCGAAAAGCTGAGAGCAACTTTAATAGACCAAATTTTGATTTCTCATGGAATAACGTAACATGTAAACAAACATGCATAGTTTTTATTTAGCACTATTTGTTTACAAAAGGTCAAGAGACATGTTCTTGGAGTACTGGGATTATTAAACTTGGAATAGTCAGTTGGAAGATGAATTAAAAGATTTTTAAATGAATTCTGCAAATTAACTATTTTCATAACATGCTAAGTAAAAATATCAAAGGAAAGTTCTGAGTAAAGGAAAACAAAAGGTATATTAAGTATTAAAATAAATTGTGTGAGCATGTATTGATTAATGTTGCATCCCACATTTTGTATTGTAATCGAGAGAAACTGTAAGCTAACAAACTTATGTTGGCTTGAAAGATGGACCATAGAATCATAGAAATGTTGCAGCACCGAAAGAGCCATTTGGCCCATTGCAAGAGCAATCCAGCTGGTCCCACTCCCCCGCCCTATCCCCATAGCCCTGCAATTTTTTTCCTTTCAAGTACTTATCCGGTTCCCTTTTGAAGGCCATGATTGAATCTGCCTCCACCACCCCCTCGGGCAATGCATGGGGACAATTCCATTTCCTTCCCCATTACAAATGGTGTTTAGCAAGGATGCATCCTTGCACCATCACTCTTCAGCGTTTTGTTTACTGCAATGCTCCTCCTGGCTTTCAATAATCTCAAAATTGGAGTCAAAATCAGATTCAGGACTGATGGGTAGCTCTTCAACCTTATAAGACTACAAGCTAAAGCATCAGGGCTGGAAGAAGTTTGTTATGAGCTCCGATTTGTTGATGACTATGTTCTTGTGGCCCTTGCCCAGGATGATATGCAAACTATCAAGAACCACCTTGCAACAGCTTGCCTGCAATTTGGCATGACTAGCCCCAGACAAGAATTACACTCCACCTATCATTAGTATCGGTGATCATAAGCTTCAGGCTGTGGACAGATTCACTTACCTGGGTAGGACCCTGTCTAGAGCAGTCCATATCGATATAGAATCACCAAAGCCAGCTTAGCTCTTGGCAAACTATGTTAGTGCCTCTGGGACAAGAAAGGCATCAGCCTGCAGACCAAGCTCAAAGTATACAGGGCTGCCATTCTGATGACCCAGCTTTATCCCTGCGAAACTTGAACAACATTTGCATGCCACATTAAGCACATGAATCACTTTCACCTAAGCTGCCTGAGATAACTAATGATGATCAGATGACAAAACACATTCTCTGACACCAAAGTTTTTAAAAGCTTTGACATGTCAAGCATAAATGCTCTGATCACGAAGGCATGGCCTAAGAGGGTCAGGTCATGTTTTCTGTTATTCGTTCATGGGATGTGGGCGTCGCTGGCGAGGCCAGTATTTATTGCCCATCCCTAATTGCCCTTGAGAAGGTGGTGGTGAACCGCCTTCTTGAACCACTGCAGTCCGTGTGGTGAAGGTTCTCCCACAGTGCTGTTAGGAAGGGAGTTCCAGGATTTTGACCCAGCGACAATGAAGGAATGGCAATATATTTCCAAGTTGGGATGGTGTGTGACTTGGAGGGGAACGTGCAGGTGGTGTTGTTCCCATGTACCTGCTGCTCTTGTCCTTCTAGGTGGTAGAGGTCGCGGGTTTGGGAGGTGCTGTCGAAGAAGCCTTGGCGAGTTGCCGCAGTGCATCCTGTGGATGGTACACAGTGTGCCGGTGGTGAAGGGAGTGAATGTTTAAGATGGTGGATGGGGTGCCAATCAAGTGGGCTGCTTTTTCCTGGATGGAGTTGAGCTTCTTGAGCGTTGTTGGAGCTGCACTCATCCAAGCAAGTGGAGAGTATTCCATCACACTCCTGACTTGCGCTTTGTAGATGGTGGAAAGGCTTTGGGGAATCAGGAGGTGAGTCACTCGCCGCAGAATACCCAGCCTCTGACCTGCTCTTGTAGCCACGGTATTTATATGGCTGGTCCAGTTAAGTTTCTGGTCAATGGTGACCCCCAGGATGTTGATGTTGGGGGATTCGGCGATGGTAATGCCGTTGAATGTCATGGGGAGGTGGTTAGATTCTCTCTTGTTGGAGATGGTCATTGCCTGGCACTTGTCTGGCGCGAATGTTACTTGCCACTTATCAACCCAAGCCTGGATGTTGTCCAGGTCTTGCTGCACGTGGGCTCAGACTGCTTCATTATTTGAGGGGTTGCGAATGGAACTGAACACTGTGCAATCATCAGCGAACATCCCCATTTCTGACCTTATGATGGAGGGAAGGTCATTGATGAAGCAGCTGAAGATGGTTGGACCTAGGACACTGTCCTGAGGAACTCCTGCAGCAATGTCCTGGGGATGAGATGATTGGCCTCCAACAACCACTACCATCTTCCTTTGTGCTAGGTATGACTCCAGCCACTGGAGAGTTTTCCCCCTGATTCCCATTGATTTCAATTTTACAAGGGCTCCTTGGTGCCACACTCGGTCAAATGCTGCCTTGATGTCAAGGGCAGTCACTCTCACCTCACCTCTGGAATTCAGCTCTTTGGTCCAGGTTTGGACCAAGGTTGTAATGAGGTCTGGAGCCGAGTGGTCCTGGCGGAACCCAAACTGAGCATCGGTGAGCAGGTTATTGGTGAGTAAGTGCCGCTTGATAGCACTGTCGACGACACCTTCCATCACTTTGCTGATGATTGAGAGTAGACTGATGGGGCGGTAATTGGCCAGATTGGATTTGTCCTGCTTTTTGTGGACAAGACATACCTGGGCAATTTTCCACATTGTTGGGTAGATGCCAGTGTTGTAGCTGTACTGGAACAGCTTGGCTAGAGGCGCAGCTAGTTCTGGAGCACAAGGCTTCAGCACTACAGCCGGGATGTTGTCGGGGCCCGTAGCCTTTGCTGTATCCAGTGCACTCAGCCGTTTCTTGATATCACGTGGAGTGAATCGAATTGGCTGAATGATGAACAAATCTCTCGAAGAAGATCTTTTATGGTGGATTGACAAATGGGAAGTGATTTTGTGGTCGACAGCAAAAGAGATATGAAGGCTGCTGGAAAATGAATCTGAAACAGTTTAAAATAGACGTCCGTAAGTGGGAACAACTTGCTCAAGCTAAGATAGCATAGCGAGAAA
Source organism: Heptranchias perlo (assembly GCF_035084215.1). Taxonomy (NCBI): domain Eukaryota; kingdom Metazoa; phylum Chordata; class Chondrichthyes; order Hexanchiformes; family Hexanchidae; genus Heptranchias; species Heptranchias perlo. The sequence continues at coordinate 112,484,772 of NC_090329.1, read as the reverse complement.
CCATCCATGAAGGCACCTCCTATTATAAGGCCCGTCAAGCAGCTGACACTGATTGTAAAGACCAGCTGAGGAAGACTCACCTGAAAAATGAAGACCCCCAACCTGGGATCCACTGTTCACTCTGTTGACGCTCATTCTTAGCAAAAAATCGGTCTCCTCAGTCATCAAAGAACTCAGTGCAGTAAATTAGATATCTTGACTGTCTTCTTCGATGTCAAAGGACGAACAAATAATAATTGTAAAAATTAAGAGTACAAATATGGTTCATATGTGAGGGGAAAAAATCAGGAGTGAACATTGCCAGGGAATGAGAAAATCTGGTTTTCAAGGTTCCAGCGGATAAGTATGCGCGGCAAGATCGGAATTCCGAACTGCACTGAGCCCTCCTTGCTGCCGTTCACCCAAAATCTGAACTTGAAATGCAGCTAATGCAGGAAGCCATAATGTGGGGGGGTTGGGGGAGCGGGGAGTTGAAGCCCCGGAGGGAGCTGAGGACGGGGGTGAAACAACACGGAGGGAGCAGGGCAGGAAGTGGGGGGAGCAACACAGCATGGGTGGGAGGCGGGGGGTGGCGAAGTAGAGCACGGGGGTTGGCGAAGCAGAGCCTGGGGGGGGAGGGGGAAGAGATGCTGAGCACATGGGTGTGGAATGCTGAGCACGGGGGGTGGGGGGTAGAATGTAGAGCACATTGGGAGGGGGAGGAAGAGCACGGGGGGGGGGGGGGGGGGGGGTTTGGGGAAGTGCAGAGCCTGGGGGGGGGGGCGGGTGCAGCATCGGAGGAAGCAGAGCATGGGATGGGGGGTGAAGCAAAGCACGCTGTTGGGGGGGGAGAGCTGCAGAGCATGGGTGTGGTGATGCAGAATATGGGGGAGGGGGAGTGCAGAGCCTGGGGGGAGGTGTGTGCAGAGCATGGGTTGGGGGGAGAAGCAGAGCATGGGGTGGGAAGGGGTGGTGAAGAAGAGCACGGTGGGTGGGGGAGAGAGGCAGAGCACGGTGGGTGGGGGAGAGAGGCAGAGCACAGTGGGTGGGGGAGAGAGGCAGAGCACAGTGGGTGGGAGAGAGATGCAGAGCACGGAGTGGGGGAAGAGAGGCAGAGCACAGGGGATGGTAGCAATGCAGAGCACAGGGGGAGTGATGCAGAGGTCAGTGAGGGTGAAGCAGACACCAGGGGTTGGGAAGGGATGAAGCAGAGCATGGCGAAGCAGAGCATGGGGGGGTGGGGTGAAGCCGAGCCGGCGGGAGCAGAGCGCGGTTGGGGGAGGGAAGAAGAGATGCAGAGCATGGGAGGGTGTTGGGGAGCGATGCAGAGCACGGGGCGGCTTTGGTGGGGGGGGGGGTGCAGAGCACGAGCGCGGGGAGGTGAGGGATGCAGAGCGCGGGGAGGTGAGGGATGCAGAGCGGGGGAGGTGAGGGATGCAGAGCGCGGGGAGGTGAGGGATGCAGAGCGCGGGGAGGTGAGGGATGCAGAGCGCGGGGAGGTGAGGGATGCAGAGCGCGGGGAGGTGAGGGATGCAGAGCGCGGGGAGGTGAGGGATGCAGAGCGCGGGGAGATGAGGGATGCAGAGCGCGGGGAGGTGAGGGATGCAGAGCGCGGGGGAGAGTGATGCAGAGTGCAGGGTGGGGAGGGATGCAGAGGGCGGGGGGAGGGATACAGAACGCTGGGTCGGGGGGGGAGATACAGAGCACGGGGTGGGGTAAGCGATGCAGAGCACAGGGATGGGGTGGAGATGAAGCCGAGCCGGAGGGAGCAGAGCAAGGGGGTGACGGGAGGGCCTGATTCAGAGCACGGGGTGGGGGGAGGGTGGTGATGCAGCGCACAGGGTTGGGGGGCGATGCAGAGCACAGGGGAGGTGAATGATGCACAGCACGGGGAATGGGGCGGAAAGCAGAGGGAGTGGGGAGAACATGATTCACGTCTGAGAGGGAGAGCGTGATCCAGACGGGGTGATGGATCACGTTCTCTCTATCTCACCTCCCCTCTTCCATTAGCCCTGGATCACATTCTACCTCTCACCCCCCGTCCCTTCTATTAGACCTGGATCATGATTCTTCCCCCCCCCCCCCCCCCCCCCACCCCACCACCACCGCTTTTAAACCTTGATCATGCGTGGCAGCGAGTTGATTTCTCGTGCATGGACTGCAAGTGATGTCACCGGACGGCCCGAGATCCGGAAGTTAGGACACAGTGTCACTATTCGCTTTGTAATGTAGAAGGTGTCCTCCCACTTTCTAGCCAATAAACCTGAGAACAATAAAACAATCCATGCCCCACACACAATGCCCCATCAATCACTACAGCTTTCAGAGTGATTAGTGACAGTGGGTACTTCGGTTTACAGTCTCTTAGTATCTTGGTGCGTGACACTTAAACAATTATCACCCACCTCCGGTTGGGCAAGGGCCAAAATTCTGTGAGAATCACTGTAAAACCTTTATAATGGCTGCAGTCAGCTCTTGACGAGGTGCAGGGTCGCACTGTGATACTGAAGAGCGGCACAACCTTATGATGCACAGGTTAGTTGGTTGTCATTTGCATCCCTCCAAGGTGCTGAATGCTTAGAGAAAGAAGCATCTGCACCTGATCCATCTATTCTGTTGTGCTATCTTGTTTTCTCATGCAGCATCTCAGATACACCCGTTCAGGGAGGCGGTATTACTGACACAGAGCAGATATTACTGGGTGGATTCCCAATCAGCAGTGAGCAGGAGGAGATGGTAGGCAACTTTGAGGAGACATCTGTCGAGACATCTGTCTCTCCCTGGAGGTGACATAAGCAAGAGGCCTCAGCTGGGAATTCTAAGACCAAGATCCTAGAGGCCTAGGCTGTTAAAGATCAATGATTCAGGAGCATTGGTCTCACATGCAGGTATGGAGACACTCTCCTCTCTCATGGTGCTGATGACCGGACAATTGGAGGAGTCCAGAACCTTATCTGCAGTGCAATGAGGGAGGCAGGATATGAAGGGAGGAAGACCCTGGCGATTGTGGCAGACCAGGTGATCAATGTAGCCACCAGCCAGACATTAGGAGGTGAGTATAAGAGTTGTTGTTACTTCTGTAGTGGCAACAGTCACTGCTTCAAGAAGGCCAATGGAATGTTGGCATTTATTGCTAGGGGGATAGAATATAAAAACAGGGAGGTATTGCTGCAGTTATATAAGGTATTGGTGAGACCGCACCTGGAATACTGCATACAGTTTTGGTCTCCGTACTTAAGAAAAGACATACTTGCTCTCGAGGCAGTACAAAGAAGGTTCACTCGGTTAATCCCGGGGATGAGGGGGCGGACATATGAGGAGAGGTTGAGTAGATTGGGACTCTACTCATTGGAGTTCAGAAGAGTGAGAGGCGATCTTATTGAAACATATAAGATTGTGAAGGGGCTTGATCGGGTGGATGCGGTAAGGATGTTCCCAAGGATGGGTGAAACTAGAACTAGGGGGCATAATCTTAGAATAAGGGGCTGCTCTTTCAAAACTGAGATGAGGAGAAACTTCTTCACTCAGAGGGGAGTAGGTCTGTGGAATTTGCTGCCCCAGGAAGCTGTGGAAGCTACATCATTAAATAAATTTAAAACAGAAATAGACAGTTTTCTCGAAGTAAAGGGAATTAGGGGTTACGGGGAGCGGGCAGGAAATTGGACATGAATTTAGATTTGAGGTTAGGATCAGATCAGCCATGATCTTATTGAATGGCGGAGCAGGCTCGAGGGGCCGATTGGCCTACTCCTGCTCCTATTTCTTATGTTCTTATGTTATGTTCCATAGATGGAAATCTTACAAGGTAGCCTTGATTACTCAGAAACTGCAGTTTCAAGATAGTAGACGTGACTCCCTGTCAAATCCGAGTTCCAGAATCGCACCTCTGTGTGCTTGCATTTAGCCATTGCCACCACTAGTGTAGGAGAAAACAACATAGATACAAATGTAGAAATGATATCAAGAAATCATTCTTCACACATTTGATTCAAGGCGAGCCAAATGGTCTTGCTCATCCATAGTTATCTTGTGATCTCTTTTTCTTGAATGAGGAAGAGAAGGAGCAGTGGAAGGAGGATGAGCAGCATTCATAGATACACATAACCTAACTGGCAGAGCAGCTGTAGGAGTCAAGAGGAGGCACTGTGCAATTTGTGTTGCCTGCAACTCCCAACAACTATCGCCTGTATTCCAAAAGACATTGCATTATCTGCAGCTGTGGAGTAGAAGGCAATACTGCTGTCTGTTGGCCACATACCTGTCTGCCATCTTTCCCGCAAATCCATGTTTGAACCTCCGCGATCAGGTTCCAGCCCTAATCAAAGTCATAAGTGACATCTTCTGTGACAGCGTTCTCTGAACTCGGTAATGTTAGCGCTGTGTGTTCTCTGAACACCAGAATGTCAGCATTGCGCGTTCTCTGAACTTGATAGTGTTAGAGCTATGCGTTATCTGAACTGGCAGTGTTAGAGCTATGCGTTATCTGAACTGGCAGTGTCAGCGCTGTGCGTTCTCTGAACTCGGTAGCGACAGCGCTGTGCGTTCTCTGAAATCCATAGCGCAGCGCTGTGCGTTCTCTGAACTCGGTATTGTTAGCACTGTGTGTTCTCTGAACTCAGTAGTGTTAGCGCTGTGCGATGTCTGAACTTGGAAATGTTAGCACTGTGCAGTCTCTGAAATTGGTATTGTTGGCACTGCAATGTCTGAACTCGATGGTGTCAGCGTTGTACATTCTCTGAACTCGGTAGTGTTAGCTCTGTGCGTTCTCTAAACTCGGTAGTGTCAATACTCTGCGTTCCCTGAACTCGGTAGTGTTAGCACTGTGCGTTCCCTGAACTCGGTAGTGTTAGCACTGTGCGTTCCCTGAACTCGGTAGTGTTAGCACTGTGCATTGTCTGAACTCTGTAGTGTTAACGCTGTGCGTTCGCTGAATTCGGTAATGTTAGCGCTGTGCGTTGTCTGCACTTGGTAGTATTGGCACTGTGCAGTCTCTGGACTTGGTAGTGCTAGTGCTGTATGCTGTCTGAACTCGGCAGTGTTAGTGTTGTATATTGTCTGAGCTCGGTAGTGTTAACGCTGTACGTTTTCTGAAATCGGTATTGTTAGCATTGTGCGATGTCTGAACACGGTGGTGTCAGCGTTGTACGTTCTCTGAACTCGGTAGTGTTAGCTCTATGCATTCCCTAAACTCGGTATTGTCAACACTGTGCATTCCCTGAACTCGGTAGTGTTGGCACTGTATATTGTCTGAACTTGGTAGTGTTACAGCTGTGCGTTCTCTGAATTCGGTATTGTTAGCACTGTTGTTGTCTGAAATCGGTAGTGCCAGCGCTGTGCGTTCTCTGAATTTGGTAGTGTTAGCGCTGTGCATTGTCTGAACTCGGTAATGTTAGCACTGTGTGATGTCTGAACTTAGTAATGTTAGCGCCGTGCGGTCTCTGAACTCTGTAGTGCTAGTGCTGTGCGTTTTCTGAACTACAGAGTGTTAGCGCGGTGCATTGTCTGTAGTGTTAATGCTGTGTGTTCTCTGAAATCTGTAAGGAATCTTACAATACCAGGTTATAGTCCAATTGTTGGACTATAACCTGGTGTTGTAAGATTCCTTACGTTTGTCCACCCCAGTCCATCACCGGCATCTCCACATCATTCTCTGAAATCAGTACTGTCAGCGCTGTGTGTCCTCTGAATTATTGTAAACAATTTTACAACACCAAGTTATAGTCCAACAATTTTATTTGAAAATCACAAGCTTTCGGAGGCTTCCTCCTTCCTCAGGTGAATGTGGAAATGAAATCCTCGAACCTTTCGCATTTATAAATCACAGAACAATACCTGGTGATTACAGATAGTCTTTCCAACTGCCCGTTGCCAAGGCAATCAAAGTGTTCAGACAGAGATGTGTCACCTACAGGGCCACCGAATATACCACCGAATGGCTACCATCCTCTGAATTAGGTAGAATTAGCGCTGTGCCTTGTCTGAACTTGGTAGTGTTAGCTTTGTGCATTCTCTTAACTCAGTAGTGTTAGTGCTGTGCGCTCTCTGAACTCGGTAGTGTTAGCACTGTGCGTTCTCTGAACTCGGTAGTGTTGGCGCTGTGCGTTCTCTGAACTTGGTAGTGTTGACGCTGTGTGTCCTCTGAATTAGGTAGTGTTAGCGCTGTGCCTTGTCTGAACTTGGTAGTGTTAGCTCTATGCATTCTCTTAACTCGGTAGTGTTGGCGCTGTGCGTTCTATGAACTTAGTAGTGTTGGCGCCGTGCGTTCTCTGAAATCCATAATGTTAGTTCAGTGTGGTATCTGAAATGGGCAGTGCCAGTGCTGTGCGTTCTCTGAACTTGGTAATGTTAGCGCTGTGTGTTGTTTGAACTCGGTAGTGTCAGCGCTGTGCATTGTCTGAACTTGGAAGTATTAGTGCTATGCGTTCTCTAAACTCAGTAGTGTTAATGCTGCACAATTTCTGAAATCCGTAGTGTCAGTGCTGTGCGTTCTTTGAACTCGGTAGTGTTGGCGCTGTGTGTTGTCTGAACTCATTAGTGTTTGCGCTGTGCGTTGTCTGAACTTGGTAGTGTTAGCGCCGTGCATTCTCTAAACTCGGAAGTATTAGTGCTCCACGTTCTCTGAACTTGGTAGAGTTAGCGCTGTGCGATGTCTGAACACAGTAGTGTTCGCGCTGTGCGTTCTCTGAACTCGGTAATGTTAGCGCTGTGCGTTGTCTGAACTCGGCAGTGTTGGCGCTATGCATTCTCTGAACTCGGTAGTGTCAATGCTATGTATTCTCTGAACTCGGCAATGTTAGCGTTGTCTGAAATCGGTAGTCATCGCGTTCCTCCTCGTCTGAGCAGATCCTGTGTATTCGCAGGATTACTTGCGAATACACAGGATCTGCTCAGACGAGGAGGAACGTGATGGACACCTACAGACGCTGAAAGACGCCCTCGTAAAAAAGGGATATGACGCTCGACTTGTCGATCGGCAGTTCCGACGGGCCACAGCGAAGAATCGCATAGACCTCCTCAGAAGACAATCACGGGACGCAACCAACAGAGTACCCTTCGTCGTCCAGTACTTCCCCGGAGCGGAGAAACTACGCCATGTTCTCCGCAGCCTTCAACATGTCATCGATGACGACGAACACCTCGCTAAGGCCATCCCCACACCTCCACTACTCGCCTTTAAACAGCCACCCAACCTCAAACAGACCATCGTTCGCAGCAAATTACCTAGCTTTCAAGAGAACAGCGTCCACGACGCCACACAACCCTGCCACGGTAACCTCTGCAAGACATGCCAGATCATCGACACAGATACCACCATCACACGAGAGGACACCACCCACCAGGTGCATGGTTCATACTCCTGTGACTCGGCCAACGTTGTCTACCTCATACGTTGCAGGAAAGGATGCCCCAGAGCATGGTACATTGGCGAGACCATGCAGACGCTGCGACAACGGATGAACGGACACCGCGCAACAATCGCCAAACAGGAGGGTTCCCTCCCAGTCGGGGAACACTTCAGCAGTCATGGACATTCATCCACCGACCTTCGGGTAAGCGTACTCCAAGGCGGCCTTCGAGACACACGACAACGCAAAATCGTCGAGCAGAAATTGATAGCCAAGTTCCGCACCCATGAGGACGGCCTCAACCGGGATCTTGGGTTCATGTCACGCTACACGTTACCCCACCAGCGAACAAATGTTATCTGTTTTTAATATAATGGGTCATTTGCTGGCTCTCTCTGCCTTCCGGATGTTTCTGCCTCTCTCTGTTTTTTTTCTCTGTTTTTTTTCCCTGTTTGTTTTTTTGTTGAATGTGTATTCGGGGGTTCTGCAGGTGACACCTCTCTGTCTGAACACGGTGATTGCCTTGGCAACGGGCAGTTGCAGGGGCAGTCTGTAAACACCATGTATTGTTCTATATGTATAAATGCGTAGGCTTCAAGGAGCTCCTGAAACATTTACCTGAGGAAGGAGGAAGTCTCCGAAAGCTTGTGAATTTAAAATAAAATTGCTGGACTATAACTTGATGTTGTAAAATTGTTTACAATTGTCAACCCCAGTCCATCACCGGCATCTCCACATCATGACTACCATCGTATTCAGTATACTGGGACCTACTGTTTTCCGTGGCTAACCTGTCTGAACACCAACGACACCTTTGATTGGTGTGATGGTGTCCCAGCCTAATATAAGATATGCGATTTGAGAACCTCTCATTCACTTACTCACCTGATGAAGGAGATAATCTCCGAAAGCTTGTGATTTTCAAAGAAAACTGTTGGACTATAACCTGGTGTTGTAAGATTCCTTACATCTCCAACAAGAGAGAGAGTCTAACCACCTCCCCTTGACATTCAACGGCATTACCATCGCCGAATCTCCCACCATCAACATCTGTTTATCCATATGCTAATTGGCATATGGATAAACAGATCAGGAAGGTGAACGTGTGGCTGAAAGACAGGTGTGGGAAAGAGGGGTTCCATTTCATGGGACACTGGCACCCGTACTGGGACAGGAAGGAGCTATACCGTTGGGACGGGTTTCACCTGAACTGGAATGGGACTTGGGCTGTCCCATAAATAGGGCTGTCAGTAGGACTTTAAACTGATAAGACAGGAGGAAGGATCTGGGGAAGATAACATAAGTCTGAAGAAAAAAGAAATAGGAAATGAGAGTAAAGGTCAGACCAAGTTAAGGAATAAGGGTAACTTAAACAGTCAGGCAACAAGTTATAGAACATAAGTGCAAAATGATTGTTAAAAACAAAGGGGGTGTGGGAACAATTACTAAAAATAAATTAAGTTGCCTGTACAGCAATGTGCACAGCGTCCAAAACAAAACGGGGGAACTGGAGACAATAATTCATAGCGAGCGTTAGTGCTGTGGGGGAGGGTTTAAACTAATTTGGCAGGGGGATGGGCACCAATATGTAGCATTAGAAAGGAGAAACAAGGTGCACAAAGGATTGGGAGAGATGGATAGCATTAGAGTAAGAAATAGTACAGTATTAGGTGGGATCAGACTCAGAGAGAATGCGAGAAAGTCTAAGATAGGTTTAGAGTACCCGTGTGTAAATGCATGAAGCATGGTAAATAAGGTTGGTGAGCTGCAGGCGCAAATAGCCAAATGGAAATATGATGTAGTGGCGATAACAGAGACCTGGCTCAAAAAAGGGATACAAGGTGTTCAGGAAAGATATGGAAGGAAAAAAAAGGAGTATGTTTCCGGCTCAACAAGGCATTGCTGGATCTAGTTCCAGGGAATGAAGTGGAGCAAGCGTCAGGCCATTCGGCCCATCGAGCCTGTGCTGGCTCTTTGTAAGAGCAATCCAGTTAGTCCTATTCCCCCGCTCTTTCCCCATAGCCCTGCAAGTATTTATCCGATTCCTTTTTGAAAGCCTTGATTGAATCTGCTTCCACCACCCTTTCAGGCAGCACATTCCTGATCATAACTACTCACTGCGTAAAAAAGTTTTTTCTCATGTCACTTTTGGTTCTTTTGCCAATCACCTTGAACCTGCGTCCTTTGGTTCTCGACCCTTCCGCCAATGGGAAGTTTCTCTTTACTTACTTTAAACCCTTAATGATTTTGAAAACTTGGATCAAATCTCCTCTTAACCTCCTCTGCTCTAAGGAGAACAACCCCAGCTTCTCCAGTCTATCCATGTAATTGAAGTCCTTCATCCCTGGAACCATTCTAGTAAATCTTTTCTGCACCCTCACCAAGGCCTTCACATACTTCCTGAAATGCAGTGCCCAGAATTGGACACAATACACCAGCTGTGGCCAAACCAATGTTTTACAAAGGTTCAACTTAACTTCCTTGCTTTTGTACTATATGGCTTTTCATAAAACCAAGGATCACGTATGCTTTTTTAACTGCATTCTTAACCTATCCTGCCACCTTCATAGATTTGTGCACATATACCCCCAGGTCTCTCTGTTTCTGCACCCCCTTTAGAATTGTACCCTTTAGTTTCTATTGCCTTGCCTCATTCTTCTTGCCAAGATGTATCACTTTGCATTTATCTGCATTAAATTTCATCTGCCATGTGTCCACCCATTCCACCAGCCTGAGTACGTCCTCTTGAAGTCTATTACTATCCTCCTCACTGATTACTACACTTCCAAGTTTTGCGGTATCTGCAAATTTTGAAATTGTGCCCTGTACGCCCAAGTCCAAGTCATTAATATGTATCAAGAAAAGCAGTGGACCTTGTACCGACCCCTGGGGAACACCATTGTATGCCTTCCTCCAGTCCAAAAACAACCTTTCACCACTACTTTCTGTTTCCTGTCACTTAGCCAATTTCGTGTCCATGCTGCCACTGCCCCTTTTATTCCATGGACTACAATTTTGCTGACAAGCCTATTATGTGGCACTTTTTCAAATGCCTTTTGAAAGCCCATATACCCAAATCAACTGCATTGTCCTCATCAACCCTCTCTGTTACCTCCTCAAAAAACTCAATCAAGTTAGGTTAAACATGATTTGCCATTAACAAATCTGTGCTGGCTTTCCTTAATTAACCCACTCTTGTCCAAGTGACCATTAATTTTGTCCCGGATTATCATTTCTAAAAGCTTCCCCACCACCGAGATTAAACTGACTGGCCTGTAGTTGCCGGGTTTATCCTTACACCCTTTTTTGAACAAGGGTGTAACAAAAACCAATACAAAGAAGTTAGGAAAGAAATCAATAAAAACAATTAGGAAAGCAAAGAGGAACTACAAGATTAAATTATCAAGGAATATAACAAGAAATTTTACTTTTATTATTTATGTGTCTGTAGAATTGCTGCAGGAGTTCCTCAGGGCAGTGTCCTAGGCCCAACCATCTTCAGCTGCTTCATCAATGACCTTCCCTCCATCATAAGGTCAGAAATGGGGATGTTCGCTGATGATTGCACAGTGTTCAGTTCCATTCGCAACCCCTCAAATAATGAAGCAGTCCGAGCCCGCATGCAGCACGACCTGGACAACATCCAGGCTTGGGCTGATATGTGGCAAGCAACATTCGCGCCAGTCAAAGTATTCTTTTTTTTATTCGTTCATGGGATGTGGGCGTCGCTGGCGAGGCCAGCATTTATTGCCCATCCCTAATTGCCCTTGAGAAGGTGGTGGTGAGCCGCCTTCTTGAACCGCTGCAGTCCGTGTGGTGAAGATTCTCCCACAGTGCTGTTAGGAAGGGAGTTCCAGGATTTTGACCCAGCGACGATGAAGGAACGGCGATATATTTCCAAGTCGGGATGGTGTGTGACTTGGAGGGGAACGTGCAGGTGGTGTTGCTCCCATGTACCTGCTGCTCTTGTCCTTCTAGGTGGTAGAGGTCATGGGTTTGGGAGGTGCTGTCGAAGAAGCCTTGGCGAGTTGCTGCAATGCATCCTGTGGATGGTACACACTGCAGCCACAGTGCGCAGATGGTGAAGGGAGTGAATGTTTAGGGTGGTGGATGGGGTGCCAATCAAGCGGACTGCTTTGTCCTGGATGGTGTGAGCTTCTTGACTGTTGTTGGAGCTGCACTCATCCAAGCAAGTGGAGAGTATTCCATCACACTCCTGACTTGTGCCTTGTAGATGGTGGAAAGGCTTTGTGGAGTCAGTAGGTGAGTCACTCGCCGCAGAATACCCAGCCTCTGACCTGCTCTTGTAGCCACAGTATTTATATGTCTGGTCCAATTAAGTTTCTGGTCAATGGTGACCCCCAGGATGTTGATGGTGGGGGATTTGGCGATGATAATGCCGTTGAATGTCAAGGGGAGGTAGTTAGATTCTCTCTTGTTGGAGATGGTCGTTGCCTGACACTTGTCTGGCGCGAATGTTGCTTGCCACATATCAGCCCAAGCCTGGATGTTGTCCAGGTCGTGCTGCATGCGGGCTCGGACTGCTTCATTATTTGAGGGGTTGCGAATGGAACTGAACACTGTGCAATCATCAGCGAACATCCCCATTTCTGACCTTATGATGGAGGGAAGGTCATTGATGAAGCAGCTGAAGATGGTTGGGCCAAGGACACTGCCCTGAGGAACTCCTGCAGCAATTCTACAGACACATAAATAATAAAAGTAAAATCAGAATAGTGATAGGTCCACTAAGGGATGCACAAGATTCTCTCACAGGTAATGTAGCAAAATGGCACAAATATTGAATAGTCACTTTGCCTCCGTATTTTCCAGGGAGACTAACAAGGTGGGTAGGACATTAGATGAAGAGATTGAAAAAGATATTAAAACATTTGAGATAGAATGGGGGGAGATAATTAACAAAATAATCAAACTTAGGGAGGATAAGACCCCCTGGTCCTGATGGAATGCATCCGCAAATATTAACAGAAGTTAGGGAGGAGATAGCAGAGGCACTATTTTATATATATATATATATATATATAAAAAATTCACTAGAAAAGGAAATAGTACCAGAGGACTGGCAGACAGCTAATGTTATTTCTATTTTTAAAAAGTCCAGTTAGCTTAACACGGTGGTAGGAAAGATAATGGAATCTTTACCCAAAGATGTCATAGAAAGACATCTCGAGAATGAAAATATAATAAAGAATAGTCAGCATGGATTTCAGAAGGGAAGGTCATGCTTGACCAACCATATTGAATTCTTTGAAGAAGTAACAGAAAGAGTAGACATGGGTAATCCAGTAGATGTAATATATTTGGATTTTCAAAAAGCCTTCGATAAGGTACTGCATAGTAGACTCATGGCTAAGGTCAGAGGACAGGTAGCAGTGTGGATAGCAAGTTGGCTAGAAAACAGAGTGGGGGTTAAGGGTAGCTACTCAGACTGTCAAAAGGTAGGAAGTGGTGTTCCACAGGGGTTGGTGCTGGGACCACTGTTCACAATTTACATTAACGATTTGTTCGGAAGTACATTTTCAAAATTTGTGGACGACACCAAATTGGGGGAAATAGTTAATACTGAGGAGGACTGTGATAAAGTCAAGGAAGACATTAATAAACTTGCAGAATGGGCATGTAATTGGCAAATAAATTTCAATGTAGATAAGTATGAGGTATTCCATTTTGGTAGGAAGAATAAGGGGGCCACATACTGCTTGGATAATAAGAGTCTAAATGGGGATCGGGGGGTACAGATACACAAATCACTAAATTTGGCGATGCAGATTAATAAGGCCATAAAAAAAGCAAACCAAGCACTGTGTTTCAGTTCTCGAGAGATAGAATAGAAAAGCAGAGAAGTTATGTTAAACTTGTATAGAACCTTGGTTAGACCACACTTGGAGTATTCTGCACAGTTCTGGTCTCTATAATATAAAAAGGATATAGAGGCATTGGAGAGGGTGCAAAAAAGATTCACAAGGATGATACCAAAACTGAGAGGATATGCTTATCAGGAAAGATTGAGCAGGCTGGGGCTCTTTTCTCTAGAAAAGGGGAGGCTCAGGGGTGACCTGATAGAGGTCTTTAAGATAATGAAAGGGTTTGATAGGGTAGACATAGAGAAAATGTTTCCACTTGTGGGGGAGTATAAAAGTAGAGGTCATAAATATAAGATAGTCACTAATAAATCTAATAGGGAATTCAGGAGAAACTTCTTTACCCAAAGAGTGGTAAGAATGTGGAACGTGCTACCACAAGGAGTAGTTGAGGCAAATAGCATAGATGCGTTTAAGGAGAAGGTAGATAAGCACATGAGGAAGAAAGGAATAGAAGGGTATCCTGATGGGGTTAGATGAAGTAGGGAGGGAGGAAGCTCGTGTGGAGCATAAACGCCGAATGGCCTGTTTCTGTGCTATAGTTTTGATGTAACTCAATGTAAATAAAAGACCCACCTGTTAACTGAATTTTAAATTAAAAAAATTAATTAATTCATGGGATGCTGGCAAGCCCGTCATTTATTACCCATCCCTAGTTTCCCTTGAGAAGGTGGTGTTGTGCCTTCTTCTTGAACCGCCGCAGTCTGCGTGGCGAAGGTGCTTTTGCAATGCTGTTAGCTAGGGAGTTCCAGGATTTTGACCCAGCGATGATGAAGGATTAAGTGCTTTGCTATTAGACCAGTGGTTTATTTTAAAACTATGTCTAGAATAAATAGAATTTTAAAATAAATTTTTGCCATAAATAAACGATGAATTCAGAAGACTGTATGCACAGCAATACGTTAAGCCTAATATTTTATTCCTCTTGATGTGAGATAAATACCAGTTATTATACTGTCAAAGTGTTTAAGTTAAACTCCAAATTTGTACCAAAAGGAAGATACTAAATATCTAGACTAGACAACAAGAATAGTTTTCATTTATATAGTTCCTTTAAATATGATGAAACGTCCTAAAGTAATTCCTAAACAAGAACAAGGAAAATGGACACGAGGCAGGAAGGCTAGAAGCACTTAGGAGGGGTGACCAAAAACTTGGTTGAAGAGATTGATTTTGAATATCTTTCTAATGGTAAAAAGAAGGATTAGGAATGGCATGGCTGTAGGCTGTGTCGCCAATGGTGGGGCAAAGGATGGATGGGATGCACAAAAGGCCAGAGACGGAGGAACTGAGCATTTGGGAGGAGGAACTGAGCATCTGGGAGGGGATATAGGGCTGGAAGAAGTTACAGAGATAGGATGGAGCAAGGACATAAAGGGATTTATAGGCAAAGACAAGGAATTTGAATTTAATGAATTGGGACTGGGAACCAATTAGGTCAATGAGGATGGGGGTGAATAGCAAGCAGGAGTTAATGCAAGACAGGCTGCTGCAGCAGAGTTTTGGACAAGTTGAAGTTTATGGAGGGTGGACGATGAGAGGCCAACTAGTAGAGCATTGGAGTAGCTGGGCCTGGAGGTGACAAAGGCATACATAAGGATTTCAGCAGTGGGGGAACTGATATGCAAGAGGAGGCGCTTGTGGCGATTGGTAGGATGTGGGGTTTAAAGCTTAGTTTAGGGTTGAACAAGATACCAATATTGTGCATGGTGTGATTCAGCCTAAGAGAGTGACTTAAGAGGGGAATGGCAAATTTGGCGCCACTTTGGGGCATTCAGACCACAAGCTGTGCCTGGATCTCCCTTCCCTGGAGGGTCTGACTTCTGCCATTCTCTAGATCTCGCTCAGTGTACCAACTACTGATCATTGCCTATCTACTGAGAGGCAGAACTTAGGGCCTCCTGGGGCATGATTTTAAATGGGAAAAATGGGTGGGCAGGGGGCAGTACAAATTTTTAAAATCTAAAACCCATCCCCAACCTGGCCACTTCCGGTTTTAACGGAGGCGGGTCGAGGGGTGGGCGACCAACCCGCTCTCAAGAGGGTGTACTCCCCCGCCACACAGTACACTCCGCCATCTCCGACCCTCCCCCGCGTTCTCCGACCCACCCTATGACTCCTGACCCCAATGACTGAGCCCCCCAATGACTGACACCCCCCCCCCCCACTCCGATGACTGAGCCTCCCCTCACCCCCCGCCTCCGGTGACCCCCGATGACTCTCGAGGCGGGTTGGTCATTAAAAACTTTCAAGGAGGCTGTGGGCCTCCATTTTGACAGATTTTTTGCTTTTAACCCCTGGGGACCGCATGAGAGGAGGCGAGAAGCCCCAAAACTGCAGGTAAGTGCCGTTATAGCACAGCTTGTGGGCCCGGAGGAGCAGGAATGCTTACCCCAGGCCCAACAAGCCCAACTGCAGCGACCCTGCAAACGCGATTTCTGACCCCCCCGATCTCCGACCCTCCCCTGCGTTCTCCGACCCTCCCTATGACCCCTGACCCCGATGACTGAGCCCCCCCCCCCCAGTGACCCTTGACTCCCTCCAACTGAGAGCCAGCCCATCAATCAAGCTGGCCTGTCAGGCGGGAAACGTACAAAAAAAATAAACGGCGTCCTTTTCCCGTCAGGAATTCCCGCCGTCTTCCCGGCTCTGGATTAAAATTTAGGCCCTGGTGTTGGGAGTCCCCACCCATAGCCTTCTCCTATGCCATTGGCCTTTTTTGGGGTGGGCAGAGGCTCAGCTCTTTACAAAGCCCCGACATAAGGCCAGGGCCCAGCTTATCATTGCAATTTCATATTAAAGTCAAAAGAACTGACTTTAAATACAGGGAAAGCATAATATCTACATTTAATTAACCTTTGCATTAAAAGCACAATAAAAAGAACAATAAAAATATGGAAACCATAACAACTCATTTTAGAATAATATAAAAATTAAAATATTAGGTTATTTGGATATTCATGATGCTGTGCATAGCAAAGCAAAAGATCCCTGATTTTAAGGGATCTTTGGTTTTCAAGTTTACAGGCTGAAAGATAGATGATCTACAATCAAATTGTCAACCTTATTTATGCAACCCATTTTGCTTTGAGGCATAATCAAAACAATTTTGTTGATGCAAGTGGTAATCTTACTATTTTGTCTATAAAAATAAATGTTGTTTAAATAGATAATCTGTAAATTCGTAGAAATGTCCAGTTCAAAATACTTATCAAAAAAGGCCATTTTCATGTTTTTCGATAGTTACTTTAAATTGATGGGCCTCTCCTATACATATATAAAAGAGTGTATCTATGCAGGTGATGATTATAGGTATGGTATCCTAATGTTAGTTTTCATTCTATTGTTACTATACATTTATTAAATGAGCAGTGCAACACCAAAGTTCCTCAAAGTAAGGCATTTTTTGAAATTTATAGAGGTAATACGCTTTAGATTGGTGTTAAGACTGATAGCTGTAGAGTGTGATGTTCAGCCTTGAGACCCAAGTTATACTGCGATTGAACTTCACACTGAAGTTATACTACATCAGGTGCACAATCCAAGTAATGTGAAATTATCTACTTTAGGTGATTTTACATCTCTTACTTTGATAGCTAGAAAGTCAAATCACAGACCTAATCCCTGAGTTATACTGTGCAATTGATACAAAAATGGTAGTTTAACTGTGGCTAATATGTATTCCTGGTAAAGTGCTGTCAATTCTACCATTAAAAATCTATCAAAAAGTATAGTATATGTCCACTGTTGATTATCACTCAGCAAATTTATGATGATTGGATTGCAATCGTCAATTATTTGATGTTGCCATTCTGTCTTGGCACCCCTGGTTGCCAAAGAATGGTATTTAATTGACCCATGAGCTCAGTAGTATCTTATGTTTTTAAAAATTATGTGTACCATGACAGTGACTGCAAGGCTGTAATCTCAAGAGATGACAGTTTTAAACCATTTGAATTTTGCTGTTACAGTTTACAATGCCATGAGGAGATTATTGCCGTTACAATAATTTGTGGATTCCTGGTACCTTGCCAGTACTACTATTTTGAATGTGGATGGATTTTGAGTACTGAAAATATGGCCCCGATATTACCAGGGAGGCGGGTTGGCAGCGGGGGGGGGGCGACTGGGTGTGTGGGTAACCCGCCCAGTAAAATTCCCCACCTGATAGCAGGTAAATTGAAGCCACTTACCTTGGCTTCCGGGTTTCCCATTGGAAACCTGCGCAGCGGGCGGACTGCGCAAACCGCATCACAGGCTGTCACCTGGAGGAGCCTTATTTAAAGGGGCAGTCCTCCAATGCTGCTCCTGCAGCAAACAACCAAAAGAGGAGCATGGAGCAGCCCAGGGGAAAGGCTGCTCCCAGGTTTAATGATGCCTCACTCCAGGTGTTACTGGATGGGGTGAGGAGGAGGAGAGAGAAATTCTACCCGGCGGAAGGGAGGAAGTAGCCTGCCTCTGCCACCAAGAAGGCGTGGCTCGAGGTGGCAGAGGAGGTCAGCAGTAGCAGCAACGTATCCCGCAGCTGGATCCAGTGCAGGAAGCGCTTCAATGACCTAACTAAGTCAGCCAAAGTGAGTAAACTTACTCATTCTCCTACACTCCGTCTTCCATATCACTGCCCCCACCCCACAACTCCTTCTGCACTGCCAGCATTACTCTATCACATCACTCAAACCTCATCCTCAACTTACCTTCCCAGTACTCATCCCACCACTACCACTCAACCCAATCCTCATACAATGTCATGTCACTGTCTCATACTCACCCCCTGATGCATCACTTTCATGGTCAGCCTCACCCAAACCAATGCATTCAGGAGTTGGCCACATCACTATCCCTCAGTCACGCCTCTCTATTTTCTCCCCTTATAGGAGAAGAAAGCCCAGAATGCACGGGAGGGGGGCCGCAACATCAGGTCGTCCTCACGGATCCGGAGCAGGAGGCTCTCGAATTGAGCTGCACCCTCGAGTGCCTGTCCGTGGGGGACGCCAAGACTGACACCCTACAAACATCTGGTGACAGAACTTTAACATTCAGGACTCACAATAGCAAATGATGTTAACATGCCTTGCCATCTTCAGCACCTCAACATCTGTCATCATGCTTAATATTGCCTTCTGTTCTCTTATAGGGCCTTCAGCGACTGCCATGACGGGTGGAGGGCAATTCCTCAGAGGACCTGCCGGCCTCTGAGGGGGCACCGTCACATCTGAGCAAGCCATCCACCAATGCAGATACACACACCTCGGTGGGTCCCCGTCGTCACTTAGTTGGGGTTCCACATGGTGAGTCACCACATACATGTGAGCACGAGCAAACACTGGTGGCAGGGGCAGCTGTGGAGAGTCTGCGTCGGTGGGAACATTCTTTTCCAGGCACTGCTCAGCTGGACACAGATGCTGAACCCTGGGGGCCATCCGTGAAAAGGAGAATGATCGAGGGGCAGCAGCACATTTGCGAGGTGCTGGAACAGGTGCCACGCGCACTTTCCACAATCACGCAGAGGATGGAGGAGTCCAACTCCTCCATGAGTGGAATGGTGGCACAGGTACAGGAGGGAATCTCTGAGATACTGTCACAGGGATGTGAGGGCATCTCTGAGATAGTGTCGCGGGTAAGTGCGGGAATGTCTGTGATGGAGGGAAGGCTAGCCTCCATGGAGCTTCAAGCACGGCTCAACAATGAGGCCATTGAGGCCCTGACAATGGCTGTTCGGACTCGGTGAGCAACTTTCTGCCGCCTTAAACAGGCAGGCAGATACACTAGCACTGGCCTTACAAGGCTTCACACATGTCCTCCAAACTGTCGTCCAGCAGAGTGGTAGGAGTGATGTGGGCCTGGCTCAGGAGAGGGATGATGGTGAAAGGGGACATGGAAGTGGGGACGCCACTCAAAGTGCTTCCACGTCTCACCCGTTGCCCCCCTCTCAACCAGTACCCGCAATGCTGCCTCCTGTCCAGGTGGTTGAGTCTGCCCCTGCACAGGTGCATGTGGAGCAATCTTTGGAGGGCGTAGGCCCATAGCACCTAATCGGTCAGGGCATGAACAAGAGCAACCTGCCACTACCTCTGCTGCAGCCACAGGAGAAACACCACGTAGGAGTAGTCGGAAGCGTAAGGCAAAGGTATTGTGAGCGCAAAGGGGATGCACAAGGGTGTTTGAGGCTTTGCCATGTTTTTTAATTATATTTGATTTTTTTTCCACTCACAATAAATCTTATTATTATCACCACTACTGCCACGTCTTGACCATTGTTGACTGGCTTCTGCAATAAGTCCCTTTCATGAGGTTCACCATGAACACCCACACTTGATGCCACCCATTGGGTCACTCTACATTGGGTGTAGGTGTAATAGCATGACTATTTTGTGCAGGGGGCAGGGGAGGGGGCTGGTGTATCCACTGGTGGTGAGGACGAGACTCTTCACACTGTCTGATGTTAGGAGAACCGTTCACACATCAGTGACTCCCTGGCCTCACAAGCAGCCAGGTGAACCGCAGTTCTGCCCATGGGTTGCTCCTCCTCCTCGGCCTCCTCCTCCTCCTCCTCAATATGGGTGGCAGATGTGGATGGGGCCTCCCCCAGGGGCACCCCTCTCTATTGTGCCATGTTGTGCATCCCACTCTGTCTGGCTAGTATTGAACCGCTCCCCCAGAACGATGAAGGCACCCGAAGCGAATCTTGAGCAGTCCTATCGCATGCCCAATTGTAGACCTGGTAGCGATGTGGCTGTCATTATATCAACGCTGTTGCTCAGTGGTGGGGTTCCTCAGAGGTGTCATGAGCCACGTGTGCAGGGGGTAGCCCTTGTCCCCGAGGAGCCAGCCCTTGCGGGTTTTGGGTACGTGGAAGAGGGGCGGGATGTTGGACTCCAGGAATCGTGGCAGCTGCCAGGGCATCTGGCGCACACGTGAAGGAATCTCTTGCGGTCGTCACAGATGAGCTGAGTGTTGATGGAGTGATAACCCTTCCTGTTGATGAACAGTCCTGGCTCGTGTGGAGGTGCTCGTATTGCTATGTGGGTGCAATCGATTACACCCTGCACCCATGGGAAGCCAGCCACAGCGTGGAATCCGACTGTCCTCTCCATCTGGCTGAGGTCATCCATGGGGAAGTTGATATAGTGCGAGGCCCTGCAAAACAAGCCGTCGGTGACCTGCCTTATGCACTTGTGTGCAGACGACTGAGAGACCCCGGCGATGTCCCCGGTGGCAGGAAGGATCCGGAGGCAATGAAGTTGAGGGCAGTGGTGACTTTGAAAGCGACAGGTAAGAAGATGCTGCTTGGGCCAGCCGGGAGCAGCTCGGCATGAAGGAGGCTGCAGATGTCCGCGACTACCTGGCGACTAAGTCTGAGCCTCCATTTGCACTGCTCCTCAGAGAGGTCCGGGAAGCTGAGCCTCGGTCTGTAGACCATGTGGCGAGGGTAGTGCCTCCTGCGATGCCGCTCTCTCTGTTGCTGCCCTCCGTGCTGTTGTGCAGGTGCCTGTGGCGCAGCACTGTGTTGTGGAGCTCCACGTGACAGAGGTGGACGGCGTGCCTGGCGAGGCTGGTGATGTTGCTCGTCCTCGGATGAAGTGATGAATGCAGCTTTGGCGCCTCCCATCCTGACGGTATGAGTTTGAGGGGGTCCGCAAAGTAGGTAAATGTGTTTGCACAGCAGAGTTTAGGATATAAATTAATAACTTTGAGTGGAAATACAAAGGTGTTGCAGCCAAAAGTTTGTCTGAAGTGACAGAGTGCCCTGCTGCAATAAATGAGGTTTCCCCCCACCTGTCAAAGAATCCTTTGCCTCTCCCACTGGCTGCTGGCTGAAACACGTCTGCTTCAACAGGGAGTGTTTCCCACAGCACGGGAAACACGCTGAGGATACTTGAAAATTGCACCCCTGCCAAAATCTCCTGTCAATGAGGTCTGTCAAGGACCTCAACTATCTAAATAAGTATGTGAATTGTCTTCCCGCTGGCTTTAATTGCCGGTCGGAGTCCCGCATTCTGGAGCTGCGCGCGCACCCGATCGCGTCATTGGGGAATGAGGAAGTGGGCGAGTTGGAGCCAGGCTCCGGACCCACTCCGGGATTCCCCCTTTTATGAGCCCCCCCGCCCCCAACGCACCCGCTCGGCCATCCGAAAATTGGCACCTCTGTGTTTCTGAGTATGCGCTGCATGACTCCATTACCTATTATTGGAAATGGTCTTGTGCTGGATTCGTATAGGGGTGATTTTAGGAGGCAATTATGTATGCCTTGGGGGCGGGGGGAACTCCGAAAATCGCAGAAATCCCATTCGGGTTCGGAAGCCAGCTCCAACCTGCCGACTTCCGAGTTTCCCTGGGACCACCTGTGTGCGTGCAGGCAACCCACAAACGGAAG
Organism: Heptranchias perlo; assembly: GCF_035084215.1. Lineage (NCBI taxonomy): Eukaryota > Metazoa > Chordata > Chondrichthyes > Hexanchiformes > Hexanchidae > Heptranchias > Heptranchias perlo. Next base: position 112,463,191 of record NC_090329.1, on the reverse strand, counting down.
TCCCGCCAGCAATTAAAGCCAGCGGGATGACATTTAAAGAGCCAAATGTACCTCTTTGAGCTACTTAAGGCACTTTACCTGTGACAGTTTAAGTACTTAGAAAGATTTTTAACTTTCCTGGGTGGCTTGCCCACCGCTTCTGATTCATGCGTGGTGAAACCTGGTGAAGGGCCGGATCAGGGAACAGGAAACTAAATAAATTAATTAAAAAACGATGGAATGAAAACACCATGCTGCCAACCTGCCACCATTGTAAAATCGAGCCCATAGTGTGGAGTGAGGGGGAACTGGCTGGCCTAAGGGTGCAGTAGCGCAGTCATAAAAATGTTTTTTGAAAAAAATTCTTTTTGATCAGCTGGGTGTAAGACAACAACAACTTCCATTTATATAGCATTTATTGTTGAAAAATATCCCAAGGTGCTTCAGAGGCATAATCAAAAAAAAAGGCAGGTGAAAAGTACAACTCACAGTAAGATGAGTGAGTATACTGTTATCAGCTCACTGACTACAGCATGGACACACAACCTACTAAATGGTGGTTCCACCAGTTGGAGGTGCAGAACTTCAGCAGCTGCTGCTTACCTCTTTGTAGCTTGATCATGGTAAGCTTTGGCTCTTTGAGTGTGTGTACTCATACCCAGCCTCCAGATAATGCTGTCAAGAAACTGTTACCCAGTCTAATGCAGTGTACTTGGCTTACTCACCACTAACTGCTTAATCTAGGTACTCATGTGAGAGGCTTTAACAAAGAAGTATGCCTTCCATGACTTCCACCAGGGTACTTAGTAAGATGAGTGAGTGCAATGTTATCAGCTCACTGACCACAGCATGGACAGCTTAGTGTTGGTTGACGCTCTCCCTCCTTGTAGCCACTATGTCTTTTTGTCATAAATCCACCTCACAGCTTGGTCCTGGATCTTGTGCATAAGCTGGAGGAAGCCCTTCCATTGTATTCCTAGGATTCTAAACCATGAAGCAATACTGTTTGGACATATGTCTTATAAGACACATATTTCAGACTTTGAAAACAAAAACGCTTAAAAAAATTGGAAGTATAAAGGCACATTATAAACTCATTTAAAAAAGCTAAAAATCATACAAATTCTTTAATTTGTCATCTATTATATAAAACCCATTGATCCAACATGATTTCTGTTTTTAACAATAGGTTGTTGATGACATGGAAGCAGCAAAATATAAGAAGGAGCAGCTGGTCTTTACAGATACATTTGATGAAAATGAATCCGAGAGAGAGATTTTGCTGTCAAAACCCACATGTTTCCTCATTGTGGGGAAACCAGTAAGCAATTATAATTCTTCTAAAGTAATATTGTGTGACACTTAACTGTATATGGTAATAATTTTAGTATGGTTATTTGCATTAGGAAAGGGTATTACAACCAAATGTTGTACATATAAGAATGTAATCAAGTGATGTTTGTACCTGAAATCACTGTATTCCAATGTTATCCAAGTTACAAATTATCAAAGATTTTTCTTAGAACTAGTAACTATTGTAATGTAAGATAGCTTTAATATTCAGAAATCAATAAATCCTGAAACTGTAAATGACCAATTGTGCATTTTGTTGCAGTGTGTTGGGAAAACTACTCTAGCTAAAAACTTGGCAGAGGCTTGGAAGTCAATATTAGTTGAACGTAAGTGTTAGATTGGATATGGTTTTACAATAATAACATGTTTATTCTTTCAAAATATTTGTTGTCATGGATACTTGATATTTTGATTACAGCTCAGCATCTTATACAACAGAACATTGATGAAAACACAGAAACTGGGCAAAAGGTAAAGAAATGTAGTTCTTGTCTAGTACTGTAATAAACCACACATTTTTCTGGGAGGAAAGAGAAATAATTTTTTTAAAATTATTAAAATTTAATTTAATTTTTTAAAGTTAAGTTATTTCAAATACATACTTCATGTGAATCTGAGGTATAATAGGTATATGAAACTGAATTTATACAGCATGCTTGTAAGATTTCTCATCTAGCTTCTGAACAATGTAGATTATTGCTAATATTTTACAGGCAAGAAAGTGGCCATTTTACTAAGATTTTCCTGTTATTTACCAGATATAAATTGATAAGTGATCTTTGAGCCTGTTCTAAAAGAGCTGTTCCCTTGTTGATTATTTTGCAATGACATCTAAGATTCAGCAATTTTAATGAACAATAACACATACATGAATATGCTGAACAAAGGAATTGTGGATAGGCCAGGTGCAGTGTTACTCTCAGAATCACTGAAATTTCACCACCGAAGGGTGACATTCACCCATCACGCCTGTACGGGTGTTCATTCCACGTCAGAGCTATTTATTGTGATCCCACTTCCTTGTTCTTCAGGTAGTATTTTTCTTCTTCAAGTATTTAATTCCACCTGAAATCATAGAATCATAGAATCGTTACAGCACAGAAGGAGGCCATTCGGCCTATCGAGCCTGTGCCGGCTCTTTGTAAGAGCCATCCAGTTAGTCCCATTCCCCTGCTCTTTCCCCGTGTCCCTGCAATTTTTTTCCCTTCAAGTATTTATCCAATTCCTTTTTGAAAGCCACGATTGAATCTGCATCCATTATCCTTTTAGGCAATGCATTCCGGATCATAACAACTCGCGTAATTTTTATTTCCTCATGTCGCCTCTGGTTCTTTTACCAATCACCTTAAATCTGTGCCCTCTGGTTCTCGACCCTTCCGCCAATGGGAACAGTTTCTCCTTATTTACTTTATCTAAACCAGTCATGATTTTGAACACTTCTATCATTCTCCTCTCAATCTTCTCTGCTCGAAGGAGAACAACACCAGCTTCTCCAATCTATCCACATAAATGAAGTCCCTCATTCCTGGAACCATTCTAGTAAATCTTTTCTGCACCCTCTCTAAGGCCTTCACATCCTTCCTAAAGTGCAGTGCCCAGAATTGGACACAATATTCCAATTGCAGCCGAACCAATGTTTTATAAAGGTTCAACATAACTTCCTTGTATTTGTACTCTATGCCTCTATTTATGAAGCCCAGAATCCTATATACTTTTTTAATCGCTTTCTTAACCTGCCACCTTCAATGATTTGTGCACATGTAACCCAGGTCTCTCTGTTCCTGCACCCCGTTTAGAATTGTACCATTTAGTTTGTATTGCCTCTCCTCGTTCTTCCTGCCAAAATGTAACACTTCGCACTTCTCTGCATTAAATTTCATCTGCCATGTGTCTGCCTAAACCACCAGCCTGTCTATGTCCTCTTGAAGTCTATCACTATCCTCCTCACTATTTTCTACACTTCCAAGTTTTGTGTTATCTACAAATTTTGAAATTGTGCCCTGTACACCCAAGTCCAAGTCATTAATGTATATCAAAAAAAGCAGCGGTCTTAGTACCGACTCCTGGGGAACATCACTGTATACCTTCCCCCAGTCCGAGAAACAAACGTTCACCACTACTCTCTGTTTCCTGTCATTTAGCCAATTTCATATCCATGCTGCCACTGCCCCTTTTATTACATGGGCTTCAATTTTGCTGACAAGCCTATTATGTGGCACTTTATCAAATGCCTTTTGAAAGTCCATATACACAACATCAATCACATTACCCTCATCAACCCTCTCTGTTAACTCATCAAAAAACTCAATCAAGTTAGTTAAACATGATTTGCCTTTAACAAATCCATGCTGGCTTTCCTTCATTAATCCACACTTGTCCAAGTGACCATTAATTTTGTCCCGGATTATCGTTTCTAAAAGCTTCCCCACCACCGAGGTTAAACTAACTGGCCTGTAATTGCTAGGTTTATCTTTACATCCTTTTTTGAACAAGGGTGTCACATTTGCAGTTCACCAGTCCTCTGGTACCACTCCCATATCTAAGGAGGATTGGAAGATTATGGCCAGCACCTCTTCAATTTCCATTTTTACTTCCCTCAGCAACCTAGGATGCATCCCATCTGGACTGGGTGACTTATCTACTTTAAGCATAGCCAACCTTTCTAGTACCTCCCCTTTATCAATTTTCACCCCATTCAGTATCTCAACTATCTCCCCATTTACTGTGATTTTGGCAGCATCTTCTTCCTTGGTAAAGACAGATGCAAAGTACTCATTTAGTACCTCAGCCATGCCCTCTGCCTCCATTCGTCGATCTCCTTTTTGTTCCCTAATCGGCCCCACCCATCCTGTCACTACCCGTTTACTATTTATATGTCTACAAAAGACTTTTGGTTTCCCTTTTATGTTAGCCAATACAAAGAACTTTTATAGTTATATTAGGAAAAAGAGGGTGGTTAGGAGCAGTGTTGGCCCCTTAAAAACTGAAAGTGGGGATATTGTCGTTGACAATGGGGAAATGGCGGACATGTTGAATAATTACTTTGCGTCAGTATTTACAGTAGAAAAAGAGGATAGCATGCTGGAAATCCCAAGAAAACTAATATTGAATCGGGGACAGGGACTCGATAAAATTAACATAAGTAAAGCAACAGTGATGAAAAAGATAATAGCACTAAAGAGTGACAAATCCCCAGGACCAGATGGTTTCCATCCCAGGGTTTTAAAGGAAGTAGGTGAGCAGATTGCAGATGCCCTAACTATAATCTTTCAAAGTTCTCTAGATTCAGGAACTGTCCCTCTAGATTGCAAAATTGCACATGTCACTCCGCTTTTTAAGAAAGGAGAGAGAGGGAAACCGGAGAATTATAGACCAGTTAGCCTAACATCTGTTGTGGGGAAATTGCTGGAGTCTATAATTAAGGATAGGGTGACTGAACACCTCGAGAATTTTCAGTTAATCAGGGAGAGCCAGCATGGATTTGTGAAAGGTAGGTCGTGCCTGACAAACCTGATTGAATTTTTTGAAGAGGTGACTAAAGTAGTGGACAGGGGAATGTCAATGGATGTTATTTATATGGACTTCCAGAAGGCATTTGATAAGGTCCCACATAAGAGACTGTTAGCTAAGATAGAAGCCCATGGAATCGAGGGAAAAGTACAGACTTGGTTACGAAATTGGCTGAGCGAAAGGCGACAGAGAGTAGGGATGATGGGTGAGTATTCACATTGGCAGGATGTGACTAGTGGAGTCCCGCAGGGATCTGTCTTGGGGCCTCAGTTATTCACAATATTTATTAATGACTTAGATGAAGGCATAGAAAGTCTCATCTAAGTTTGCCGATGACACAAAGGTTGGTGGCATTGTAAGCATTGTAGATGAAAACATAAAATTACAAAGGGATATTGATAGATTAGGTGAATGGGCAACATTGTGGCAAATTGAATTCAATGTAGACAAATGTGAGGTCATCCACTTTGGATCAAAAAAGGATAGAACAGGGTACTTTCTAAATGGTAAAAAGTTAAAAACTGTGGATGTCCAAAGGGACTTAGAGGTTCAGGTACATAGATCATTGAAGTGTCATGAACAGGTGCAGAAAATAATCAAGAAGACTAATGGAATGCTGGCCTTTACATCTAGAGGACTGGAGTACAAGGGGGCAGAAGTTATACTGCAGCTATACAAAACCCTGGTTAGACCGCACCTGGAGTACTGTGAGCAGTTCTGGGCACCGCACCTTCGGAAGGACATATTGGCCTTGGAGGGAGTGCAGCGTAGGTTTACTAGAATGATACCCGGACTTCAAGGGTTAAGTTACGGGGAGAGATTACACAAATTGGGGTTGTATTCTCTAGAGTTTGGAAGGTTAAGGGGTGATCTGATCGAAGTTTATAAGATATTAAGGGGAACGGATAGGGTGGATGGAGAGAAACTATTTCCGCTGGTTGGGGATCCTAGGAGTAGGGGACACAGTCTAAAAATTAGAGCCAGACCTTTCAGGCGTGAGATTAGAAAACATTTCTACACACAAAGGGTGGTAGAGGTTTGGAACTCTCTTCCGGAAACGGCAATTGATGCTAGCTCAATTGCTAAATTTAAATGTGAGATAGATAGCTTTTTGGCAACCAAAGATATAAGGGGATATGGGCCAAAGGCAGGTATATGGAGCTAGATCACAGATCAGCCATGATCTTATTGAATGGCGGAGCAGGCACGAGGGGCTGTCTGGCCTACTCCTGTTCCTATGTTACTCTTTCATTGCCCCTCTTATTTTGTTTTTCACTGCCCCTCTGTACTTTCCATATTCAGCCTGGCTCTCACTTGTATTATCAACCTGACATCTGTCATACCCCCCCTTTTTCTGCTTCATCTTACTCTCTAGCTCAGCCTATTTGCCAAATGTCATGATTGACTCAACTTCATTAGCCACCTAAGGTAATAGACATTCCAATAATCCTTTTCAGGAATAATATGATTCTAACCACTTCCTTCATGCTTAGAGTACTTATCCTATGCCTTTGTGACAGTTACCAAGCAGTGGAAATAATCTTTCACTATGTACGCATTTTCATAATTTTGAGCACTTCTAGTAGAATCCCCCCTCAAATACAGGGCTAAATTTAATTATTTATTATAGCACGCAATTATTACTATTTAATCAAACCTACAAAATCTCAAAAAAAGTAATTCTCTTTGAAGAATCTAAACTTTTTTAAAAAATGGAATAAATTTTACATCAAACTGGTAATATTGTAAGGTGCAGCCTATGTCACAAGTAAAGAGTGTATTGCAGAGCATGGTGTGTGTCATAAGAACATCTTTCAATTACTTGTGGAATCATCAAGTGAGCTTGAAAGGATGATCAAGAGCTAATCAAAATGTTGAAATTATTAATACATATCATTAAATATATGAATGGTGTTGGAAAGAAGTGAACTAAAAGCAGTGAACGTATATATGGTATTAATGCATACTTCTTCCTACATTCATTCAGTTATGTCACCAAGAATGATTTGTGAATACCTTAAGATTGCATGTGGTAAGCTTTCTTGCAAGATCAGTAAATTTATGCTGATGGGCACCTTATTCTCCATTTATTATTTGCCATTTTTTCTGCAAGTATTTTGTTTTGGATGATATATTTTACTTTGGGGGAGGAACGAATTTTCAATTTAAGGTACTCCTCATATAGTTTGTGGAAAGTTATCCTTGATCTAGTGGTTAAAGACACTTCCTGGTGCAATATTAAGATATGCAAATCAGAAGTTTACGGGTATGGATCCTGATTTCAGCTGGAGAAGAAGTTGGGGGAGCTGCACAATTCACTTCAGCAGACCTGGGTTGGAAGGGGAAAAATCAGCTAGGGTTCCTGCCCTTGATTACTGACCAGTGACACCTGCTATAAAGTTTTTCTATCTGGATAATGGGTGAGAACAGAGTTATGCTAGACCTTGATGTCCTCCATAGTCGAATGCTCACACATGAGAAATGGCAATTTTGGCGAGGCAGCAAAACGTTGCTGGGGTCAGTGAAATTATATCCCAAGCAGAGTCAGCACTTTCAAGAGGAAGGGAGAAACTTGGAAAACAAAAAAGAGGTTGGTAAGTAAATTAGTTTATCCTCCTATTATAAGAAACTGAAAATGTTACTCAGTTTCTCGAGGCTTGTTGGAAACCCATCATATTTGGTCTTACAGCTGAAAAACAGCTGCCATTTGCTGACTTACGTGGCTGGTCTATCAACAAGTGCTAGTCGTTATAGAAGCAAAGATTAACATCCTTCCTGGTCCTCTGCAGTGCCAAAGCAATTTAGAAATTGAGTGTCAGTTGGGACAGAGTATACACAAAAAGCCTCCTATCATCCGTCTTGCTTTTTTCTCAGTCAAGATTCCTTAACCTCTAGCAATCTTGCTCGAGGTTTTGTGCCTTGTAACTCCATTAAATGTTGGAATCTGTGAAGCCTTTTATAAACTTGCACCCTGGAAAAACAATAATACTGAATATATTGAAAACAAATTCATCAAAATATTAAAGTGAGACTGTGTAAGGCCTGAGCAGCTTTATTAGTAACCTGTATAATCTTACAAATTTTCCTTTAGTTCCAGGAATACCTACATAGAGGTGAGAGTATTTATGAGGAACTTGTAATGAATTTGATTTTGGACAAACTCCGCTCTCCAGAGGTTGCTCATCATGGTGAGTACAACACCAAGAACTTGCATTCATATGGCATGTTTAAGGTAGAAAACATCCTGAGGAGAAAAGGACTGGACAATAAGCCTTTTTAGGAGGACTAGGAGAGGTAACTGAAAGCTTTATTGAAGAGATATGCTTTGAGACTGCTTTTAAAGTTAGGAAAGGAGATAAAGAGCTGAAGTAGTCAAGGGAGTGAGTTCCAAAAAACAAGGCCGAGGAACCTAAAGCTTGAATGGTCAGGGATGCACAAGAAGCCAGAGTCAGAAGACCGGAGGATACAGGAAAGGATGTAATGCTGGAGGAGGTTGAGAGGTAGGGTAGGTAAGGCCATGAAGGGATTTGTGGATGAAGCCAGGTGCTCTGAAATTCCTGGGGTGGAGGAGAGGCTAATTTGGTGCTTCTTCCACGGGAGTCTGGAATTTGAGATGGAGTCTAGATCAGTAGGGTTTCTGCCTCATTTGTGCTGTGGGAGCAGGCTGAAGAAGCACCTGCCCTCCTATTGATGCAGTCTTGCACATGACAGATTTAGGACACGATGACGTAATCTCTCCTAAATTTGACTTATAGGGAGAGGTTAGATAGACTGGGACTTTTTTCCCTGGAGAGTCGGAGGTTAAGGGGTGATCTTATAGAAGTCTATAAAATAATGAGGGCAATAGATAAGGTAGATAGTCAAAATCTTTTCCCAAAGGTAGGGGAGTCTATAACGAGGGGACATAGATTTAAGGTGAGAGGGGAGAGATACAAAAGGGTCCAGAGGGGCAATTTTTTCACTCAAAGGGTGGTGAGTGTCTGGAACGAGCTGCCAGAGGCAGTAGTAGAGGCGGGTACAATTTTGTCTTTTGAAAAGCATTTGGACAGTTACATGGGTAAGATGGGTATAGAGGGATATGGGCCAAGTGCAGGCAATTGGGACTAGCTTAGTGGTATAAACTGGGCGACATGGACATGTTGTAACTTCTATGATTCTATGATTCTATAAATTCCATTATATCCACCTTTGCGTCTACCCTTCTAATGGCCACTTGCATAAAGCAGGAATTCTTGCCAGGCTCAGCTGATCAAGGCAGAAGTGGTTTCTTAAAATGTAAAAACGCTCTAGTTTTATTTGAGCTGAAAACATTTTGGCCATAAATTTGCATTGTCTACATCTGAAGCTACAATATCCCTTCCCCATGGAGAGGGTTGTCCTGCAGGAAAATTAGTGAATCCCATTATACACGTTGAAGGATGAAAAGGAGAAGGAGCGGCAGGAGGCTGAATGGGCAGCACCCACAGAGAAGCAGACCCTCCCAGCAGTATCCAGTCAGCGGATTATGTAAGCCCATATGCTCTTTCTTAAATATTTCTCAGGAGCCTGCAATTTAGCCAAGAAGCTCTGGAGGAGCTATCTTTGTTGCTACAGAGCTTCAGACAAAGTCAACAGCACTGAGCACTCTCACAGTAGCAGAGAAGGTCATAACAGCATTGAACATTTATGCAATAGGCTCCTTGCAGGGAGCCATTAGATGTTTCTGTCAAATCAGCCAATTCGCTGCGCATACTTGCATCAGGAAAGTCACAAATGTCCTCTTTGCCAAGACTGCACAATTTATACAATTTTTCAGTAGTTTTAGTAGATAAATGAGAAAGTGATAAACTTTGATAAAGCTGTAAGATTTCTTAGAGTGCCAAGAGCCATTGATTGCAGTTGTGGCAATACATGCTCCCAAAATTAGAGCAGTGAAAGGGAATTTATTCCCTGAATGTGCAGTAAATCTGTGATCACAGGCACAGATTCTTGCGTGTTAATGCAGTTTATGCTGCCAAAATGCCTTTATACTTTGGCAGTTTAGTGTCCCAGCACTAATACAACATTATGATCAAATGAAAAGATGACTGCTTGGTGCCAAAGGCTATCTGCTGCTCACAACCTCATTTTGTCAGTACCAATGCTGCAGAGGAGTGCTACAACAATGCTCATGTAACAACCAGAATTCACACTGAACAAGCCATTGGGATGCTGAAAGGAAAATTCAGGCAATCATTTTACCTCTTCCCACCCCCCCACCGCCCCCCCCAGCCAATCTGGCAGGAGCGGTGCATGGCAGACCACTTACCAGGCCACAGTTGCATGGTTCCCGGCTGGTGACATTTTATCTTCACTGGCATTGAATTTGGCAACGGTTCCCACTGCAAGCAGGAGGGGGCCTAATTTAAATCTAAAAGTTGGGCCCGATGATGTCATCGGCGCCGCAACCCCTTTTAACTCATGGATTTGGGAGGCCCCACACAGAGCTAAACCCAGATAGTTTTACCATGGTGATAGTGTGGCCAGAAGAGGCCATGGTACATTAAAAACTTTACTTTCATGTGAAATTCCCAGTGGGCCTGCAATGCTCCCCAGGTCTCTGCAAGAAGTCCTTGGATGTCCCCAGCCTGGGTCTTGTACCTCCCTCCCCTGACTGGCATTGGCTCTGCAACCCTTTCTCCCTGTACTTGCCTTATGCTGGTGACTGTTCCTTTGGGTTTCCAACGGCGTCCGGCTCCCACCCGCCAGACCTGACATAATTCCTGCCAGCTTGACCAAGCCCTGCTTCCTTCATGACTTCCAGGTGATCCACCCGCTTCGGGCCCCCCATGCACCAATCCCGCCCTGAGTTAAAATTGACCCCCCAGGTGTCTGGATAGGTAAGGGTGCTCAACATTATTTGCCAAGCAGAATTTCTTGAATCGTGGTTGCCTATTTTGTCCTGCATAATTTTGCTCTGCAGAAAGACCTGGAGATAGAACTCCCAGAGGAGTAAGGAGAGGTAGATGGTGAAATAGTTAATACAGAAGACCAGGTCTAGGAAGAGGATGCAGAAGATCCACAAGCAAGAGCACTAAGAGAACTGAGATGCAAACTAATTTTGGACATTTTCTTTGATGCCTAATCCACTACTTGTGACAGCTCATCTCCTGATCAGCCCCATTTCAAAAACTGTTTTTTTCCCCCAAAATGAAACTGTTTATCCTTGCATCTAGCAGTGACAGGAAAAAGCAATGCCAAATCTCCTCAAGAGGGGAGGAGAGTAGGTTCTTTCTGGAGGAGTTTAGGTCAATTCATATCATAAAAGTGATGAAAAGATAAATCATACAATGCTTTTAATGGTTCTGGCTTTCCAAAAGGAATATAGTATATATATATATATGGAATGGTTGCCTTTTATTTTTTTCTCTTAAAAAATACTAATGAAGAGGCAAAAAAATACTTGGACCTTGGAAAGCAATAAACTGCAGCAAATATGTTTTTTACAGTTCATTGTGAATTATATATTTTTCTTCTTTTAAGGAACAGTTCTATTTACACACCCTGAGTATCTAATATATATATTTCATTAAGTTTTAACCAGAACTGTGTTAAGAAGCACTAATAAAAAAAAAAATCTTTTTAGGCTACATTTTGTGTGGATTTCCTTCTCTTTCTGAGGAATACTGGAGGATTCCAGAGCAAATAGAGATCATAAAAAATCTGACTCTAACTCCTGACTTCATCATTAATATTAAGGTAAATTGACTTTGATTCCCGTGTTACTACTTTAATCTATCAAACAGACTATACTGCTACGTGATAAAATGACAATTATTGTGTTTGTTTGGTAAATGACAAAATCCTTCAGTGAAATTTTCTGAAGGCATATTAAGTATTATGTACAACCATTTACATCGTTATATACTCATCCATCCTTTTGTTAGCTCCAGACAAGAATATTCCATTGCTCCCCTGGCCGGCCTCCCACCTTCCACCCTCCATAAGCTTAAGCTCATCCAAACTCCTGCTGCTCTGAGTTCCGTTCATCCATCACCCCTGACATACATTGCTCCTGGTCCCCGATGCCGCCATTTAAAAAATTCTCATCCTTGTGTTCAAATCCCTCCATGACTTTGCATCTCCCTATCTCTGTAATCTCTTCCAGGCATATTTTTTTGCCAGAGTCCTTTGCATGAGTGTTTGGATTAAGCAATTAGTGATGAATAAGTCTGGTGCCATTGGACTTGGGTGTCTAGAATATCAAGGTGGCTGGCACATAACAAGGTGACTGGCACATCATAAGTTGTTTTGCTTAGACCATTCAACTGCACTAGAGGCATATGTTTGTCAAATGGCTGATGAGGAGACTGCGACATGGAGTAACAGCTGCTGGAAGGTGTTAGCTCAAAGCTCGAAGGCTCAGTGCCGACTTTGATTGGGTTGCAAAGGCAAGCAGTTGCTGTTGCAAGTCCATACCTCCCACTGGTGGCACCATTGTTAGATGGGATATTATGTATATCTGTCCTGTGGTCAAGAAAATGGTGACAGTGCACTTACACATTTTATGGTCAGGAGTTCCTGGTACCTGCAATCCACTTAATGAAGGCTCAACATTGCACTGGTTATTTAGCAATAAACCAACGAATCATTATTCTGCACGGGGGGAAATAAGCTGGGTTTCATGTTGGCATCATGATTTTGACCCCAAGCAGGGAAGGGGGCGAGGGTGTCAAATTGAGGATGGGAAACCCAATAGTATGAGTTTCCTGGACGTCCTTACGATTTTGACGTAAGGACATCTTTTGGTTTTTTTTGGTGGTTTCCCATCCGACTGACTGTCTGAGTTACAGACTGGTCTCAGTCGGACGGGAGACCAGCCAGGGAGAGGATGTGTTCAGGTGAGTCTGCAGGTAAGTTTTTGTTTGTATGGATGGGGGGGGGGGGCATGGGTGGGCATGGTGGGCTTAGGTTGGCATTGGTGCGCATAGGTTGGGGGGGGAGGGATCAGGGGTCGGTCACGGGGGCGAGGGGTTGTGGTGACAGGATCGGGGGTCATCGCGGGGGTCCGTGATCGTTGAGGGGGAGGATTGGGGTCGGAGGATCGGAATGAGGGTGGAGGACCGGGGTCAGGGATCGGGGGTCCGCGATTGGTGGGGGGGATCTGCGATCGTTGGGGGGTTGGTGCAGGTAGGCTTGTTGGGCCTGAGGGAAGCACTCCTGCTCCTCCGGGCCCACAAGCTGTGCCTTTCTAGGCACCTACCTGTTAGTCTCAGGCTTTCTCGCCCTTATTAGCGCGTAAAAAAACCCAGCAACAATCTGCAAGGAAGAGATATGCCATGAGTTGCGAATTGGCACAAATTGCTGGATTTTTGCCGTCAGCCTCACAAAAACATGAGCTCGTCATGAGTGTCAAGAAATTGCTGGATTTGGGCCGTAAACACGAATGGATCTCACTGCAGACATCTAGGGCTGCTATTTTATGTTGCGAGGACCCTGTTAATGATGTGATTTATGGTTCTGATATGAAACTCAACCTTGGAGGCCCAGAAAGGGAACAGTTGAAACTGTGGAGTCTCACTCTTGTAGGTAATAAATTATCCCTAGAGATTTTTAAAATACTATATTTAAATTTTTTAAAAAAAAATTCTTTTCTGTCTCTTTTTTCTCTCCCTCTTGATCAAATCTTTCTTTCCATCTCTTTATTTCTCTTTCTAAACCTAATTTGACACTAATTCACCCTATTTCCTTCTCCATTGTTCACCCTATTTCCTTCTCCATTGTTCACTCTGTTTCTTTCCCTATTCTTAAATTTCATGCGGTCCCAAATGCCTTATTGATGTTGCCGTTATCAATTTGTATTTCCAGCAATTTGCAGCTCAAAAATAATACGACCTAAAGGGTGAGAAAAATATCAAATTCACGGCGCTCACCACAAAATGCACCACTCCAGCAATTTCTGGGCCATGAAGATCATTGACAATCTGGCAAAAATCCAAAAAAGGTGCAAACACATTGCTTGAAGGAATCAAGTACGGTAAAATGAGTTGTGCACTGTGGTTATGTTTCAGTAATGATAACTTCTGTTGCCAAGCACACATGATTAAAAGAAAGAATTTGAACATTTGAAGCGTGATTAAATGTAACAAAAAAAAATCAGAAAGATTATACAAGGTGTTATAGGAGGAAAGTTTTACGGCATTTCGTCTATTTTTGTTAATAGTGTCCCGATTATGACTTATGTGAACGTGTGTCTGGACAACGTCAAGACCCTGTAACAGGGAAAATATACCAGCGAGAACAATGGGATCCAGACAAGGTAGAGAAAGATAAAAAAAAAGGAGAAACTGGGGAAGAGGAGCAAGAAATAGAAGAAGAATTTGAAGATCTTGAAGAGGTAAGCATTATTTTCCTCTGTATTTCTGCATGATTGCAATAATAAACTGAAAATTAAAGATGTGATTTTTTGCTCCTATCAGGAAGCTGCACTCATAAGAAGCACAGGCTGGAGATAGATACAATCGACAGCCTGGCCGATGGGCGAGCGGGAGGGAATTCCAGAGCATAGGGCCTAGGCAGCTGAAGGCACGACCGCCAATGATGGGGCGATGAAAATCAGGGATTTACAAGAGGCCAGAATTGGAGGAGCGCAGAAATCTCAGGCTTGTAGGGCTGGAGGAGGTTACAGAGATAGGGAGGGGCAAGGCCATAGAGGGATTTGAACACAACAATGAGAATTTTAAAATTGAAGCATTACTGGACTGGGAGACAATGTAGGTCAGCAAGCACAGGAGTGATGGGTGAATGGGACTTGGTGCGAGTTAGGAGACGAGCAGCAGAGTTTTGGATGAGCTGAAGTTACAGAGGGTGGAAGGTGGTTGTTGACTAATTGCTTACGGAAGTTAAACCACTTTTGTTAGTAGTGATTCCATTTGGTTTATTTTAAGTGAACCACGTTCAAATAGTATGAGAACAATCAAGTAGATTTACTGAATTTTGGTGATTTTACATTCATTGCATTTTTTAGTATAAATATCTAATGTAGTGCCCATATCATATTTTGACATAAAAAAGGTAATGCATATTTCATGTAATTAAGCATTTAATGCCAAGTCGGTAACTTGTGGTGGAAGGCTTTTTAGTCAAAATGAATGTAAAAGTAGAAATTTTCATGGTAAAATAAATGTTCTTTTTGTGCAAGATCAGTGTTCAGAAATGTATTTTTCTAGCAAAATATTACATTGCCATGTCATTACATGAAATTGTACGGTATTTCTGTGTCAAATATTACTGATCTTTTCTGTTTGTTTTTACATAGCAGCTGTTCTCTGCAAGATCTACCCGCTTATTTTATTAATTATCACTTTAAAGCTCAAGGCATGATAAAATATGTTTTGTCCAAATTTTGCAATTAGGAAGAGAATTTAGAAGTGGATGCGGATCTTTTTGCACGTTTGGTGAGGAGACCTGAAGATATTCTCTCAACTATTGAAAAACATGTGACACTCTACAAAGACAAAATGCTGAGGCCTTTAGAGGTATGGAATAATTTCATGCAAGTTTTACTGATTTAGTTGGTGGAAGCGTAAATGTAATAGGCAAATTCTGACTATTTAATTTGGACTGTGAATAGCAAACTGGACTACACGGGTTTAAAATTAATAGGTTTTAAGTGAAACTAGATATTAGAAGATTTTTTTCTCCCAGTAAGTGGTTATGGGGAGAAAGACTCCCTGCAAAAGCAGTTGATGCTGTGTTGATTAATTTCTTCAAAAAGTACATCTGGTGGCCAACCACATTGAAGATTATTTATATAGATATAGGCTGTTGAAATGTTATATGGTAACATTGGTTCCTGTATGATCCAGGTACAATGAACTAAATGGCCTACTCTTGTTCCTACATTACTGTCCTGCTGGATTGCTATGTCCGGGGAAGGGTGGGGGGGAAGAAGAGAGTCGATGGAGGGAAATGGTTAATGGATATATAGGGATGGACAAAAAATCTGGAGTTTTGATTCACTGCCATTTAGGGATCAGGGCGCATTTATCCACAGCTTCCCTTCTGGAACTGATAGGATACATTGTACTTTATTTTTGGTTAGATGGTTGTCTGCCATATGCAGAAACCCAACACAATGGGGTTGATTTTAACTGTTCCTGCCAGACGGGATACAAGAGGTAGTGGGTCAGCCACTCATTTTACACTCTGCCCAATTTTGCTTTAATTGAAGCTGACCCACTGCTGCCAGATTCCTGCCTGGTGGTATCAGTTAAAATTGACCCCAATAAGAATATAAGATAAGGTAGGAACATAATTTATAACTTCAATTTTTTGTTATTGCAGATATTTTCACAAAATTTATGGTACTTTTACATTTTCTTTACAATGCAATTCTGAATATTTTTATGCTCCTTTTATATTTCTAATTAAAAACCATGCAGGATTACATGGCTGATCATAACCCTCAATATTTGATAGAACTGGATGGAAACAGAAAACCCAATGAGCTCTTTTTGGTAAGAAAGTTGTGTTCAAGTACTTTAAGGATTCAAAGTCACATTTTTTCACTTTTTTTTACAATATAATGTGTTCTGTTGACATTTTGTTTGAAGTGGAGAGATTTCTGACATATAGTAGTTTGGTAAAGGCAAAAGGTTAAAGTGCATCAGTAAAGAAGATACTTCTTTAGTAGAAGAACACATATCAGAAGTGAGTGTTACATTTTTTTTTAAATTCAGATGTTGTAAAAATTATTTTATGCTTTTTGCCCACTTTAAGATGGATCTTTTAAACCCTTTCAAACCCTCTTTCAAACATATAACATGGGAGGGGAAAGGGCAAATTTCCTCGATGTATAAGGTACATTGCCTGAATAAATGGAGCACTAATGCTGAGTAGTTTTTTATGTTTGCTCTAACCATCTTTTGAATAAGACATTAAATCAAAGCACCCTGTGTCTGTTCAGGTCGACGTCAAACATCCCATGGTACTATTTGAAAAAGAGCAAGGTCAAAATTTAGCCATCAACCAATGCTAACAAAAATAGATTGACAGGCCATTTTTTTCATTGCTGTTTGTGGGCACAAATTGGCTACTTCATTTCCCAACATAAAACAATGACTACACTTAAATAAAAAGTAATTCATGTGAAAAGTGAAGTGAGCTCGTCAGAATCTGTGATTGCAACTCAACTGAAGGCAATTATTTTTGCTTCCAGGTTTTGCATCTCCGAGCTGAGCAGCGGGCGTAATGCGCGCCCACATGACGCAATCTGATGTTCACTATTTATTCAAAAATGGATTTTGAAGGAGCAAGGAGGAAGTGAAGACACGGATTCCAGGAAAGCAAAGGCAGCACCCAGGTTCACGCTTGCTTCACTTGAAATAATTTTACAACACCAAGTTATAGTCCAGCAATTTTATTTTAAATTCACAAGCTTTCGGAGACTTCCTCCTTCCTCAGGTAAATGTTCAGGAGCTCCTTGAAGCCTACGCATTTATACATATAGAACAATACATGGTGTTTACAGAATGCCCCTGCAACTGCCCGTTGCCAAGGCAATCACCGTGTTCAGACAGAGAGGTGTCACCTGCAGAACCCCCGAATACACATTCAACAAAAAAACAAACAGGAAAAAAAACAGAGAGAGGCAGAAACATCCGGAAGGCAGAGAAAGCCAGCAAATGACCCATTATATTAAAAACAGATAACATTTGTTCGCTGGTGGGGTAACGTGTAGCGTGACATGAACCCAAGATCCCGGTTGAGGCCGTCCTCATGGGTGCGGAACTTGGCTATCAATTGCTACCTCTCTGTCTGAACACGGTGATTGCCTTGGCAACGGGCAGTTGCAGGGGCATTCTGTAAACACCATGTATTGTTCTATATGTATAAATGCGTAGGCTTCAAGGAGCTCCTGAACATTTACCTGAGGAAGGAGGAAGTCTCCGAAAGCTTGTGAATTTAAAATAAAATTGCTGGACTATAACTTGGTGTTGTAAAATTGTTTACAATTGTCAATCCCAGTCCATCACCGGCATCTCCACATCATCACTTGAAATACTGCTGGGTGTAGTGAGAACCAGGAAGGAGCTAATTTACCCAAATAATGGGAGGAAGAAACCTGATTCTGCCACCAAGAAGGCGTAGCTGGAGGTGGCAGAAGAGGTGAGCAGCAGAAGCACGGTGCCCAGGTCTTGGCTGCAGTGCAGGAAATGCTTTAATGACCTAACCCGGTCAGTGAAAGTGAGTAAAGTTGCTGATTCATCCACATCCTGTGGTGTACATCACCCCCTACCCTCTTACTCTGTCTTGTGATGGACTAGGCCTCCCATCACTCCTCTCACACCCACTTAAGTTTCAGAAGCAACAAACCTTCACTTTCCATGCGCTTCTTCACCTCCCCATTTATGCACCCACCACTACCACTCACCCCAATCGTTATGCAATGTGATACATCTGTCTAATAGTCAGCCTCACCCAACGCACTGCCTCCATTGGGTGAATATATCACCATCAGTCACTCGCAGGTCTGTTCTTTTGCTCCTTGTAGGAGAAGAGAGTGCAAAACGCAAGGGAGAGGGCGAGGACTGGAGGTGGCCCTCCACATATAGTCCAGCTGACAGATGCAGAGGAGGAAACCATGGAAATAAATGGGACATCGGCATCCCTATTCTTTGGAGATGGAGAGACTAGAAACAGCGCATACCTGGTGACAGAACTTAAACATTTTCCACACATACATATGAAGATTTTATTTCATCAATGACTGAACGATGAGAAACCTCAGTATGGTGATTGGCAAGATTGTTGCTTTGTCACGACTAACTCATATCGCTTTCTGTTGTCTTCCAGGGCCTTCACGCGTCGAAGAAGAATGTGCAGAGATGGATGACATTGATTTTTCAGAGCACCTCATTCCTTCTGAGGGCGCACCGTCACAGGACATACAGCCATGCACCAGCGCAGATACTGGCACTTCGGTGGGTCATGTTAGCCAGTTCGTTGGGTTGTCACCTGGTGATTCACAACTCACAAGTGAGCACGAGCAGACACCGATGACAGGGGCAGCTATGGAGAGCCTGGGTTGGAGGGTGTACTTCTCTCCAAGCCCTGCTCAGCTGGACACAGATGCTGAACCCCGGGGGCCATCGTTGAGAATGAGAATGATTGAGGTACAGCTGCACCTTTGCGGGGTATGGTAGCATAGTGGTTATGTTACTGGACTAGTAATCCAAAGGCCTGGACTAATAATCCGGAGTCATGAGTTCAAATCCTGCCATGGCAGGTAGGGAATTTAAATTCAATTAATTAAATTTAAAAAAATCTGGAATAAAAATAAACTAGTATTAGTATTGGTGGCCTTGAAACTACCGGATTGTCGTAAAAACCCATCTGGTTCACTAATGTCCTTTAGGGAAGGAAACCTGCCGTCCTTACCCGGTCTGGCCGACATGTGACACCAGACCCACAACATTGTGGTTGATTCTTAATCGCCCTCTGAAATGGCCCAGCAAGCCACTCAGTTGTACAATCTCGCTACGAAAAGTCATAATAAGAATAAAACCGAATGGACCACCAGGCATCGAACCACTAGGCACCGGATGCGACAAAGGCAAACCAAGCCCAGTCGACCCTGCAAAGTCCTCCTCATTAACATCTGGGGACTTGTGCCAAAATTGGGAGTGCTTTCCCACAGACCCGTCAAGCAACAGCCTGACAGAGCCATACTCACAGAATCATACCTTTCAGCCAATTCTTCCATTACCATCCCTGGGTATGTCCTGTCCCAGCGGCAGGACAGACCCACCAGAGGTGACGGTACAGTGATATACAGTCAGGAGGGAGTGGCCCTGGGAGCCATCAACATTGACTCTGGACCCTACGAAATCTCATGACATCAGGTCAAACATGGGCAAGGAAATCTCCTGCTGGTTACCACGTACCGCCCTCCCTCAGCTGATGAATCAGCCCACCTCCATGTTGAGCACCATTTGGAGGAAGCACTGAGGGTAGCAAGGGCACAGAATGTACTCTGGGTGGGGGACTTCATTGTCCATCACCAAGAGTGGCTCGGTAGCACCACTACTGACCGAACTGGCCGAGTCCTGAAGGACATAGCTGCCAGACTGGGCCTGCGGCAGGTGGTGAGCGAACCAACACGAGGGAAAAATCTACTTGACCTCGTCCTCACCAATCTACCTGTGGCAGATGCATCTATCCATGACAGTATTGTAGGAGTGATCACTGCACAGTCCTTGTGGGGACAAAGTGAGGACACCATCCAATGTGTTGTGTGGCACTACCACCATGATAAATGGGATAGATTCAGAACAGATCCAGCAGCTCAAAACTGGGCATCCATGAGGCGCTGTGGGCCATCAGCAGCAGCAGAATTGTATTCAGCACAATCTGTAACCTCATGGCTCGGCATATTCCTCACTCTACCATTACCAACAAGCCAGGGGATCAACCCTGGTTCAATGAGGAGTGTAGAAGAGCATGCACCAGGAGCAGAACCAGGCGTACCTAAAAATGAGGTGCCAACCTGGTGAAGCGACAACTCAGGACTACATGCATGCTAAACAGCGGAAGCAACATGCTATAGACAGAGCTAAGCGATTCCACAACCAACAGATCAGATCAAAGCTCTGCAGTCCTGCCACATACAGTCGTGAATTGTGGTGGACAATTAAATAACTGATGGGAGGAGGAGGCTCTGTAACATTCCCATCCTCAATGATGGCAGAGTCCACGTGAGTGCAAAAGACAAGGCTGAAGCATTTGCAACCATCTCCAGCCAGAAGTGCCGAGTGGATGATCCATCATGGCCTCCTCCCGATATCCCCACCGTCACAGAAGCCAGTCTTCAGCCAAATCGATTCACTCCACGTGATATCAAGAAATGGCTGAGTGCACTGGATGCAACAAGGGCTATGGGCCCCGACAACATCCCGGCTGTAGTGCTGAAGACTTGTGCTCCAGAACTAGCCAAACTGTTCCAGTACAGCTACAACACTGGCATCTACCCGACAATGTGGAAAATTGCCCAGGTATGTCCTGTCCATAAAAGCAGGACAAATCCAATCCAGCCAATTACCGCCCCATCAGTCTACTCTCAATCATCAGCAAAGTGATGGAAGGTGTCGTCGACAGTGCTATCAAGCGGCACTTACTCACCAATAACCTGCTCACTTATGCTCAGTTTGGGTTCCACCAGGACCACTCGGCTCCAGACCTCATTACAGCCTTGGTCCAAACATGGACAAAAGGGCTTAATTCCAGAGGTGAGGTGAGAGTGACTGCCCTTGACATCGGCAACGTTTGACCGAGTGTGGCACCAAGGAGCCCTAGTAAAATTGAAGTCAATGGGAATCGGGGAAAACTCTCCAATGGATGGAGTCATACCTAGCACAAAGGAAGATGGTAGTGGTTGTTGGAGGCCAATCGTCTCAACCCCAGGACATTGCTGCAGGACTTCCACAGGGCAGTGTCCTCGGGCCAACCATCTTCAGCTGCTTCATCAAAGACCTTCCTTCCATCATAAGGTCAGAAATGGGGATATTCGCTGATGATTGCACAGTGTTCAGTTCCATTCGCAATGCATCAGATAATGAAGCAGTCCTTGCCCGCATGCAGCAAGATCTGGACAACATCCAGGCTTGGGCTCATAAGTGGCAAGTAACATTCGCGCCAAACAAGTGCCAGGCAATGACCATCTCCAACAAGAGAGAATCTAACCATCTCCCCTTGACATTCAATGGCATTACCATCGCCGAATCCCCCACCATCAACATCCTGGGGGTCACCATTGACCAGAAACTTAACTGGACCAGCCACATAAATACTGTGGCTACAAGAGCAGGTCAGAGGCTGGGTATTCTGCGGCGAGTGACTCACCTCCTGACTCCCCAAAGTCTTTCCACCATCTACAAGGCACAAGTCAGGAGTGTGATGGAATACTCTCCAATTGTCTGGATGAGTGCAGCTCCAACAACACGCAAGAAGCTTGACACCATCCAGGACAAAGCAGCCCGCTTGATTGCACCCCATCCGCCACCCTAAATATTCACTCCCTTGACCACTGGCGCACCGTGGCTGCAGTGTGTACCATACACAGGATGCATTGCAGCAACTCGCCAAGGCTTCTTCGACAGCACCTCCCAAACCCGCGACCTCTACCACCTAGAAGGACAAGGGTAGCAGGCACATGGGAACAACACCACCTGCACGTTCCCCCCAAGTCACACACCATCCGGACTTGGAAATATATCACCGTTCCTTCATCATCGCTGGGTCAAAATCCTGGAACTCCCTTCCTAACAGCACTCTGGGTGAACCTTCACCAGATGGACTGCAGCGGTTCAAGAAGGTGTCCCACCACCACCTTCTCAAGGGCAATTAGGAATGGGCAATAAATACTGGCCTTGCCAGCGACGTCCACATCCCATGAACGAATAAAAAAAACCTGCCACGCACACTCTCCACAATAGCGGAGAGGATGGAGGAGTCCAATTCCAACATTAGTGGATTGATGTTGCAGGTAATTGCGAGAATATCTGCCATGGATAGGGTGGCCGCCTCCATGGAGCTTCAAGCAAGCCTCACAAATGAGTCTATGCAGGCCATGACCACGGCTATGCATACTTTGGAAGCCAGCATGTCTGCCGCCTTAAACAGGATGACAGATACCTTATCCGTGGCCTCACAGTGCTTCATGGATGCGCACCAAGCTGCTGTCCAGCGAAGTGGTGGGAGAGATGTGGCTCTGGCCCGGGAGAGGGATGATGGCGAAAGGGGACATGGAAGTGGAAACTCCACTCAAAGTGTTCCCACGTCTCACGTGTTGCCCCCGCGTACCCGAACCAGTACGCAAAATGCTGCCTCCTCTCCCGATGGCCGAGTTTGCTCCCACACAGATGCAGGTGGAGCATTCTGTGGTGGGGCTCTCACGGGCTCCAAAGCCCTGTGGTCTTAGGCCAAAAGCATCTCAGCAGTCAGGGCAGGGATCTTGAGCAGCCTGCCACTACCTCTGCTGAAGCCACAGGGGATGCACCACATAGAAGCGATCGGAACCATAAGTTCAAGCAATTGTAGTTCACCAAGGGTTATGCACAAGGGTGTTTGAATAAATGTTTTGTTGTTACGTCTCCTTTTTTTATATTGGCACATTAAATGTATTGATTAGCACCACTTTCACGTCTTAGCCATTATTGCGTCCCAATGGTTAAGTCCCCCTTTCATTTGCTTCATGATGAACGCCAATATATGACCGGTGTCTTAAAGACTGTCTTGTGCAAGGATTGGGTGTGGGAGATGGGGGGGTTGTTGGTGGTGGGGCTGGTTGTACCAACTGGCCTGAGTATCTCAATGCCTCTCTTTTGCATCATCTCTTTTGCCACTTATTAAGAGAACCTGTGAGAGATGAGGGCATCCCGGGCAGCAATGTGTGCAGCTGGTCTGGCGATGGGTGAATCATCATATTATTCCTCTTCCTCGTCCTCCTTATCCTCTTCCTCTTCTTCAATGTTGTCGCTAACAGAGGATGATCGACAAGCGTCTTTGTCCTCCTCAATCTGTAAACCTCTGCTGCGCTATATTGTATAGGACGCAGCACACCACGATTATCCTGGAGACCCTCGCTGATGAGTACTAAAGGACTCCTCCAGACTTATTCAGGCACCTGAAGCGCATCTTCAACATGCCTATGGCTTGCTCAATGACACACCTGCTGGTCGTGTGGCTCTGGTTTTATCGCTCTTGTGCCTCATTGGTGGGGTTCCTCACAGATGTCACGAGCCAAGTTTGCAGGGGATATCCCTTGTCTCCAACGAGCCAGTCCATACAATTGTCTGTTCTTTGGAAGAATTCTGGAATGTTGGACTGGCGCAAAATGAATGCACCATGACAGCTGCCAGGGAATCTGGCGCACATCTGCATAAATTGCATCTTGTTGTTGCACACCAGCTATGCATTGATGGAGTGATAGACTTTTCAGTTTCTAAAGGCTCCTGGCTGATGTGGTGTTCCTTGGATTGCCACGTGTGTGCAATCGATTGCGTCCTGCACCCGTGGAAAGCCAGACAGACAGGCGTAACCCACTGCCCGTTCATCGTCGCGGGGGATGTTCATGTAATCGGATGCCCTGAGCAACAACATCCCTCACCTGCCTTATACACTTATGTGCAGATGACTGGCACACCCTGGAGATGTCACCGGTGGCGCTCTGGAAGAATCCAGAGGCAAAGAAATTGAGAGCAGTGGTTACTTTTACTGCGACGGGCAATGTGTGGCCACCAGGACCAGCAGGGAGCAACTCTTCCTCAAGGAGGCTGCAGATATCTCACCACCACCTTCTCGAGGGCAATTAGGGATGGGCAATAAATGCTGGCCTCGCCAGCGACGCCCACATCCCGTGAACGAATAATAAAAAAAAATTAATTGAGAAAAACCTACCTCAACTACCTCAGTGATCTTAATTGACGCAGTAACTACCTGCCCGCCGGCAGTAAATGGGGACGCGACTTCCGGGATTCGACTGCGCACACGCATTCAAATGCACGGTTAAAATTCCTCCCAATGACTCCCTCATGGGTCTGTTGGAAAGCACCTGACTTAGCAATTATTGTCACTAGCCCAGAGAAGCTCTTTTGACCATCACTGCTGATGTACATTAGCCAACGGAAAAATGATTCAACATAGTTTTTGTGTAATTGCACACTATTCTGGTTGAACACAGCCCATTGATTCTGCTCCCTCTGCCTAATGATTCTCTTGACCTCACAAAGCACTGCATTATAACCTATCTTTGCAGCAGCTCTTGATTATGCTGAAAAGGCTTCAACTATCGCTTTAAAGGCCCTCCTTTTTGCACACTGCTTAGTGAATGAGTGCATAGCATTCTAATTTCAATTTGGTTTCAAATTCAGAGGTAGTGGCATGGAAATCATTGGCTGCATTGACTGTTTGGTAGCACTCTTTCCTCTGAGTCAGTAAATCATGGGTTCAAGCCCCACTATGGACTTCAGTACATAATCTAGACCAACACTTGAGTGTGGTACTGAGAGAGTGTCGCATTGTCAGAGTACTGTCTTTTGGATGAGATGTTAAACCGAGGTCCTGCCTTCCCGAGGGGATGTAAGAGATCACGTAGCACTATTCAAAAAAGAGCAAGAAGTTCTTCCATTGTCCTGGCCAACATTCCTCCCTCAACAGATACACAAAAACAGACTATCTGGTCATTCATTCATTTACCGTTTGTGGGACCTTGCTGTGCACAAATTGACTGCTGCATTTGTCTATATAACAATAACTGCACTTCAAAAGTAATCCATTGGTTGTACATCCTGAGGGCATGACCTGATACTATATAAATATAAGTTATTTGCTGCTCTGTCAACAACAACAATTATATAGTGCAAATATAAAGAACACCCGAAGGAACTTCACAGATAAGCAGAAGGAAAATGGACATTGATCCAGGAAAGGCGAGGCTAAGAGAGGTGACAGTAGGTACTTTTCTGAACTGAGACACAGGCTTCTTTATATGAAGAATTGCTGGTTTTCCTTGTGCTGTTCAATTGTTAAAAAAGAACATGGAACATAGCTGTTCCAAAGAGCCGGCTCAGGCACAATAGGCCGAATGGCCTCCTTCTGTGCTGTAAGATTCTATGATTGTTACTCTCTGAGTTAACAATATTGCTCAGTATATGTTATGTGCAGTGCTGCTGAATCAGCTACTGAAGTTAGTGGACTAATAATCCAGAGAATGTGAGTTCAGATCTCACCATGACAGTTTGAGAATTTGAATTCAGTTTAAAAAATCTGGAAATAAAAGTGAACATGAAGCTGTCGGATTGTGGTAAAAACCCAACTGGGTTCACTAATGCCGTTTCGGGAAGGAAACCTGCCATACATGGTCTGGCCTATATGTGACTACAGTCCCACACCAGTATGTTGACTCTTAACTGCCCTTCTGAAGTGGCCTTGCAAGCCACTCATGTTATATCAAACCACTGCAAAGAATACCAAACGGACTGAAGTGGTTCAAGATGAAGGCCTATCATTATCTGCTCAAGGCAACGTGGGATGGGCAATAAATGCAACGCCACATCTCGAGAATGTGTAATTTAAAAAATTACTGTCTTTCACCAGGTAATTGAAGCAATTCTTGTCACTGCAACTCTTTTTTTATTCGTTCATGGGATGTGGGCGTCGCTGGCGAGGCCGGCATTTATTGCCCATCCCTAATTGCCCTTGAGAAGGTGGTGGCGAGCCGCCTTCTTGAACCGCTGCAGTCCATGTGGTGATGGTTCTCTCACGGTGCTGTTAGAAAGGGTGTTCCAGGATTTTGACCCAGTGACGATGAAGGAACGGCGATATATTTCCAAGTCGGGATGGTGTGTGACTTGGAGGGGAACGTGCAGGTGGTGTTGTTCCCATGTGCCTGCTGCTCTTGTCCTTCGAGGTGGTAGAGGTCGCGGGTTTGGGAGGTGCTGTTGAAGAAGCCTTGGCGAGTTGCTGCAGTGCATCCTGTGGATGGTACACACTGCAGCCACAGTGTGCCGGTGGTGAAGGGAGTGAATGTTTAGGGTGGTGGATGGGGTGCCAATCAAGCGGGCTGCTTTATCTTGGATGGTGTTGAGCTTCTTGAGTGTTGTTGGAGCTGCACTCATCCAAGCAAGTGGAGAGTATTCCATCACACTCCTGACTTGTGCCTTGTAGATGGTGGAAAGGCTTTGGGGAGTCAGGAGGTGAGTCACTCGCCGCAGAATACCCAGCCTCTGACCTGCTCTCGTAGCCACAGTATTTATATGGCTGGTCCAGTTAAGTTTCTGGTCAATGGTGACCCCCAGGATGTTGATGGTGGGGGATTCGGCAATGGTAATGCCGTTGAATGTCAAGGGGAGGTGGTTAGACTCTCTTGTTGGAGATGGTCATTGCCTGGCACTTATCTGGCGCGAATGTTACTTGCCACTTATGAGCCCAAGCCTGGATGTTGTCCAGGTCTTGCTGCATGCGGGCTCGGACTGCTTCATTATTTGAGGGGTTGCGAATGGAACTGAACACTGTGCAATCATCAGCGAACATCCCCATTTCTGACCTTATGATTGAGGGAAGGCCATTGATGAAGCAGCTGAAGATGGTTGGGCCTAGGACACTGCCCTGAGGAACTCCTGCAGCAATGTCCTGGGGATGAGATGATTGGCCTCCAACAACCACTACCATCTTCCTTTGTGCTAGGTATGACTCCAGCCACTGGAGAGTTTTCCCCTGATTCCCATTGATTTCAATTTTACAAGGGCTCCTTGGTGCCACACTCGGTCAAATGCTGCCTTGATGTCAAGGGCAGTCACTCTCACCTCACCTCTGGAATTCAGCTCTTTGGTCCAGGTTTGGACCAAGGTTGTAATGAGGTCTGGAGCCGAGTGGTCCTGGCGGAACCCAAACTGAGCATCGGTGAGCAGGTTATTGGTGAGTAAGTGCCGCTTGATAGCACTGTCGACGACACCTTCCATCACTTTGCTGATGATTGAGAGTAGACTGATGGGGCGGTAATTGGCCGGATTGGATTTGTCCTGCTTTTTGTGGACAGGACATACCTGGGCAATTTTCCACATTGTCGGGTAGATGCCAGTGTTGTAGCTGTACTGGAACAGCTTGGCTAGAGGCGCAGCTAGTTGTCGGGGCCCATATCCTTTGCTGTATCCAGTGCACTCAGCCGTTTCTTGATATCACGTGGAGTGAATCGAATTGGCTGGAGACTGGCTATCGGGAGGCGGCCGAGATGGATCATCCACTCGGTATTTCTGGCTGAAGATGGTTGCAAACGCTTCAGCCTTGTCTTTTGCACTCACGTGCTGAACTCCGCCATCATTGAGGATGGGGATGTTTGCAGAGCCTCCTCCTCCCGTTAGTTGTTTAATTGTCCACCACCATTCATGACTGGATGCTGCAGAGCTTTGATCTGATCTGTTGGTTGTGGACCCGCTTAGCTCTGTCTATAGCATGTTGTTTCCGCTGTTTAGCATGCATGTAGTCCTGTGTTGTAGCTTCACCAGGTTGTCACCTCATTTTTAGGTACGCCTGGTGCTGCTCCTGGCATGCTCTTCTACATGCTGATCCCCTGGCTTGTTGGTAATGGTAGATTGAGGAATATGCCGGGCCATGACATTACCGATTGTGCTGGAATACAATTCTGCTGCTGCTGATGGCCCACAGTGCCTCATGGATGCCCAGTTTTGAGCTGCTAGATCTGTGTAAACGTCATGCTGCGAACGAGCAACTTGGGCCTATCCACCAGTTTGGCAGTTCTCCCTGCTTTATATTGCCTCCCCTCAAATGATAACTGCAAAAACCTTTTTGTAGGTATTAGAAAATGCTTGGAATAATGTGCCAGGTAAAATAGTAGAGTCGACATTCAAAATGAACTTGGATGCCGGCTTGAGTGATTTGGAGAAGAAGGCTTTGATGAGCTGAATGGCCTTTGCATGTCTTTTCTGTTACTAATTTATTATTAATAAATTAATGTTCTTATTATTAAATTTAAAAATTGAAGATACTCTTCCACGGAGTAAGCTTCAAAATTTCACCGTGACAGCACCTATATATTCCCCATCAGTCTTCATAAGAACATAAGAAATAGAAGCAGGAGTAGGCCAATCGGCCCCTCGAGCCTGCTCCGCCATTCAATAAGATCATGGCTGATCTGATCCTAACCTCAAATCTAAATTCATGTCCAATTTCCTGCCCGCTCCCCGTAACCCCGAATTCCCTTTACTTCGAGAAAACTGTCTATTTCTGTTTTAAATTTATTTAATGATGTAGCTTCCACAGCTTCCTGGGGCAGCAAATTCCACAGACCTACTCCCCTCTGAGTGAAGAAGTTTCTCCTCATCTCAGTTTTGAAAGAGCAGCCCCTTATTCTAAGATTATGCCCCCTAGTTCTAGTTTCACCCATCCTTGGGAACATCCTTACCGCATCCACCCGATCAAGCCCCTTCACAATCTTATATGTTTCAATAAGATCGCCTCTCATTCTTCTGAACTCCAATGAGTAGAGTCCCAATCTACTCAACCTCTCCTCATATGTCCGCCCCCTCATCCCCGGGATTAACCGAGTGAACCTTCTTTGTACTGCCTCGAGAGCAAGTATGTCTTTTCTTAAGTATGGAGACCAAAACTGTATGCAGTATTCCAGGTGCGGTCTCACCAATACCTTATATAACTGCAGCAATACCTCCCTGTTTTTATATTCTATCCCCCCAGCAATAAAAGCCAACATTCCGTTGGCCTTCTTGATCACCTGCTGCACCTGCATACTAACTTTTTGATTTTCTTGCACTAGGTCCCCCAGATACCTTTGTACTGCAGTACTTTCCAGTTTCTCGCCATTAAGATAATAACTTGCTCTCTGATTTTTTCCTGCCAAAGTGCATAACCTCACATTTTCCAATATTGTATTGCATCTGCCAAATCTCCGCCCACTCACCCAGCCTGTCTATGTCCCCTTGTAGGTTTTTTATGTCCTCCTCACTCTCCACTTTCCCTCCCATCTTTGTATCATCTGCAAACTTTGATATGTTACACTCGGTCCCCTCCTCCAAATCGTTAATATAGATTGTAAAGAGTTGGGGACCCAGCACCGACCCCTGCGGAACACCACTGGCTACTGGTTGCCAGTCCGAAAATGTACCATTTATCCCAACTCTCTGCTTCCTGTTAGATAACCAATCCTCCACCCATGCCAGAATATTACCCCCAATCCAGTGTTTCTTTATCTTGAGCAATAATCTTTTACGTGGCACCTTGTCGAATGCCTTCTGGAAGTCCAAATACACTACGTCCACTGGTTCCCCTTTATCCACCCTGTACGTTATATCCTCAAAGAACTCAAGCAAATTTGTCAGACATGACTTCCCCTTTGTTAAGCCATGCTGACTTTGTCCTATTAAATTATGTTTATCCAAATGTTCTGCTACTGTCTCCTTAATAATAGACTCCAAAATTTTACCCACCACAGATGTTAAGCTAACTGGTCTATGATTTCCAGCCTTCTGCCTACTACCCTTTTTAAATAAGGGTGTTACATTGGCTGTTTTCCAATCTGCCGGGACCTTTGCCGAGTCCAGAGAATTTTGGAAAATTATTACCAAAACATCCACAATCCCCACTGCCACTTCCCTCAAGACCCTAGGATGTAAGCCATCAGGTCCAGGGGATTTATCCGCCTTGAGTCCCATTAATTTACTGAGTATCAATTCCTTAGTGATTTTAATCGTATTTAGCTCCTCCCCCCCCCCCCCCCCCCAGAGCCCCCTGTTTGTCCAGTGTTGGGATATTCTTAGTGTCCTCTACCGTAAAGACTGAAACAAAATATTTGTTCAGCATTTTTGCCATCTCCATGTTTCCCACCATTAATTTCCCGGGTCTCATCCTCTCAAGGACCTACGTTTGCCTTAGCCATCCTTTTTCTTTTTATATAACGATAGAAACTCTTGCTATCTGTTTTTATATTTTTTGCTAATTTATTTTCATAATCTATCTTGCCTTTCTTAATCAATCCTTTTGTTACTTTTTGCTGTCTTTTGAAGACTTCCCAATCTTCTATCCTCCCATTAAGTTTGGCTACCTTATATGTCCTTGTTTTTAGTCGGATACTATCCTTAATTTCTTTACTTAGCCACGGATGGCTGTCATTTCTTTTACACCCTTTTTTCCTCAGTGGAATATATATTTTTTGAAAGTTGTAAAATAACTCCTTAAATGAACACCACTGCTCATGTACCGTCTTACCCCTTAATCTATTTTCCCAGTCCACTTTAATCAATTCCGCTCTCATACCATCATAGTCTCCTTTATTCAAGCTCAGTACGCTTGTTTGAGAACCAACCTTCTCACCCTCTAATTGGATATGGAATGTAACCATGTTATGGTCACTCATTCCAAGGGGATCCTTAACTAGGACATTATTAATTAATCCTGGCTCATTACACAGGACCAGGTCCAAGGTTGCTTGCCCCCTTGTTGGTTCAGTTACATACTGCTCAAGAAATCCATCCCTAATACACTCAATAAACTCTTCCTCAAGGCTACCCTGCCCAATTTGATTTGTCCAGTTAATATGATAGTTAAAATCCCCCCTAATTATAGCTGTTCCCTTATTACATGCCCCGACTATTTCCTGATTAATACTTCTTCCAGCAGAGTTGCAACTATTAGGAGGCCTATATACTACGCCCACAAGTGTTTTTTGCCCCTTATTATTCCTTATCTCTACCCAAACTGTTTCATTATCCTGATCCTTTGTCCCAATATCTTTTTTCTGTATTACAGTGATTCCTTCCCTTATTAACATAGCCACCCCACCTCCCCTTCCTTCCTGCCTGTCCTTCCTGATTGTTAAATACCCTGGCATATTTAATTCCCAGTCGTTGTCACCCTGCAGCCATGTTTCTGTAATGGCCACAAGATCATACCCATACGTCGTTATTTGTGCCGTTGACTCGTCCATTTTGTTACGAATCATAATCCATAAAATGGGTTTACCATACACTGCCTGGAATGTGATTTTTTTTAAAGATTAAATTGTTACAGATTTCACGTGTTGATATAATCTGTACAAACAGCAGTCACTTTAGCTTCACCTACTATCGTAGAACTCATTAGGTCAATGGTTCAGAAATGAAGATGTATAAGCAAACGTAAATTTTAAGTTAATCTTTTATCAATCTAATTTTTTAATTGTGATTTATGTACGCTGATAACACCCAGCTCTACCTCTCCACCACCTTTCTTGACCCTTCCACTGCCTCTGATTTGTCATGCTACTTGTCCAACACCCAGTATTGGATCAGCAGAAACTTCTTCCAACTAAATTTTGGGAAGACCGAAGCCATTGGTTCCAATATTTATGGGGAGGTAGGGCGGGTGTGGGGGAGCACGATGTCGGTGGGGGGAACCCGACAAGGCCGGGGACGTGGAGGTCCTACCTAATTTAACGGCAGGACCTCATTTATAATTTTTTTCTTCTGTTTCCCACCCGGTGTCGATCAAATTGACAAGCTGGCCAGCTGCTGAGCAGGAAAACCAGCCGGCAGGAGGCCACAACCGGGGGCCCTTGACAAGTGCGATCGTGCGGCAGGCTGGAGGGGGAGGGGGATGATCAGCCACGATTGTGTGGCAGGCTTTAGATCGGGCGTTTGGCGGGGTGAGGGGTTGGTCGCAATCGTGGAGCAGTTTTCAAGATCGGAGCTGGAAGGGGGGAGACCACCAATCACAGCTGGGGCCAGAGAGAGGCTGCGATCGGCAGAAGGGAGGCCGAAGGTTTGCTTTCGGGGCCGGGCGGAGCATGCATGCTCCTCCTGGATCATAAGGAATGCTGCAAAAAGCATTTACCTTTTGGAGCCGGCAGCTTCTGCTTCCATTTCGCTGCTGGGTTCCCCAAGCCATGAAAAACCCAGCCGGCAGCAGTTAAATTTAAATTAGGCTCCCAATTGCACTGTGGGAGCCTGATTTAAATACGATAATGAAGTTTCCCGCCTCTCCAAGACAGGACCATTCGCCTGCCTCGCTATCTGCCGCTGTAAAAATGGCAATGAGTACATGTCTGGTTGGGGACGCATCTCCCGTATTTTAGGGTTTAAACCACCACCCCCCCTGACCTCCTCCCACCCGTTGTGGGCGGGTTAATATCGAGGCCATTGTTCTCGGTCTCCGCCACAAACTCCGTTCCTTAGCCAACGACTCCATCCCACTCTCTTGCCACCGTCTGAGGCTGAACCAGACCGTCCACAACTTTGGCTTCCTATTTGACCTTGATCTGAGCTTCCATCCCCATATCCTCTCCATCACCAAGATCACCTACTTCCACCTCCGTAACATTGTCCATCTCCATCCCTGCCTCAGCTGATCTGCTGAAACCCTCATCCATGCCTTTGTTACCCCTAGACTTGACTATTCCAATGCTCTCCTGGCCAGCCTCCCACCTTGCACCCTCCGTAAACTTAAACCCATTCACATCTCTTCTGCCTGTATCCTAACTCGCACCAAGTCCCATTCACCCATCACCCCTGCGCTCGCTACCTACATTGGCTCCTGGTCTGACAAGGCTCCGATTTTCAAATCTCTCTATAGCCTCGCCCCTCCCTATCTGTGTAACCTCCTTCAGCCGTACAACTCTCCGAGATCTTTGCGTTCCTCCAATCTGGCCTCTTGTGCATTCCCGATTTCCTTCGTCTCAGCATTGGCGGCCGTGCCTTCAGCTGTGTAGGCCCCAAGCTCTGGAATTCCTTCCCATCACCTTTCTTCTCTCTACCTCTTTCTCCTCCTTTAAGGCGCTCCTTAAAACCTACCTCTTTGCCCAAGCTTTTGGTCTCCTGTCCGAATATCTCTTTATGTGGCTCGGTGCCAAATTTTGTTTGATAATGCTCCTTTGATACGCCGTGGGACAGTTTACGACGTTAAAGGCCCTTTATGAAAGCAAATTGTTGTTGTTATGTTGAGGCAAAACTAACCAAGCAATTCATGTTCTTGTCGCTGTTTAGATGAACTGAGACATATGCCAATAATCTCTCCGGGGATTCCCCCAATCTCTTGCTGTAACTTTGGTGGAGGATTGGCGTAAACAGCTGTTTATGACATCTTTCAGGGACTTTTGCCGATCTTCTACCAAAGTTATGGCGGAAACTCCCATGGAAATTATACCCCATAATTTCTTTCAAAGTGAGTAATGACTCTTTAATGAGTAAAAATAACTGTATTTTCCACAGATGTGGTCATTACTATTTAGAACAAGTAAAACATACAGAATTTTAAAACAATAATTTCAAGTGAACAAGTAAAGGATGCTGTCCTATGGAGTTAGCAATTTTGCTAGGAGTAGTTTTACCCTATTTATGTCCCACTGTAATAAACATAACATACAGCTACAGCCATTAAACTATGAGTTAAAAAAAGAATTAACTTGTATTTATGTAGTGCCTTTCATCACCTCAGAATGTTCCAAAGCGCTTTGCAGCCAATTAAGTACTTTTTGAAGTGTAGTTATAGTGTAGGGAAACGTGGCAGCCAGTTTGCACACTGCAAGGTCCCACAAACAGAAATGAGATAAATGACCGTATAATCTGTTTTTTAGCGATGTTGGTTGAAGGAGAATTCCCCTGCTATTCTTCAAAATACTGCCATGGGATCTTTCACGTCCACTTGAAAGTGCAGACAGGGCCTTGGTTTAATACCTCATTCGAAAGTCGGCACCTCCGATAGTGCAGCGCTACCTCAGTACTGCACTGAAGTGTCAGCCTAGATATTTGTCTCTGGAGTGGAACTTGAACCCATGACCGTCTGACTCAGAGGCAAGTGTGCTACTAACTGAGCCACAGCTTAATTCTTAGACCATTGGTATGTTCAGGGAAACCTCTACTCCCTGGACTAACAGTTTTTAAAAGTTTCAGCTCTCACTGGGAGGCTGAAAAACACATTAATATTACAGTAATAAAACTACACAAAACACCTGTAATAAGTTCATTCTGGAATATTCATCCTAAACCTTAAAAATAAAACACCAAAAATACAATTTTACTTAGAAATAAAAAAAATTAAATTGTTTTTGCCCTGCAACCCTTGTCTTATTCTATTCTCAGTACTTTATTTTCTTTCATATAAAAAAATATAGCTAATACTTTAATCTATCTATTTTAATCTACTTCTCCTATTTTTAAAGTTTTCTACATTCAATTTGGGAAAAGATTTTTTGGGGGAGGGGTTAAATACTAAAAAAACACCGTTTGGGGTCTCCTGTTCTCAGTGTAGCACAATGTAACAGTATTGCTAATTTTTGAGGATTTGAAAAAGTCGCAGTGAAAAGTTGTGTTTACTATTAGAGAATGCCCGATCCTTTTCACTCATCTTTAGTTAAAGCAGAATGCCAGCTATAAAATAATGTTCTAAATGCAGATAATTTATGAGTATTTATACAGGTGTTTTTTATTGCAATTTTTATTGTTCAGGACAGTATTCTTTTTTAAATATACATTTTGTTTAGGTGCTTTCCTTTCCTTTGCTCTTTAGTCAGTGATGTCTAAATTGGAATTCATGGGCCTACAACCTGCAGCTGTAGTACAACTTCTACATGACGACGAGGAAGAAGAAATATCAGAAGAAATTGACGATGTAAGTGCACTAGACAGGAAAAAACGGTAATGTTTTATCTGAGACCTGAACTAGGTTTTTAATGCGGTTTTTCAATTTATTTTGAATCCCCCATTCCTCTTCACACCAGGCATCGTCCACATATTAGGATAAACTGACTCTTGCATGGGAAAAACCACTGCAAATGGGTGACCACACTTTAACAGAATTGAAAGAGGATACACAGGCTTAAAGTACTTCACACACTCGTGCTATGTATAAAGAATACCACACTCACAAGGTGGCAGTTTATTTTTCCCCACCAAGTTCACTCTCAATCACTGTTCAGTTGGTGTCATTTTTTGTTCCAGTTGATCCAGAAACTTTTGTTGATGGATTCCTTTTGCATTTTTATACAATGTGTCAACAAAGACTGGATTTAAACACGAAGACCCCGATGTTACCGGGGAGGCGGGATGGCAGCAGGGGGATGACTGGGCGCGTGGGTAACCCGCCCAGTAAAATGGGTCCGTTCCCCACACAATTGCGGGTAAATTGGAGCCACTCGGACCGCGCACCCCCATCACAGGCTGTCAGCTGGAGGAGCCCTATTTAAAGGGGCAGTCCTCCAATGTTGCTCCTGGAGCAAACACCCAAAATTACACAATGGAGCAGCCCAGAGGAAAGGCAGCTTCTAGATTCAGTGATTCCTCACTCCAGGTGCTACTGGATGGGGTGAGGAGGAGGAGGGATGTATTTTACCTGGCGGACGGGAGGAAGTGGCCTGCCTCTGCCACCAAGAAGGCCTGGCCCGAGGTGGCAGAGGAGGTCACCAGCAGCAGCAACGTCTCCCGCACATAGATACAGTGCAGGAAGCGCTTCAATTTCCTAACTAGGTCAGCCAAAGTGAGTACATTTACTCACACTCCATCTTCCACATCACCGCCACCACCCCAAAACTCAGCGGTTGGCCATGTCACCATCACTCACTCACGCCTCTCTACATTCTCCCCTTATAGGAGAAGAGAGCCCAGAATGCATGGGTGAGGGCAAGAACCAGAGGGGGGCCGCAACATCTAGTCATTTGCACAGAAGCGGAGCAGGAAGCACTGGAACTGAGCTGCATCCTCGAGTGCCTGTCTGTCGGGGACGCCGAGACTGGCATCCAACAAACGTCTGGTGACACAACTTTAAAATTCAGCACACACAATAGCAATTGATGTTAACATGCCTTGCCATCTTCAGCACCTCAACATCTGTCACCAGGCTTAATATTGCCTTCTGTTCTCTTACAGGGCCTTCAGCGACTGCCGTGATGGTGGAGGGCGATTCCTCAGAGGACCAGCCAGCCTCTGAGGGGGCATCGTCACATCTGAGCAAGCCATCCACCAGAGCAGATCACACACCTCAGTGGGTCCCTGTCCTCAGTTAGTTGGGGTCGCACATGGTGAGTCACCACACACGTGAGCACAAGCAGCCACTGGTGGCAGGGGCAGCTGTGGAGAGACCGCGTCAGTGGGAACACTCTTCTCCAGCCTCTGCTCAGCTGAACACAGAGGCTGAACCCTGGGGGCCATCCACGAAAAGGAGAATGATCGAGGGGCAGCATCACATTTGTGAGGTGCTGGAACAGGTGCCACGCGCACTCTCCACAATCACGCAGAGGATGGAGGAGTCCAACTCCTGCATGAGTATAATGGTGGCACAGGTAAGGGAGGGCATCTCTGAGATACTGTCACAGGGACGTGAGGGCATCTCTGAGATAGTGTCGCGGGTAAGTGCGGGAACGTCTGCGATGGAGGGAAGGCTAGCCTCCATCGAGCTTCAAGCACGGCTCACCTATGAGTCCATAGAGGCCCTGACTACGGCCCCACAGGTGCAGGTGGAGCAGTCTTTGGAGGGGCCCTCGCGGGCGCCAAAACCCAGAGGACGTAGGCCCAAAGCATCTAATCGGTCATGGCATGAACAACAGCAACCTGCCATTACCTCTGCTGCAGCCACAGGGGATGCACCATGTAGGAGTAGTCGTAAGTGAAAGGCGAAGGTTTTATGAGCACAAAGGGGATGCACAAGGGTGTTTGACGGTTTGTCATGTTTTTTATTTATATTTGCTTTTTGTTAATTGCACATTAAATATTAGTATTGTCACCACTACTGCCACGTCTTGGCCATCCTTGACTGGCTTGTGTAATAAGGCCCTTTCATGAGGTTCACCATGAACGCCCACACATGATGCCACCCATTTCGTCACTTTGCAGTTGTTTTGTTTTGTGCGGGGGGTGGGGGGGTGGTGCCAGTGGTGCTGGTGTGGCTGCTGCTCTGTCCAGGTGGTGCTGACTGGAGTCTTCACACTGTCTGATGTTAGGAGAACCATTCACATACCAGTGACTCCGTGGCCTCACGAGCACCAGGTGAGCCACTGTTCTGCCCGTGGGTTGCTCCTCCTGCTCTGCCTCCTCCTCGGCCTCCTCCTCCTCGTTCTCGTCCTCGTCCTTGTCCACGTCCTCCTCCTCCTCCTCAATATGGGTGGCAGATGTGGATGGGGCCTCCTCCAGCGGCACCCCTCTCTGTTGTGCCTTGTTGTGCAGGGCTCAATAGACGACTATAATTCGTTCCACTCTGTCTGGTGTGTATTGAAACGGACCCCCAGAACGATCAAGGCACCTGAAGCGCATCTTGAGCAGCCCTATAGCCTGCTCAATTGTGGACCTGGTAGCGATGTGGCTGTCGTTATATCGATGCTGTGGCTCGGTGGTGGGGTTCCTCAGAGGTGTCATGAGCCACGTGTGCAGGGGGTAGACCTTGTCCCTGAGGAGCCAGCCCTTGCGGGTGTTGGGTGCGTGGAAGAGGGGCGGGATGTTGGACTCCCGGAGGATGAAGGAATCGTGGCAGTTGCCAGGGTATCTGGCGCACACGTGAAGGAATCTCTTGCGGTGGTCACAGATGAGCTGAGTGTTGATGGAGTGATAGCCCTTCCTGTTGATGAACAGCCCTGGCTTGTGTGGAGGTGCTCGTATTGCTATATGGGTGCAATCGATTACATCCTGCACCCTTGGGAAGCCAGCCACAGCGTGGAATCCTATTGCCCTTTCCGTCTGGCTGAGGTCATCCATGGGGAAGTTGACGTAGTGCGAGGCCCTGTGAAACAAGCCGTTGGTGACCTGCCTTATGGATTTGTGTGCAGACGACTGAGAGACCCCAGCGTTGTCCCCGGTGGCACCCTGGAAGGATCCGGAGGCGAAGAAGTTGAGGGCAGTGGTGACTTTGACAGGAACAGGTAAGGAGATGCTGATCGGACCAGCCGGGAGCAGCTCGGCATGAAGGAGGCTACAGATGTCCATGACTACCTGGCGACTGACTCTGAGCCTCCGTATGCACTGCTTCTCAGAGAGGTCCAGGAAGCAGAGCCTCGGTCTGTCGACCCTATTGCGAGGGTAGTGCCTCCTGCGACGTCGCTCTCTCTGTTGCCCTCCATACTGTTGTGCAGGTGCCTGAAGCGCAGCACTGTGTTGTGGAGCTCCACGTGGCGGAGGTGGACGGCGTGCCTGGCGAGGCTGGTGATGTTGCTCATCCTCGAGTGAAGTGATGAATGCAGCCATAGCCCCCCAACCATGCTGACGGTGTGAGTTTGAGGGGGTCCGCAAAGTAGGTAAATGTGTTTGCACAGCAGAGTTTAGGGTATAAATTAATAATTTTGAGTGGAAAGACAAAGGTGTTGCAGCCAAAAGTTTGTCTGAAGTGACAGAGTGCCCTGCTGCAATAAATGAAGTTTTCCCCCCACCCACCAAATAATCCTTTGCATCTCCCACTGGCTGCTGGCTGAAACACGTCTGCTACAACAGGGAGCGTTTCCCACAGCACGGGAAACATGTTGAGGATCCTTCAAAATTGCACCCCTGCCAAACAGTCCACTCAATGAGGTCTCTCAAGTACCTAAACTATCTGTGTAACTATGCAAAATGATCATCCCGCCGGCTTTAATTGCCTGTGGAAGTCCCGCACACTGGAGGTGCGGGCGCACCCGAACGCGTCACTGGGGAACCCGGAAGTCAGCGGGTTGGAGCCGGGCTCTGGACCCACTCAGGGTTTCTGCCATTTTACGAGCCCCCCGCCCCCAACGCACCCGCTCGGCCATCCGAAAATTGGCCCCTATGTGTTCAATACACCATGGTCTTCTACTTGATGCCTTGTCTTTTAAGCATATCTTGGATCAAAATCTTGCTCCAAATGTTGTGCATGCTCTTTTGGTTTCTCGGAATCAATCTACAAATTGTGCCTACCACTGAATGTTCAGTTTCCCAGTCTATTTCTGCATACTTTTCTGCAGTCTCCATCAAGTTTACAAGCTTGCAGCTGACTCTCTTCTTTGCCCACATAGAAAAGGAAAATATGATTTAAGATGGACCTTTTGTACCCATGAATTGAGTGCCACTTAAAAAATAAGCTCTCTGGTTCCATTGATACACGGTATATTCACAAGCACATTTGCACATTTTGCTGGCATTTTGGCAGGGGTGCAATTTTGAAGGATCCTCAGCATGTTTCCCGTGCTGTGGATGCGGGAACCAAATGTAATATTTCCAAGTTTGCTGACAATGCAAAGCTAGGTGGGATTGTGAGTTGTGAGGAGGATGCAAAGAAGCTTCAAGGCGATTTAGACAATTTGAGTGAGTGGGCAAACACATGGCAGATACAGTATAATGTGGATAAATGTGAAGTTATCCACTTCGGAAGGAAAAACAGAAAGGCAGAGTATTATTTAAATGGTGATAGATTGGGAAATGTTGATGATCAAAGGGACCTGGGTATCCTTGTACACCAGTCACTGAAAGCAAACATGCAGGTGCAGCAGGCAGTTAGGAAGGCAAATGGTATGTTGGCCTTCATTGCAAGAGGATTTGAGTACAGGAGCAAGGATGTCTTACTGCAGTTATACAGGGCCTTGGTGAGACCACACCTGGAATATTGTGTGCAGTTTTGGTCTCCTTACCTAAGAAAGGATATACTTGCCATAGAGGGAGTGCAGCGAAGGTTTATCAGACTGATTCCTGGGATGGCAGGACTGTCATATGAGGAAAGGTTGGGTCCACTCGGCCTATATTCATTCGAGTTTAGAAGATGAGAGGGGATCTCATTGAAACATGTAAAATTCTGACAGGGCTAGACAGACTGGATGCAGGGAGGATGTTTCCCCTGGTTGGGGGGGTCCAGAACGAGGGATCACAGTCTCAGTTATGGGGTAGGACATTTAGGACTGAGATGAGGAGAAATTTCTTCACTGAGGGTGGTGAACCTGTGGAATTCTCTACCACAGATGGCTGTGGAGGCCAAGTCACTGAATATATTTAAGAAGAAGCTGGATAGATTTCTAGACACAAAAGGCATCAAGGATATGGGGAGAGAGCGGGAATATGGTATTGAAATAGAGGATCAGCCACGATCATATTGAATGGCGGAGCAGGCTCGAAGGGCCGAATGGCCTACTCCTGCTCCTATTTTCTATGTTTCTATGTAACCCAGTGCATTCAGCATTTCATTCTGCCCGGAAATTGATCAATGGTATGACTGCAGAGCACTCTGAAATCTGGAGCACCTCTTTAAGTCACTTCCTGAGTTTTGTAACATATGCACTTGGGTGTAACTGCCAATATTTGTGGATTCATCATTTGAACATGTCTTTTCTAATTAGGAGACCCAATATAGCAACTCTCCATAAAACTGCTTATGCACATGCCTAAATAGGAATATCTCTTGTATGTATTTGCATTGAGCTTAATGGCCTATAAATTTGGCACCGCGCTAACCGGCTTACTAAGCCCCCAATATAGCAGGCAGGAATTGCACTGCCCGCCATATTGGGAAAGGAATAAAAATTGTTGTGCAGTGCCCATACCTGAAATAGGCATTAGGCCCTTTGCATATACAAATAAGGGACCTAATGCCTGTTTGAGGCCCCCAATACAAGATTGGTGTGGTATACATTGGGATCACCTGCTGCCTACAAGGTACTTACCTGAATGTGGAACCAAGAAGAGCAGGTGGGCTCTTTCCGACTCCACATTTAAAGAACGTGGGCCACCACTGTGTCGCCCCCTCCCCCACCCCGCCCACGATCGTCTCTGATCCCCTGGCCTCCAATACCCCTGGATTCTGATCTCCCTCCTCTTTTGATGAGTAACTGTATTTTTCTTGCTAAAACCAGCACTAAATCTATTTTTACCTGCACAGGAGAATATTGCACCAAAATGACGTAACTGTATTTCTCTTCCTCTTAATGTCCCTAAACAGGATGATCTGTTGCGATCCGTTGCAGCATTAAAACGTACGGCACCTGGATACCGCTGGCATAGAAGCAAATGGGGTCGAGCATGCCCTGTGTCCTTATTTGAGGGCAACATCGTTGTGGGCAAATCACAGTTTGCTGTTAGGTACAATTTTAGGAAAATTCCTATTTCTGCATATACAGTGATAGTTTCATAATTTTAAAGCTTCAGAATATTTTTTCAAATGGATTTTCTTGTCAGTTTCACAAAGTAATCAATCAATAAGCTATTTGTGCCATCCTCATATGTATAGAGAGAAAATGGTTTTATTTAATGATTTCCTGGAGTCTGAATTTATAAAATTGACAGTATGTCAAATGCATGTTTTGATGGTGATACTTCAGCTTCTAGAGTAAAAACATAAGAAAAGTCAAAGACATCAAAAGATCATTTGGTCAACTGAAGTTTGCCCCTCTAGCACTATGACTCTTTCAGCCTAGTATCCAACTATATTTTGAACTCCCTCAGAGTATGTCTACCAGTCTGCCTGGCAAATTAATTCAGACCTTTATCACCCATTGCATGAAGAAGTCATTCTGATATTTTTGATTTAAATTTATTTTTCTCTAGTTTATACTTATGACCTCTGGACCTACTGTCCTGTCTAACTTTAAAGTAATATCTAAACCATTTATTACTTTCTTCACTTCAGCAATGTTCCCCCCCTTAACTCCCTTTTCTCTAGGCTGCGGAGATTGAGCTTTTTCCATCTTTGTTCATGGTGTATCTTCCTTGCACTTAGAATCAGCTCACTTGTTTTAGCTTGGTTCAGTTGTTTAGCAGTCTCATCTAAGTTAGAAGATTGTGAGTTTAAGGGCTCGATTTTTGGACGTCCGAGCCGGCGGGTTCGTGGCGGGGGGCCTCCGAAAATCGGGGATTCCTGGGGCGGGTCCGGAGCCCGGCTCCAACCCGCCCACTTCTGGGTTCCCCAGTGACACGCTTAGATGTGCGCGCAGACCTCGCAAGCGGGACTCCCACCGGCAATTAAAGCCGGTGGGATCCCACTTAAGGCAATTAATTACATAGTTCAGGTTGTTAGCAGACCTGATTTGTAGGATATTTTAGGAGGGGAGGGATTTTCATCTCAACTGAGCGTGTTTCCCCTACTGCGGGAAACACTCCCAGTTGAAATGGACGTGTGGCAGCCACCAGCTTGTGGTCCATTTGACAGGTGGATGGGGGAGACCCTCACTCATTGCAGGAGGCCACTCTGTCACTTTGGACAAAATTTGGCCTCCACCACCCTCCTCCTAACAATAAAATTCACCAACTTGGAACCTCAACCCCGGTGCGCAGGCACGTTTACCTACCTTGCGGACCCCCTCAAACGTACATCTTCCGGATGGGGGCCGCCATAGCTACAGTCATGACCACCTCGGAGGATAAACAGCGTCACCAGCCTCGCCAGCCACGCCTTCCATCTCTGACACGTGGAGCTCCACAACACAGTGCTGTGACACATCCACCTGCACAGCAGGAGGGAGGGCAACCGCAGAGAGAGATGTGTCGCAGAAGGCACTACCCTCGCCACAGGGTCTACAGACCGGAGCAGCGGTGCACACGGAGGCTCAGAGTCACTCGACATGTAGTCGTGGACATCTGCAGCCTCCTTCATGCTGAGCTGCTCCCTGCTGGCCCGAGCACCATCTTCTTACCTGTCGCTGTCAAAGTCACCACTGCCCTCAACAACTTTTCCTCCGGATCCTTCCAGGGTGCCACCGGGGACATCGCCGACGTCTCTCAGTCATCTGCACAAAAGAGCCT
This sequence comes from Heptranchias perlo, assembly GCF_035084215.1. Lineage (NCBI taxonomy): Eukaryota > Metazoa > Chordata > Chondrichthyes > Hexanchiformes > Hexanchidae > Heptranchias > Heptranchias perlo. The sequence goes on along the minus strand of NC_090329.1, from coordinate 112,420,175 downwards.
TGCAAATACACCTATACCCACTCTGCAGTGACACAATGGGTGGCATCAGTTGTGGGTCTTCATAATGATCCTCAGGAAAGGGCATTATTGCACAAACCAAACAAGATTTGCAAAGACGTGGCAGTAGTTGTGACAATATAATATGTAATATGAGTTGATCAGAAATCAAATATAAGTAAAAACCATGACAAACCCTCAAACACCCTTGTGCATCCCTTTCATGCTCACGACACGTTTGCCTTACGCTTCCTACTACACATATGTGATGCAAGCCCTGTGGCTGCAGCACAGGTAGTGCAGGTTGGGTGAGGCTGACCGTGAAAGAGATGCATGAGAGGGTGAGTATGAGATAGAGCCATGAGATTGTATGAGGATTGGGTTGAGTGGTAGTGGTGGGATGAATACTAGCGAGGTGAGTAAGTGCAGGTATGATGAGGATGAGCTTTGAGTGGGTGTGAGGAGTGATGTGATAGAGTAGTATTGGCAGTGCAGAAGGAGATGTGGGGTGGGGGCGGTGATGTGGCAGATGGAGTGTAGGGGAATGGGTAAGTGTACCCACTTCGGCTGACCTACTTTGGTCATTGAAGCGCCTCCTGCACTGTATGCAGATGCGTGATATGTTGGTGGTGCAGGTGACTCCTCTGCCACCTCGAGCCAGGCCTTCGTGATGGCAGAGGCAGGCCACTTCCTCCCGTCTGGGCTGCTCCATGCTGTAATTTTGGCTCCTTTCTGCAGCATCAGTCAGTGGAGGACTGCCCCTTTAAATAGGGCTCCTCCAGCTGACAGCCTATGATGCGGCTGCGCAGTCCGCCCGCTGCGCAGTTTTCCAGCGGGAAACCCGGAAGCAAAGGTAAGTGCCTTCAATTAGGCTGTGATCGCGTGCGGAGCACCCCGAATTCACTGGGCGCATTATCCACGCGCCCAGTCGATCCCCCGCTGCCAACCCGCCTCCATCCTAATATGGAGCCCTAGTCTTCAAGTTTGTGCTCATCATGTAGGCTGACACTTCACTGAGTACTGAGGGGAGTACTGCATTGTAGGATGTGATATTCTTTAGATAAGATATTAAACTGAGTGCCCAACTGCCTGTTCAGATAAACAATAAAGATTCTATAACAGAGAGTTTACCCACTATCCTGGCTAACATTTCTCACTCAACCAACACTACCATAACAGATTAACTGCCCATTCATTTCAGTGCTGTTTGAGACCTTGCAAAGTGCAAATTGGCTGCCTTGTTTGCGTCCACAACAACAGTGACTGCGCTTCAAAAAGGAATTCATGTGCTTTGAGATGTTTCTCAGATAGTGATAAGGCAGTCTATAAAGTGTAAGTCTTTTTTTCAGTCTTGTGACTCTGCATCTTCTCAAATGCTTGCACATTTAATTTGTCTGTGATTATCAGAACTGCCCACAGTATTCCCAAGTGTAGTCAGACCAGTTTATTGTACAGCCATAGCAGAAACTCAGTAACCTTTAGTTCCACTGTTCAGTCTGTATCCCATCATTTTATTCACTTTTTTTAAATGCATCGTTACATTTTCCAAAGTTATAATGATAGTAACTAGTTCACTTGTACTCTCAGGTCCCTATACAAATCTCCCTGTACTAATTCTATTCCTTCCATTTGTACTTATATAGATGGAGTAGATACTGGAAAGAATGTTTTATTGTTGGACTTGGCTTCTTTAGGTATCCTCATCTAGAGGGTCCTTTTTGTACCTCTAACATCTCCTTTAAGTTGTTTTTCTTATCCCTGTATGCCTAAAATCCACTTCTCTCCTTACCGGCTTTGTATATTCAGTATTTTTTTAAATTTCCATGTTAATTGTTCTAGTCATTCATTTTGGAGACTTTTCTTTTACGTTATTTTTTTTTAAACCTAACATTTATTTTTCCTCGGAATATGCTTGTCCTGCTTATTCAGCGTTATGCTTTTAAAAGTGTTCAATTTTTCCTCAGCTAAGGTGATTTTCAGCAGTACTTCTCAGCAAATATTTGTTTTAATTTCTTTTTCATTCCTTCGTAGTTTGCTTTTTTGAAGTGATATATTTTTGTTTTGGTCTTCACCGGGTGCTGATTTCCAGATTATCTCAAACTGAATTATTAGTTCCAAAATAATTCCACTACTTCAAAATTATGAATGCTGTATTGATTGCTTGCAAGAACCTGGTCAAGTTGGATCATTAATAGGTTGGGTTAAAAAAATGTTTTTTTGTCCAAAGTGATTAATTCTGATTCTGACACTTCAATTCCATTTGGTCATTTACAGCTTACATTATAGTCACTATGATTTTCACATTATTGTACACACATATTCTTCTTTACTGATGACAGATTATACTATTTCTATCCTTCTCTTGCCCGGTAGAGTTCTATAACAGATCTTTATCATTAACCCTATCCTACGCCTATTTAGTTTCAAGTTTAAATATGTATCTAGTGTTTGTAATTTTTATCCATTTTGCAGCTTTTTGGACAAAATGTACATGCTTTCATCTGAAGAAGCTTTGAAAAAATTTCTCTCCAATCCTCGGCCATATCTTCTCCCTCCACAGCCTCGCCCACCTTGCAAGGTTGTAATATTGGGGCCAAAATCTACAGGAAAGACCACTCTCTCCAAGTTGATTGCACAGAAATATGATGCAAAGGTAAAATGATTGCATAGCTCCATTCTATGGTATGTGCTTTATTATGTATAGTTTATCCACTTATATATTGATTTACTCATAACTTTGCTTGCAACAGCGTTGACACCCATCATCAATGCCTCTCTGATGATAACAGGGGTAGGACAGGCTGTTAACCATCCCATTTCTAGATGGGAATTTATGTATGACAACCACGATCTCCTCTTTCTAGTAGCCAACTTACGGAGGCATGGAATTCGTCACAAGTGAGACTGACAGATTTGAATGTCAGGCAGCCCTATGATTTGAATATAACTTCTGGTATCTGAATTAAGCACTTCTTTTCCACTTCTATTTAAACCTGCAGCTGAAACTGAAAAATTTGCTGTTTAGGATCATCTTAAAATTAATATTTGTTTTGAGGTTTTATAGAGTAATGATAATGGGAGACTTCAATTATCCCAATATAGACTGGGACAAGAACAGTGTAAAGGGCAAAGAGGGGGAGGAATTCCTGAAATGTTTTCAAGAGAATTTTCTGAAACAGTGTGTTTCCGGCCCAACCAGAAAGGAAACAATGCTGGATCTAGTTCTGGGAAATGAAGTGGGGCAGGTGGGGCATGTTTTAGTGGGGGAGCATTTGGGGAGCAGTGACCATAATATCATTAGGTTTAGAATAGTTATGGAAAAGGACAAGTAACAATCAAATGTGAAAATGCTTAACTGGAGAGGGGCAAATTTCAGTGAGTTAATAAGGAATCTTGCCCAGGTGGATTGGAATCAAAAATTGGTAGGCAAAACAATAATTGAACAATGGAAGGCCTTCAAGGAGCACTTGGTTCGGGTATAGAGTAGACACAACCCTACGAGGGGGAAAGGAAGGGCATCCAAAGCTAGAGCTCCCGGGATGACTAAAGGTATAGCGATTAAAATGAAACAGAAAAGGGAGGCTTATGCAGAATGTAAGGGTCATAATACAGTAGAGAACCAGGCTGAAAACAGAAAGTACAGAGGAGATCTAAAAAAGGGAATAAGGGGGGCAAAGAGAGAGTATGAGAATCGATTAGCAGCTGACATAAAAGGGAACCCAAAAGTCTTTTATAAACATATGAATAGTAAAAGGGTAGTCAAAGGCAGCGTGGGACCAATTAGGGACAAAAAAGAGATCTTCTTGTGGAGGCAGAGGACATGGCTGAGGTACTAAATGAATACTTTGCATCGGCCTTCACTGGAGAAGAGGATGCTGCCACTGCAGCAGTAAAGGAGGAGATAGTAGCGATATTGGATAGGGTAAAAATAGATAAAGAGGAGGTACTTAAAAGATTGGCACAACTCAAAGCAGAAAAGTCACCAGGTCCAGATGGGATACATCCTAGGTTGCTGAGGGAAGTGAGGGTGGAAATTGTAGAGGCTCCGGCCACAATCTTCCAATCCTCCTTAGATATGGGGATGTTGTCGGAGGAATGGAAGATTGCAAATGTTACACACCTGTTCAAAAAAGGGGAGAGGGATAAACCCGGCAATTACACACCAGTCAGCCTAACATCAGTCATGGAGAAACTTTTAGACACAATGGGGGTGATTTTAAACCCCAAGAACGGGTGGCTGGGGGCGGATGGGAGTTGAAAATAGTTGTTTTTTGGGTCGCGACTGCAACCTGGCTTTATTTCTGGGTTTAACACTGGCGCGTAAAAGTACAAGCTTCCCACTGGAAATCCCTCTATGGGTGATATGGGCCAAGTGCAGGCAATTGGGACTAGCTTAGTGGTATAAACTGGGCGATATGGACATGTTGGGCCGAAGGGCCTGTTTCCATGTTGTAAACTTCTATGATTCTATGAAAGTCCGAAAATTTTGCGGTTGCGACCCAAAAAAACAACAATTTTCAACTCCCATCCACCCCCAACCCATCCATTCTTGGGGTTTAAAATCACCCTCCATAATCCTGAACAAAACAAATTGGCACTTGGAAAAGTATGAGCTAATAGATAAAAGTCAGCACAGATTTGTTAAAAGAAAATCGTGTTTGACTAACTTGATTGAGTTCTTTGATGAAGTAACGGAGAGGGTTGATGAGGGGAATGTGGTTGGATGTTATGTATATGGACTTTCAAAAGGCATTTGATAAAGTACCACATAATAGACTTGTCAGCAAAATTAAAACGTGGATACAAAATTGGCTAGGGGACAGAAAGCAGAGAGTAGTGGTGAACGGTTGTTTTTCAGACTGGAGGTAAGTATACAGTGGTGTTCTCCAGGGGTCAGTATTAGGACCACTGCTCTTTTTGATATATTAGTGACCTGGACTTGGGTATAGATACAATTTCAAAGTTTGCAGATAACACGAAATGTAATAAACAACATGGAGGATAATAATAGGCTTCAGGAGGACATAGACAGACCGGTGAAATAGACAGACACATGACAGATGAAATTTAATGCAGAAAAGTGTGAAGTGATGCATTTGGTAGGAAGAATGAGGAGAGGCAATACAAACTAAATGGTACAATTTTAAAGGGGGTGCAGGAACAGAGATACCTGAAGGTGGCAGGACAAGTTGAGAAGGCTGTTAAAAAAGCATATGGGATCCTGGGCTTTATTAATAGAGGCATAGGGGTCGATTTTAGCACCCGCTAAAATCGGCGATTCCCGGGGCGGGTCGGGAGCCCGGCTCCAACCCGCCCACTTCAGGGTTTCCCACTGACGCGCTCACATGCGCGCGCAGCCCCCGCATGTGGGACTTCCGCCAGCAATTAAAGCCGGCGGGGTGCCACTTGAAGTACTTAAGCAGGTACTTCAGGCTGTTTACAGACCTGATTGATCTGTTATATTAGGAGGGATGGGATTTTGCAATTGACAGAGACTGTTTCCCGTACTGGGGGAAACACTCCCAGTTCAAACGGACGTGTTGCAGCCAGCAGCCTGTGGCAGCTGCAAAGGTCCATCTGACAGGTGTGGGGGGAGACCCTCACTCATCGCAGGAGGCCACTCTGTCACTTCGGACAAAGTTTGGCCTCCACCACCCTCCTCCTAACAATATAATTCACTGACCTGGAACCTCAACCCCGGTGTGCGGACACACTTACCTACCTTGCGGACCCCCTCAGACGTACACCTTCCGGATGGGGGCCGCCGTAGTTGCAGTCATGACCTCCTCGCCGGCCACGCCGTCCGCCCCTGACACGTGGAGCTCCACAATACGGTGCTGTGACACATCCACCTGTACAGCAGGAGGGAGGGCAACCGCAGAGAGAGATGCATCGCAGAAGGCCCTACCCTCGCCACAGGGTCTACAGACCGAGGCTCAGCTTCCTGGACCTCTCTGAGGAGCAGTGCATACGGAGGCTCAGAGTCAGTCGCCAGGTAGTCGCGGACATCTGCAGCCTCCTTAATGACGAGCTGCTCCTGGATGGACCGAGCAGCATCTTCTTACCTGTCGCTGTCAAAGTCACCACTGCCCTCAACTTCTTCGCCTCTGGATCCTTCCAGGGTGCCACCGGGGACATCACCGGGGTCTCTCAGTCGTCTGCACACAAGTGCATAAGGCAGGTAACCGACGGCTTGTTTCACAGGGCCTCGCACTACATCAACTTCCCCATGGATGACCGCAGCCAGGTGGAGAGGGCAGTTGGATTCCACGCTGTGGCTGGCTTCCCACGGGTGCAGGGTGTAATCGATTGCACCCATATAGCAATACGAGCACCTCCACACGAGCCAGGACTATTCTTCAACAGGAAGGGGTATCACTCCATGAATACTCAGTTCATCTGTGACCACCGCAAGAGATTCCTACACGTGTGCACCAGATACCCTGACAGCTGCCACGATTCCTTCATCCTCAGGCAGTCCACCGTGCCGCTCCTTTTCGATTCACCCAACACCCGCAAGGGCTGGCTCCTCGGGGACAAGGGATATCCCCTGCACACGTGGCTTATGACACCTCTGAGGAACCCCACCACCGAGCCACAGTGTCGATATAACGACAGCTACATTACTACCAGGTCCACAATTGAGCATGCTATAGGGCTGCTCAAGATGCGCTTCAGGTGCCTTGATCAGTCTGGGGGAGCGCTCCAATACGCGCCACGCAGAGTGGGACGCATCATAGTCGTCCGTTGTGCCCTGCACAACATGGCACAACAGAGAAGGGTGCCGCTGGAGGAGGCCCCATCCACATCTGCCACCCATATTGAGGAAGAGGAGGAGGACGAGGAGGAGGGGGCCGAGGAGGAGGAACGACCCCTGGGCAGAACAGCGGCTCACCTGGCTGCTTGTGAGGCCAGGGAGGCACTGATATGTGAATGGTTCTCCTAACATCAGGCTGTCTGAAGAGTCCAGTCCTCATCACTTGGACAGAGGAGCGGCCATACCAGCACCCTCCCCTGCCCCCTGCACAAAACAGTGGTGCAACTACACCTGCACCCACTGTAGTATGACCCAATAGGTGGGACCAAGTGTGCGTCTTCAGGTGAGCCCCATGAAAGGGACCTATTCCACAAACCAGTCAAGAATGGGCAAGACGTGGCAGTAGTGGTGATAACAATTATTGTGCATGTGAACTAAACAAATATAAATAAAAAACATGACAAATCGTCAAACACCCTTATGCATTCCCTTTGTGCTCACAACACCTTCACCTTGCGCTTCCGGGAACCCCTACGTGGTGCTATCACTGTGGCTTCAGCAGAGGTAGTGGCAGGTTGCTCTTGTCCATGCCCTGACCGATTAGATGCTTTGGGCCGACGCCCTCTGGGTTTCGGTGCCCGTGAGGGCCCCTCCAAAGACTGCTCCACCTGCACCTGTGCAGGGGCAGACTCGGCCATCTGGAGAGGAGGCAGCATTGCGGGTACTGGTTGAGATGGGGGCAACGGGTGAGACGTGGGAGCGCCTTGAGTGGCGTCCCCGCTTCCATGTCCCCTTTCACCTTCATCCCTCTCATGGCCCAGGACCACATCACTCCTTCTACCCTGCTGGACGGCAGTTTTGACGACTTGTGTGAGGCCTTGGAAGGCCACCTGTAAAGTATCTGTCAGCCTGTTTAAGGCGGCAGAATGTTGCTCACCCTGAATCCGAATGACCGTTGTCAGGGCCTGGATGGACTCATTGTTGAGCCGTGCTTGACGCTTGAGGGAGGCTAGCCTTTCCTCTATCGCAGACATTCCCGCACCTACCCGCGACACTATCTCAGAGATACCCTCCTGTACCTGTGCCACCATTCCCGTCATGCAGGAGTTGGACTCCTCCATCACCTGCGCGATTGTGGAGAGTGCGCGTGGCACCTGTTCCAGCACCTCGGCAATGTGCTGCTGCCCCTCGACGACTCTCCTTTTCACGGCTGGCCCCCAGGGTCCAGCTGAGCAGAGCCTGGAGAAGAGTGCTCCGACCGATGCAGACTCTCCACGGCTGCCCCTGCCACCAGGGTCTGCTTATGCTCGCATGTGCGTGGTGACTCACCATGTGCAAGCTCAAGTAAGTGAGGACGGGGACCCACTGAGGTGTGTGTATCTACACTGATGGATGCATGGCTCAGATGTGATGATGGGCCCTCAGAGACCGGCAGGTCCTCTGAGGAATCGCCCTCCACGTTCACGGCGCTTGCAGACGGCCCTGCAAGAGAACAGAAAGCAGTATTAGGCATGTGGACAGATTTGAGCTGCTGCAGATGCCAAGCGATGCTAAGATCATTTGCTGTCATAAGTGCTGAGTGTTAGCTTTCTGTCACCGGCCGTTTGTACAACCCCAGCCTCGGCATCCGCCATGGACAGGCACTCCAGCGTGCGGCTGATCTCTAACGCCTGCTGCTCAGCGTCCGTTAGGACCACCTGGTGTGGTGGGCCCCCTCCGGTCCGTGCCCTCTCCTGGGCGTTCTGGCATCTCTTCTCCTATCAAGGTCCTCGTTAGTATAGTGGTGCGTATCCCCGCCTGTCACGTGGGAGACCAGGGTTTAATTCCCCGACGGGAAAGTTAACACTTAATCACTGGATTGGGGGTAATATAATCACTGGATTGGGGGTAATATAATCACTGGATTGGGGATAATATTCTGGCATGGGTGGAGGATTGGTTATCTAACAGGAAGCAGAGAGTTGGGATAAATGGTTCATTCTCGGACTGGCAACCAGTAGCCAGTGGTGTTCCGCAGGGGTCGGTGCTGGGTCCCCAACTCTTTACAATCTATGTTAACGATTTGGAGGAGGGGACCGAGTGTAACATATCAAAGTTTGCAGATGATACAAAGATGGGAGGGAAAGTAGAGAGTGAGGAGGACATAAAAAACCTACAAGGGGATATAGACAGGCTGGGTGAGTGGGCGGAGATTTAGCAGATGCAATACAATATTGGAAAATGTGAGGTTATGCACTTTGGCAGGAAAAAAATCAGAGAGCAAGTTATTATCTTAATGGCGAGAAACTGGAAAGTACTGCAGTACAAAGGGATCTGGGGGTCCTAGTGCAAGAAAATCAAAAGGTTAGTATGCAGGTGCAGCAAGTGATCAAGAAGGGCAACGGAATGTTGGCTTTTATTGCTAGGGGGATAGAATATAAAAACAGGGAGGTATTGCTGCAGTTATATAAGGTATTGGTGAGACCGCACCTGGAATACTGCATACAGTTTTGGTGTCCATACTTAAGAAAAGACATACTTGCTCTCGAGGCAGTACAAAGAAGGTTCACTCGGTTAATCCCGGGGATGAGGGGGTGGACATATGAGGAGAGGTTGAGTAGATTGGGACTCTACTCATTGGAGTTCAGAAGAATGAGAGGCAATCTTATTGAAACATATAAGATTGTGAAGGGGCTTGATCGGGTGGATGCGGTAAGGATGTTCCCAAGGATGGGTGAAACTAGAACTAGGGGGCATAATCTTAGAATAAGGGGCTGCTCTTTCAAAACTGAGATGAGGAGAAACTTCTTCACTCAGAGGGTAGTAGGTCTGTGGAATTTGCTGCCCCAGGAAGCTGTGGAAGCTACATCATTAAATAAATTTAAAACAGAAATAGACAGTTTCCTAGAAGTAAAGGGAATTAGGGGTTACGGGGAGCGGGCAAGAAATTGGACATGAATTTAGATTTGAGGTTAGGATCAGATCAGCCATGATCTTATTGAATGGCGGAGCAGGCTCGAGGGGCCGATTGGCCTACTCCTGCTCCTATTTCTTATGTTCTTATGTAAGGCAAAACACAGAGGCGTGATTCAGTGATGGTTGCATGGTGAGACGCTGCATGCATTGGTGTGGGTGGGTTGAGCATGAGGGAGATGGATGGGAGGGTGTGTGTGCAACATGGCCATGATATTGTATGAGGATTGGGGTACGTGGTAGTGTTCGAATGGGGACAGGGGCGGTGAGTACGTGCAAGCACGGTGAGGATGATAGTTGAGTGGATGTGAGGAGTGATGTGAGAGCGTTGTGGTGGCAGTGCAGTAGGGGTTGTGTGGTGGTGGAGGTGATGTGGAAGACGGAGTGTGGGAGAATGCGTAAGTATATTCACTTTGCCTGACCTGGTTAGATCATTAAATCTCTTGCGGCACTGGACCCAGGTTCGTGCAACGTTGCCGCAGCTGCTGACCTCCTCCGTCACCTCCAACCATGCCTTCCTTGTGGTGGAGGGAGGGCACTTCCTCCCATCAAATGGGAACAATATTTCCCTCCTCCTCCTCACCCCATCCAGCAGCAGCTGGAGTGAGGAGTCTAAGAATCTTGGAGCAGCCTTCCCTCTGGAGTGCTCCATGGTGTAGCATTCTTTGTTTGCTGCAGGAGGAGTATTGGTGGACTGCCCCTTTAAATAGAGCTCGTCCAGCTGACAGACCGTACTGCGCATGCGCAGTCCGCCCTCCACGCAGCTTACCAGCGGGAAACCCAGAAGCAAAGGTAAGTGGCTCCAATTATCCTGTAATTGCGCGCGGAGCAGACTGATTTCACCGAGCGCGTTACCCACGCTTCCAATAGACCCCCCCGCCGCGAACCCGCTGCCATGATAATATCGGGCCCATAGAGTACAAAAGTAAGGAAGTTATGCTAAACCTTACAATAACACTGGTTAGGCCTCAACTGGAGTAATGAGTTCTATTCTGGGCACTGCACTTTAGGAAGGATGTTAAGGCCTTAGAGAGGGTGCAGAAGAGATTTACTAGAATGGTACCAGGGATGAGGGACTTCAGTTAAGTGGAGAGACCGGAGAAACTGTTGTTGTTGTTCTCCTTAGAACAGAGAAGGCTAAGGGGAGATTTGATGGAGGTGTTCAAAATCATGAACGGTTTTGAAAGAGTAAATAAGGAGAAACTGTTTCCAGTGGCAGATGGGTCGCTAACCAGAGGACACAGATTTAATGTGATCAGCAAAAGAGCCAGAGGCGACATGAGGAAACATTTTTTAATGCAGCGAATTGTAGTGGTCTGGAATGCACTGCCTGAAAGGGTGGAGGAAGCAGATTCAGTAGTAACTTTCAAAAGGGAATTGGATAATTACTTGAAGGGAAAAAATTTACAGGACTATGGGGAAAGAGATGGGAAATGGGACTAATTGGAAAGCCCTTTCCAAGAGCCAGCACAGACACGATGGGCTGAATGGCTTCCTCCTGTGCTGTACATACTATGATACTATGATTTGTTAAATGTCTCAATGTCTTGTAGTTATTTTTCTTACAGAAATCTATTAAATCTAATCTGAAACAAATATTTTAAATTATAGAATTACAATTGTACTTGTGGGCTATATGGTCATGTGCACTGTCCATCTTCCCAATTCAGCACAAGAGTTGAACCAAAATACATGCTTGGGAATGTAATTTTTCTGCATAGTATTCTCTTACAATTCCACCCAATTCCTCTTTTATGAAAGCCCTATCGTTTTTACTAATCATTGCGTATCTATGTCTTTTGTTTAGAAAGATCTGGTGTTATTTCCCTGAAGGTATAAAAATCCCTGTTTTCTCCTAAGTTCCAATGGCTTTCTCATGTCAGGTGCTGACTTCAGACAATAGGAACAGCAAGCCACCTGCTGCCTGGCCTCCACCTGTACACAGCATAGCTGAGATTGGGAACTTGCAGCAATTTGTAGCATGGTCACTACTTTGCAGCACTTCACAGTGGTGTGTGGAACACATACCAACACCTTCTTGCCTTTTAAATTGCTTAATGCTCCTTAATGATAATGTTTGGAAAATTATGGCTTCTATAATGCGACTTCCTAAATGCATATGGTCTACAGCTGCTATTGAGCTAAAACAATTTAGAGTCAAGCAGGCTATTGGGAATAGATACATGGCCTACATGACCACTTGGGGAGCCCCTGCTCCGCTACTCACTTCCCGGTTCCAAAAGATTCGAGGCGACCCCAATTAGTTATGGTGGCACGTACTTTATTACGAAGAACAGTTTAATGCACTCAGTAATTAAGCAGCAGTTTACAGGATGGAAACTGGAGATATATTACCTGCTTCCTCTCTGGGTAGAGCTCATGCCTTGGCGTCTCGCTTCTCACGGTCCTCACAACCCACACTGCCTTGGATCCCACGGATCCTGCCTTCTGCAAACTTCTTTCCTTCTTCCGACATGGGCGTGGGCTCCTGCCAGCACGTCCGCCTTAACAAACCTAGCCTGCTGTTCCTAGAGGGATCCTCTACGTTGAGCCCTTGTTTGAGCTGTGTTTTATACACTGTTTAGCAGGAAGTCCTGTGGTGAGCTGGCTAAACATCCTCAGCACAGTCGATGATGAAAGGAACGCCGACTGGCTGGCACCTTACCTGACATCATCGACATGCTGAGACAATGGCATCAGGAGGAGATGGCTTGATGCTGCTAATAACATGGGACAATGGCAAGGTGCTTAACCATCAAGAGGAAATAAAAACAGAAAATGTTGGAGAAGCTCAGCAAGTCAAGCAGCATCTGTGGAGAAAGAAACAGAGTTAACGTTTCAGGTCGAAGACCTTTGGTCAGAACTGGAAGATGTTAAAAGATTTAAAGTTTTTGAGCAAGTACAGAGCCCGGGAAAGGGGGGTGAAGGGAGGAGAGGGGAGGAAACAACAAAAGGGAAGGTCTGTGATAGGGTAGAGGGCATGAGTGATTAAATGACAAAAGGGATGAATGGTGCAAGGCAAGGAAGGTGGTAATGGGACAGGTTGAGAAACAAAAGATTGATCAGGAGTAGCTGTAAATGGCAGCAGCAGAACCATTATCAGCATTAGCTGACCGAAAAAATGGGAGCAGTGATTTCTCCATAGCCATGTTCAGGAGCACGTGCAGAGTCTCCTCCCTGAAGCTGGCTTTTCACTGTTGTCATAATAAAAACAGAAGATGCTGCAAGTCGGGCAGCATCTGTGGAGAAAAAAACTGAGTTAACTTTTCAGGTCGAAGACCTTTCATTAGAACTGGAAGATGTTAAAGAGTTAAAGTTTTTAAGCAAGTACAGAGCCAGGGAAAGGGGGAGGGGGGAGGAAAGAACAAAGGGGAAGGTCTGTGATAGGGTGCAGGGCACGAGTGATTAAATGACAAAAGGGATGATGGTGCAAGGCAAGGAGGGTGGTAATGGGACAAGTAAAGAAACAAAAGCTGGGTCTAGAGGAGCTGTAAATGGCAACAGCAGAACCATTACCAGTAGCTGTAACAAAAAAAAGGGGAAAAAATGGAAGCAGTGGTTATGATCTGAAGTTATTGAAATCAATGTTGAGTTCGGAAGGTTGTAAAGTGCCTAAACGAAAGATGAGGTGTTGTTCCTCGAGCTTACGTTGGACTTCATTGGAACAGTGTAAGGGGCCGAGGTCAGAGTAGGAGTGGGAAGGGAATTGAAATGGCAAGCAACTGGCAGGTCAGGGTCACGCTTGCGTACAGAACGGAGGTGTTCAGCAAAGCGATCACCCTGCTCATCAAGAGGAGATGGGCTGTTATCTTTCTGCGAGAAGGCAACCCACCCATTCCCTGTCGTCTCAAACAAAGGATGAGCTGTGTCTCTACTATACACATCCCCCAGACTATGAGTGCCTGTGGCTATCCCCAGTAAAGGTCCCTGTTAATAGGCTTATAATTTGTACAATATGTGTGGTTACATACTAAATGTATTTCATGATACATACATTGTGTAAAAACAATTCTTTGGTATTTGTTACACTTTTAGCATACACCTGCAATATCTAACAGGCCGATAGTTTTGAATGGGAAGGTCTCCCTACAAAGTTGCAAGAAAGAGGTGAAATAATTTCCAGTAAGACATAGCATGTTCCTGAATTTTTCCAACTGATTGTTAGCTATAGCGAGGTAGTGAACCACACTGTAGTAGTCAGAATGTCCCAAACTCACAAGAAGATATGTTATTTGTTTGTCGTCTTGAGTGGTGTTTCTTGCTAAAATTGCAACTCATTAGTATTAAATCACAACTGAAAGGAAGAATATTTCAGAGGTTTCTTAGTCTCTGCAACCATTCTTGTTGAATTTAGTTTTAAGGGAAAAGGAGCTATAGCTTATTCCGCTATCATAACTGGTTGCCATTAGTAAGAAATGTGAGAAACGAGTGATGTGTGCTGATTTAATTTAAGGAGTTTTGAAAGAGTAAATAGGGACACACTCTTTCCACTGGCGTGTGGGTCGGTAACCAGAGGATACAGATTTAAAATAATTTTCAAAAGAACTAGGGAAGATGAGGAGGGTTTTTTTTAATGCAGCGAGTTGTTATGATCTGGAATACTCTGCCCGAAAGGGTGGTGGAAGCCGATTCAATAATAACTTTCAAAAGGGAATTGGATATATACTTGAAAACGAAACATTTACAGGGGTATGGGGCAACAGTGGGGGAGTGGGACTAATTGGATAGCTCTTTCAAAGAGCCGGCACAGGTATGACAGGCCAAAAGGCCTCCTTCTGTGCTGTAAGATTCTATAATTCTATAATTTTCTGAGCCTAGATATTGCTGTTTATGTGCTAATTAGGGGCTAACTGTGGGTTACTAAAAGTTTTTTGGGAGAATTCTAGATTGTTGGTTTACACATGATTTGTTATTTTCAGTCAGTGGGCTAAAATGTGGGCATTATCTCCCATAATAGAGGGCCAACAAAGGAGAGAGGAGCAGTACTAAATCTTCTAAATCAGTTGCGAACTGCATTTAAGAGCCTGTTAAGCACCTGAAATAGGGGAGGCAAAGCCAGCCGATTGCTGCAGATTTGCATAAATCTGCAGTGAGAAAAGCCAGTTTGATAGGCAGGAGTGCATGCCCTTCCAGAAGGAGAGGAGGCAATCAGTTTAAAGAACTAATGGATACACCTCACCATAAGTACCTAGTGTATAAAACAGGCTCCAGTCAGCCATCACAATCTCAGACATGGCTGACTCATATGGAAGACTGTTGCTAGAAACCTGACTGTTGGTGAAACCCGGCAATCAGCCAACACACTTATTCCTTCCACAAAGTGTGTTAGGTCAAATGTCACACAACTGAAACAATTTTACAAGAAGTAAGGAGCAGCACTATGCCAACTTATGCTGCCAATACTCACACACAGCTATGTAATAGAAGAAATAAATGCTCTGCACTTGACTTGAATGTTCTGCTAACTATTTATTTGTCACTGGTTACAATCAGAGCCTAGTATGAACATAAGAACATAAGAAATAGGAGCAGGAATAGGCCAATCGGCCCCTCGAGCCTGCTCTGCCATTCAATAAGATCATGGTTGATCTGATCCTAACCTCAAATCTAAATTCATGTCCAATTTCCTGCCTGCTCCCCATAACCCCTAATTCCCTTTACTTCTAGGAAACTGTCTATTTCTGTTTTAAATTTATTTAATGATGTGGCTTCCACAGCTTCCTGGGGCAGCAAATTCCACAAACCTACTACCCTCTGAGTGAAGAAGTTTCTCCTCATCTCAGTTTTGAAAGAGCAGCCCCTTATTCTAAGATTATGCCCCCTAGTTCTAGTTTCACCCATCCTTGGGAACATCCTTACCGCATCCACCCGATCAAGCCCCTTCACAATCTTATATGTTTCAATAAGATTGCCTCTCATTCTTCTGAACTCCAATGAGTAGAGTCCCAATCTACTCAACCTCTCCTCATATGTCCACCCCCTCATCCCCGGGATTAACCGAGTGAACCTTCTTTGTACTGCCTCGAGAGCAAGTATGTCTTTTCTTAAGTATGGACACCAAAACTGTATGCAGTATTCCAGGTGCGGTCTCACCAATACCTTATATAACTGCAGCAATACCTCCCTGTTTTTATATTCTATCCCCCTAGCAATAAAAGCCAACATTCCGTTGGCCTTCTTGATCACCTGCTGCACCTGCATACTAACTTTTTGATTTTCTTGCACTAGGACCCCCAGATCCCTTTGTACTGCAGTACTTTCCAGTTTCTCGCCATTAAGATAATAACTTGCTCTCTGATTTTTTCCTGCCAAAGTGCATAACCTCACATTTTCCAATATTGTATTGCATCTGCTAAATCTCCGCCCACTCACCCAGCCTGTCTATATCCCCTTGTAGGTTTTTTATGTCCTCCTCACTCTCTACTTTCCCTCCCATCTTTGTATCATCTGCAAACTTTGATATGTTACACTCGGTCCCCTCCTCCAAATCGTTAATATAGATTGTAAAGAGTTGGGGACCCAGCACCGACCCCTGCGGAACACCACTGGCTACAGGTTGCCAGTCCGAGAATGAACCATTTATCCCAACTCTCTGCTTCCTGTTAGATAACCAATCCTCCACCCATGCCAGAATATTACCCCCAATCCAGTGATTCTTTATCTTGAGCAATAATCTTTTATGTGGCACCTTGTCGAATGCCTTCTGGAAGTCTAAATACACTACTTCCACTGGTTCCCCTTTATCCACCCTGTACGTTATGTCCTCAAAGAACTCAAGCCAATTTGTCAGACACGACTTCCCCTTCGTAAAGCCATGCTGACTTTGTCCTATTAAATTATGTTTATCCAAATGTTCTGCTACTGTCTCCTTAATAATAGACTCCAAAATTTTACCCACCACAGATGTTAGGCTAACTGGTCTATAATTTCCAGCCTTCTGCCTACTACCATTTTTAAATAAGGGTGTTACATTAGCAGTTTTCCAATCTGCCGGGACCTTTGCCGAGTCCAGAGAATTTTGGAAAATTATTACCAAAGCATCCACAATCCCTACTGCCACTTCCTTCAAGACCCTAGGATGTAAGCCATCAGGTCCAGGGGATTTATCCGCCTTGAGTCCCATTAATTTACTGAGTACCAATTCCTTAGTGATTTTAATCGTATTTAGCTCCTCCCCCCCCCCCAGAGCCCCCTGTTTGTCCAGTGTTGGGATATTCTTAGTGTCCTCTACCGTAAAGACTGAAACAAAATATTTGTTCAGCACTTTTGCCATCTCCATGTTTCCCACCATTAATTTCCCGGTCTCATCCTCTAAAGGACCTACGTTTGCCTTAGCCACCCTTTTTCTTTTTATATAACGATAGAAACTCTTGCTATCTGTTTTTATATTTTTTGCTAATTTATTTTCATAATCTATCTTCCCTTAATCAATCCTTTAGTTACTTTTTGCTGTCTTTTGAAGACTTCCCAATCTTCTATCCTCCCACTAAGTTTGGCTACCTTATATGTGCTTGTTTTTAGTCGGATACTATCCTTAATTTCTTTACTTAGCCACGGATGGCTGTCATTTCTTTTACACCCTTTTTTCCTCAGTGGAATATATATTTTTTGAAAGTTGTAAAATAACTCCTTAAATGAACACCACTGCTCATGTACCATCTTACCCTTTAATCTATTTTCCCAGTCCACTTTAATCAATTCCGCTCTCATACCATCGTATGTGTTAGTAGTTGAGGAACTGAGTATGAAAGTGTGGGACAAGGTGGTTTGAGCATTGTTACTTGGCAGATGTGATTTGCTTTTTATGTAATGATTTAGCTATAGTGCTGTTTGGAAGGCATCTGGAATTACTGGCTGACGCATTAGTCTTCTTTGCTAGTTCTTCGTTGGCATTCTTATCCTCGTATCTTATTGTAGCTTTGCCAATCTGATCATTGGACTTTTCGCTTATTTATTTTTAGCATAAATTTTAGTGCCATCATCAATACCAGTTGTACTCAAGGTCATTAAGTTTCACTGACAAAATTACCCTGTTCATTTTACTTCTGCAGCCATTGGTCACTGCCAGTGTCCAGTTTTAAAATTTATATTGAAGAGCTCCCTGGCTACAGATACCCTCTGCACTTGCCTTTAGTGCATCACTTCATCCCACAGTTTGTCATTGTCTGAGCTCTGTTCAAGCAAATGAGCTTTTTGTAGCACACTGAATTGGCAGAAGATATTTTGGCTCTCAGAATGTCTGGGCTCACCATTCATCACAGGAAAGTTTGGGAATACAGTCAGCTGAACAGTCTCAACCCCCAGATTAAATAGAGGATTACACTGAGAATATTCTGTGAATCACTCCAAAAATTCACTGGTTGATCCTTGTTCTGTGATGACTCAAATGGCTGGTGAGAAAGTGTCAGGGCCTACCAATTGCACACCCTTTATTCACAAATCAACTCCATCTTCAGGAGCAGTCCCTTGGCTGATATCTACAAATGTCAAAACTGCTACAATGAACAGGAAGCTTTCATCCTTGATGTACTGTCAGGGGATATGTAGTTTATATCACTGCAGCCTTTAGTATCTATCAACTCTTTTTACTCTTGGATTAGCCACTATAGACACTCAGAGAAAAATTCCGTTGCTTACTAGTTGTAACCAAATCATATTTGTGATTCTGCTACACGTAGCAAACAAATGAAGTCTTCTCTATGAAATTTATCAATGCAAGCTTTAAACTCTGCATTGGTTCACTGACACATTTTTTTTAAATCGAAGAAGGCGGCTAAACAACGAGTAGATGAACATCTCCAAAATGACCTTCTCAGGGACTCATTTTCTATTATAAGCTCTGTGATTCAGAATCTGTCTCAGTACATGACCAGCTTTGTACAGGTGGCAATGGCCTTGGCATCCTTACTGCTAAGAATTCCCCATAGGTTCCAGTATGATGACCAAGAAAGGAGGTGGTATTATATTTCTACCCAGTTTCTGGAGACCTGCTCTAACAGTGGGCCTTATTCCCTAGCAATGTTCCCTCTAATTTCTTTTGGCCATGTGTGGAATGAATTTGGGTTTGTGCACCGATATAAAGGGTGTGTGTGCCACCGTAAAAAAAAAATCACAACTTTGAATAGAACATCTTTTTAGAAAACATTATTCAGGGTATATAACAAACAGAACAAATGTTCAAAATAATGGATAATTGTAACAAGGTGAGCTGTCAAGGATTTTTAATTAAACAAAACTGGTTATAGAAATTTCAGAAGTAAACACTGGTCACCAGAGGAATGGGGACATCCTGATTGAGACCCAGAGTCTGTGGATGACAGACCAGATGATGGAGAAGAGGGTGACTGTCTCTAGTTCAAATGTTTTTCTCTTCTGTCTCTCCCCTTCAGTGTTTATATATTTTGTCCAGGTTTACTTCTCTACCTCTTGACAGATGAGATTTGATCCGCATAAGCATATCACGGTGATTTTCTTTCAAACCCTTTTGTGATTTTGTTTTTATATTATTCATAAGGCTGAAGCCACGCTCACAATCAGCACTTGAAGCTTGAAACGTTGCACGTATATCCACTAATTGTGAAACCACTTTCCGTCGTTCTGCATTTTGTAGAGTGAAAGTCACCATGTCCTGAAATGTTTTCAATTACTTTGTTTCAATCTTCTCTGCAATTAAGTACTTCTACTCATTGTATTGGCTCACAATGAGCGCCTTCTCATCCATGATGTTTTGCCCAGAAGACCTTACTTGACCAAGGATAAGGATTTGTCAACCAACTTTTCAATATTTTCAGTGGCAAATTCATAGCTAATTTGTTTTTTTTTATTCGTTCATGGGATGTGGGCGTCACTGGCGAGGCCAGCATTTATTGCCCATGCCTAATTGCCCTTGAGAAGGTGGTAGTGAGCCGGCTTCTTGAACCGCTGCAGTCTGTGAGGTGAAGGTTCTCCCACAGTGCTGTTAGGAAGGGAGTTCCAAGATTTTGACCCAGCGACGATGAAGGAACGACGATATATTTCCAAGTCCGGATGGTGTGTGACTTGGAGGGGAATGTGCAGGTGGTGTTGTTCCCATGTGCCTGCTACTCTTATCCTTTTAGGTGGTAGAAGTCGCAGGTTTGGGAGGTGCTGTGGAAGAAGCCTTGGCGAGTTGCTGCAGTGCATCCTGTGGATGGTACACACTGCATCCACAGTGTGCCGGTGGTGAAGGGAGTGAATGTTTAGGGTGGTGGATGGGGTGCCAATCAAGCGGGCTGCTCTGTCCTGGATGGTGTCAAGCTTCTTGAGTGTTGTTGGAGCTGCACTTATTCAGGCAAGTGGAGAGTATCCCATCACACTCCTGACTTGTGCCTTGTAGATGGTGGAAAGGCTTTGGGGAGTCAGGAGGTGAGTCACTCACCGCAGAATACCCAGCCTCTGACCTGCTCTTGTAGCCATAGTATTTATATGGCCTGCAGCAATGTCCTGGGGCTGTTCTGGTGCAAGTGAAGCAAAATCGAAAGCGGACTATTCATTGAGTTCATTTTCTGGGAACATTTTTTCCAGATGATTCCAGATTAAGGTGATTGGTAAAAGAACCAAAGGTGACATGAGGAAAAAGTTTTTTTACGCAGCAAGTGATTGGGATCTGGAATGCACTGCTCAAGGGAGTGGTGGAGGCGGAGTCGATCATGGCCTTCAATAGGGAACTGGATAAGTACTTGAAACAAAAAAATATGCAGGGCTATAGGGATAGGGCAAGAGAGTGGGACTAGCTGGATTGCTCGTGCATAGAGCCGGGACCAACTCGATGGGCCGAATGACCTCCTGTGCTGTAACCTTTCTATGATCACATAGTGGGGATACGAATGTCAGAATGGAATTTTCCTTGAGTGGTTCATCTCTTGTGCATGATGCAGTTAGATTTTTCACTAGAAGACTGTCTCACCGAGATACTGTCCTCTGATCCTGCGGATCTTGGACCTCATTAACTATACAGCTTTGATTGTTGTTAAACAGCTCTTCTGAAAGCATTTGCACCATTCTGCTAGCTCACACAGAATATCTTTCAATGCTGCTATGGTGATATGGTAAGTAGAGTCTGAGAGCTTCTTCAGGTAATACTTGGCAACTGGGTCATTGTTCTGTTTTTTCATGCTCAAAGTATTGAAGAAGAGCATCATAATTGCGCATCAGAGCACTAACAGCAAAATGTCTTGATAGCCACCTCACTTTATTTAGAGGTTGAAAGGATACAGCTTCTCATTCTGTGACATTTGCAATTTCCTCAAATTGTCCTTTTCGAACTGAAGACATGCAGAAGACTATATAAATGGTTCTCAGCAATGTCACTATTTCCTTTATCATTGGTACTTTGTTCCAGGCATCAACTATTCCCAAATCTTCTTGATTGGCCACAGTGTTGCTCTACTAAATGTGGAATGGACTGCTTTTTTCCCCAGCATGACAGAAGCACCATCTGAAGCGAATATCACCATTTTCATCACGACCAGCTGATTCAGAATGTAGAAGTCTTTGATAGTCATTGTAAAAGCCGGTGCTTTGCAAGAATTAACTGAACAATTCCACTGAACACTGCAGAAGCTGCTTCCCTGAACTTGAAGTAAATGATAAGCATCTTGCTGACTGAAATATCCGTGCTCTCATCAATAATTAGTGTATGAAATAAAGATTGGCGAATCGACGACATTTCTGCATAGACGACACTGTTGATTGATTCCAAAAATTCAAAGACATAGTTTTTGCTATGCCAGCTCGCTGGTACCTGGAGATATTTAGCCATGTGGTCATGTATATGTTGCACAGAGTGCATGGAGTTGTTCATTTGTACTCCAGGCAGTATATTGTCTGAGAATCTTTATTTCATCTGGCTTCGATCGCTGTCTCGCCATCAGGTACATTCTGTCCTCTCTGTCAGCAGCAGTTTCTGTTAACATTTTCTCCAAGCTGAATTCCAGAAGGCGAGAATTTCTGTTTCTAAGAACAACCACAGCAGATTAATGTGATTTGTTTGATAAATGCCTCTTCATATAGTCTAACTTTCATCCGTCTTCCCATTTCTTGCCAGTGGAGAAATCACCTGATATTTTTGCTCCAGCACACATTTTGCAGATCAAGCCCACATCTGCACTATATTGGAATATCTCCCTCAGTTGTACACGATAGGAACACAGGAACAGGAGGAGGCCATTCAGCCCCTCGAGCCCGCTCCGCTATTTGATAAGATCATGGCTGCTCTGTGATCTAACTCCATATACCTGCCTTTGGCCCATATCCCTTAATACCTCTGGTTGGCAAAAAGCTATCTATCTCAGATTTAAAATTAGCAATTGAGCTAGCATCAATTGTCGTTTGCAGAAGAGAGTTCCAAACTTTGCAGAAGAGAGTTCCAAAGTGTTTTCTAATCTCACTCCTGAAAGGTCTGGCTCTAATTTTTAGACTATGTCCCCTAGTCCTAGAATCCCCAACCAGCGGAAATAGTTTCTCTCTATCCACCTTATCTGTTCCCCTTAATATCTTATAAACTTCGATCAGATCACCCCTTAACCTTCTAAACTCTAGAGAATACAACCCCATTTGTGTAATCTCTCCTCGTAACTTAACCCTTGAAGTCCGGGTATCATTCTAGTAAACCTACGCTGCACTCCCTCCAAGGCCACTATGTCCTTCCGAAGGTGCGGTGCCCAGAGCTGCTCACAGTACTCCAGGTGCGGTCTAACCAGGGTTTTGTATAGCTGCAGCATAACTTCTGCCCTCTTGTACTCCAGTCCTCTAGATATAAAGGCCAGCATTCCATTAGCCTTATTGATTATTTTCTGCACCTGTTCATGACACTTCAATGATCTATGTACCTGAACCCCTAGGTCCCTTTGGACATCCACAGTTTTTAACTTTTTACCATTTAGAAGGTACCCTGTTCTATCCTTTTTTGATCCAAAGTGGATGACCTCACATTTGCCTGCATTGAATTCCATTTGCCACAGTTTTGCCCATTCACCTAATCTATCAATATCGCTTTGTAATTTTACGTTTTCATCTCCACTGCTTACAATGCCACCAATCTTTGTGTCATCGGCAAACTTAGATATGAGACTTTCTATGCCTTCATCTAAGTCGTTAATAAATATTGTGAATAATTGATGCCCCAAGACAGATCCATGCGGGACTCCACTAGTCACATCCTGCCAATGCAAGTACCTACCCATTATCCCTACTCTCTGTCGTCATTTGCTCAGCCAACATCCTAACCAAGTCCGTACTTTTCCCTCGATTCCATGGGCTTCTATCTTAGCTAACAGTCTCTTATGTGGGACTTTATCAAATGCCTTCTGGAAGTCCATATAAATAACATCCATTGACATTCCCCTGTCCACTACTTTAGTCACCTCTTCAAAAAATTCAATCAGGTTTGTCAGGCACGACCTACCTTTCACAAATCCATGCTGGCTCTCTCTGATTAACTGAAAATTTGAGGTGTTCAGTCACCCTATCCTTAATTATAGACTCCAGCATTTTCCCCACAACAGATGTTAGACTAAGTGGTCTATAATTCCCTGGTCTCCCTCTCTCTCCTTTTTTAAAAAGCAGAGTGACATGTGCAATTTTCCAATCCAAAGGGACAGTTCCTGAATCTAGAGAACTTTGAAAGATTATAGTTAGGGCATCTGCAATGTGCTCACCTACTTCCTTTAAAACCCTGGGATGGACACCATCCGGTCCTGGGGATTTTTCACTCTTTAGTGCCATTATTTTCTTCATTACTGTTGTTTTACTATTGAATTTTCCCCCCATAGAATCATAGAATCGTTATAGCACAGAAGGAGGCCGTTCGGCCCTTCGAGCCCGTGCCGGCTCTTTGTAAGAGCAATCCAGTTAGTCCCATTGCCCCGCTCTTTCCCTGCTGTTCTTTTTGGGCCAGATTCAAAGGTTCTCAGACTCTCAGGTTATAGCAGAGCTGGTAAATGACTATCTTGCATCAGTCTACACTCCTTTGGATGATGCTTATGTTCCAGCTGTGGGATGCTCTATTGAATAGCATTATAAATATTAAAAATGGATAGAATAGGAAATATAGGTAGGGCAGATCCAGATGTTATCTGCCAAGTGTGGTTAAAGAGATAAGACAGGTGCTCTGTGAGCCCCTTGCCCATATCTTCAATAGCTCAACAGATTCAGGGATAGTTCTCTTAGAATGTAAGGGAGTTTATGTAGTTCCTATTTTCAAAAGAGGGGCATGTCAGAGCCAGGGAAATTCAGGTCCATCAGCTGACATCCATCATCGGGAAGATGCTTGAAGGGATCCTAAGAGGTGCCTTTTATAATCACTGGGAAAGGGAAGGGGCCATTAGAAATATTCAATAAGTCTTCATATTCCTCTTGATTCTTATGCACCTCACCCCCACACACACACACACCACAGGAGTGGGTCTACATTGGCACCAATCACCTGAGCAAAATCAGGAAAGGGAGAATTTTCCTTTAAGATATGTTGATCTCATGATATTGGGGACGTTGCCCACTTAATTCCCCTTCTGCGCTGTTTGAAAGGTGGTCAATGCTCAAGTATGCAAGTTCACTTTTATTTAAAGGTATTTTGACAAAAAATACCTTTAAATAACCTGTGAACATGAAATATTAGCATTATTTGTAAGTTCCCAAATTACGGTTCACTGCAGATTATTCTGCCTCTCACTACCCGTGCACCCATCCCAACTCTCAACAGCAGCACTCACCTTCATTACTCCTGCTGGCAATCAGTAGAGCCTGCCTGTTTAAACATGTCCCTATGGCAATGAGGAGGGCATTTTAACAGGTTGATTTTGTATTAATTTTGAAGTAGCTCCACTTGGATCAGCACCGTGGAGGTTGCTGTTGGGATTGCCTATAGCGTAACTTTTACTGAGGACTCCTGGTTGGCATTGGGGTGGGTTTTTAGTCAGATCTGTGGAGTTTATGGCAGGTCCATAGGTTAGAGTTATGATTGGGAGCATGGGGGAGCAATGATGAAATACATCAGGTGATATAGCACCAGCTGATCTTGCCAGCAAAAGGATCTTTGGAAGAAAAAAATGCTGGCAGCTCTGACTCCTATTGGTCTTCCATTATCTGTGAAAATTGTCAAGGATAACGAATGCATGGATAATCAAGGTTCCACTGTCAAAGCTTAGAAATCTGTCTTATCATTCAAATAATAACTGCTTTACATATTGCCCTTTCAGATTCTGGACATATCCCAGCTTGTGCAGCCACTTCGTCAGAGACAGATGGAAGAGAATATTGAACAAGTTCGGGCAGAATCGCTGCAATCAGGATTACTTACCATTAGAAATAAACTGGAAAACGAGATGTTAGAGAAGGCTGAAGGTAATTTATTAAAATATAAATATTTCTTTAATCTAGTTTTTAAGCATAATACCAACATTCAATTTTTCAATGATTCAGTGCCTTCCTTGTACTTATGTTTTTGAACGCCACAATAATTTTTTTTGTTGCTATTTCTGCCAGTTTCTTTCCCTTTCCCACCCTTTCTTTCCTGAAAGCAGTGACTTCTTGCTGGGGTATGGTTCCATGGGTGCTAATCAACTTCTAATAGCTCGCTCAGCTCAGCTGTTATTCATGTGTAAGTCTTGACAGTGCGTGTTAGCTAGCTGTTTGATTCAGGGGTGTCACAGCCCGCTACGCCCTCCTCTGATGTCCAGAGATAAGCACTTCCTGCAGGGGTCACTGGATTGTGATCAGGAGAGAGCAATAAGGATAACAATTATTCCCTTCTCTAACCCAGGGGCCCTGAGGTCAATTGTAGCTCCGTTACTGTTGCTCCAGTTGAGGCTGACT
Organism: Heptranchias perlo; assembly: GCF_035084215.1. Classification (NCBI taxonomy): domain Eukaryota; kingdom Metazoa; phylum Chordata; class Chondrichthyes; order Hexanchiformes; family Hexanchidae; genus Heptranchias; species Heptranchias perlo. The sequence continues at coordinate 112,394,638 of NC_090329.1, read as the reverse complement.
AACTCAGCACGGACCAGGGATCAAACCTGAAGTACTTCTGCCTGTATGGATCAGTTCACTGGATCACCTAACTGTGGCATCAAGGAAGCCCAATGAAGCAATTTCTGTATGTTTTTTAAATGTACCAACTGAAATTCTTGCACCTTGTGGCATCACTTCATATAGGTGAAGAAGTGCCAAGGTGTAGGAACACAAGAACAGCAATAGGCCATTCAGTCCCTCGAGCCTGTTCCGCCATTCAGTTACATCATGGCTATTCTCTATCTTAACTCCATCTGTCCGCCTTTGTTCAGTAACCCTTAATACCCTTGCCTAACAAAAATCTATCAATCTCAGTTTTGAAATTTTCAATTGACCTAGCCTCCAGCTTTTTGGGGAGAGCGTTCCAGATTTCCACTACGCTTTGTGTGAAGAAGACTCCTGAACGGCCTAGCTCTAATTTTAAAGGTTATGCTCCCTTGTTCTGGACTCCCCCACCTAGTAACTTGCATGAAATGTCTATGAATTGCGCCAGAGTTTTCTAGAGTGAATGATATGATAGAGGAAGTAGTTCTAAAGGTTATGGATTGAATTAATATGTCAATATGTATATATGAAACAGGCTTGCAGCAAAAGAGATGGTAGTGTCAATTACAGCTCCTTTAAAAATAGACCATAATAAATAACTGCTGAAAGTTCATAGATTTTGAAGGTTTTCAGTGGTAACAACAACAATTTACATTTCTTTGGTTCCTTTAACGTGTTAAAACATTCCAAGGCGCTTCACAGGAAGCTTGGACAAAGAGGTAGGTTTTAAGGAGCGTCTTAAGGGAGAAGAGAGAGGTAGAGAGGTCGAGACGTTTAGGGAAGGAATTCCAGAGTTTAGAGCCTAGACAGCTGAAGGCACAACTGCCAATGTGAGGCGAAGGAAATTGGGAATGCACAAGAGGCCAGAATTGGAGGAAGGCAGAGTTCTTTCGATTGAGTTCTTTGATGAAGTAATGGAAAGTGTTATAAATTGGATAGCCAGATGGTGAAGGATAGAGTACTAGAGCTCTATCCTTCACCACCTGGCTATCCAATTTATAACACTTTCCATTACTTCATCAAAGAACTCAATCGAAAGAACTCTGCCTTCCTCCAATTCTGGCCTCTTGTGCATTCTTCAGTTGCTTTCCAAGTCCAAGTCCAAGTCTTCAGTTGCTTTCAAGCCTTTGTTCACAGAGCTCCACATTACACCCACACCACACTCTAGATCAGCTCTCTTATAGAAACATAGAAAATAGGAGCAGGAGTAGGCTATTCGAGCCTGCTCCGCCATTCAATATGATCATGGCTGATCCACTATCTCAATACCATATTCCCGCTCTCTCCCCATACCCCTTGATGCCTTTTGTGTCTAGAAATCTATCTAGCTCCTTCTTAAATATATTCAGTGACTTGGCCTCCACAGCCTCCTGTGGTAGAGAATTCCACAGGTTCACCACCCTCTGAGTGAAGAAGTTTCTCCTCATCTCAGTCCTAAATGTCCTACCCCGTATCCTGAGACTGTGACCCCTCGTTCTGGACCCCACAGCCAGGGGAACCATCCTCCCTGCATCCAGTCTGTCGAGCTCTGTCAGAATTTTACATGTTTCAATGAGATCCCCTCTCATTCTTCTAAACTTGAGTGAATACAGGCCGAGTCGACCCAATCGCTCCTCATACGACAAATGGATATGAGCGTTCCCAATTGATAGGCACCACCTGAATACGATTAACATTAATTGATATAAATCACATGGTTATAATTAACAGAGAGCGTTGAGGTTGTGTCTATGGACTTTCGAAAGGTGTTTGATAAAGTACCACATAATAGACTTATTAGCAAAATTGAAGCCCATGGAATTAAAGGGGCAAGAAATTGGCTGAGGGACAGAAAGCAGAGAGTAGTGGTGAACGATTGTTTTTCAGACTGGATGAAAGTATACAGTGGTGTTCTCAGGGGTCGGTATTAGGACCGCTGCTCATTTTGATATATAATAATGACCTGGACTTGGGTATATAGGGCATAATTTCAAAATTTGCATATGACATGAAACTTGGAAATGTATTAAACAGTGAGGGGGATAGTAACAGACTTCAGGAGGACGTAGACAGACTGGTGAAATCGACACATGGCAGATGAAATTTAATGCAAACAAGTGTGAAGTAATGCATTTTGGTAGGAAGAATGAGGAGAGGCAATATAAACTAAATTGTACAATTTTAAAGGGGGTGCAGGAACAGAGAGACATGGGGGTGTAATATACACAAATCTTTGAAGGTGGCAGGACAAGTTGAGAAGGCTGTTAAAAAAGCATACGGGATCCTTGGCTTTATAAGTAGAGGCATAGGGGGAGTTTTAACCCCCCGGTACAGGTGGGACATGACCTCTACCCCCCTCTCCCCCCCCTACCCGCGATCACCCCCACCGCGATCTCCACTCCTCGCAATCTCCACCCCCCGCGTTCTCTCTTTTATCTCTTTTATCCTCTCTAAACTTGACTAGTTTATAAATTATCTCCCCCCTTTCTATCTTAAATGTCTTTATATGTTTTTTGATCTCTTCTTCTAATATCACCCCATTATGTTAGTCTCCCTAGTAAATACTGAGGCAAAGTAATTATTTAATATTTCTGCCATTTCGCAGACAGGAGGTGGGTGTTGCACAGCAAGGCCGATTATCTGGCTCAGCGGAGGGTCCAGATTGTATGTCAGTGGTGGATAAATGAGAGGGCCAGAGTTGCACATCAGTGAAGGGGGATACATTGTAAGTAGTTCAAGATGTGATTACAAAGGAGTTCTCATTACCAAGGAGAGAAGGCAGCAAGCAAGTGGGTTGCTGGTGGTGAAGGAGAACATAATAGGGAGACCTCCATTAAAAATAGTATGGAACTTTTAAATTGCTAATATTTTTAAAGGCTGAAGACTCATCTGCCCCTCACCTTAAGTGAGATGTCTCACAAAAACAGGACTTTGAGAAACCAAATTGGTGCAGAGTCACCAGTGGTCAGAATGTGGAACTGCAGGTAGATTCTAACCACTCCTGAATAGGCTTTTGTGACTGAAAAATGAAATGTGACAAAGGGATAAGTGCCCCTATGTGTGCCACCTGCAGGCATCACTGACTATTGCAATAGAATGAGCGAGGACACAATTTACATGGAAATCTCTGTAAGCATTGTTGACAGGTGACAGGACATACCGATTTTAATAAAAATAAATTTTGTCTTTTGTCCTATAGTTGTCCATAAGCTTATAGAATCATAGAATCTTACAGCACAGAAAGAGGCCATTCGACCCATCGTGCTTGAGCCGACTCTTTGAAAGAGCTGTCCAATTTAGTCCCCCACCCCAGCTTTTTCGCCATAATCCTGCAAAGTAGACCTCTTCATGTACATGTCCAATTGCCTTTTGAAAGTTCCTATGGAACCTGAATCCACCACCCTTTCAGGTAGTGTGTTCCAGATCTTAACAACCCTCTGTGTGAAAAAATTTGTCCTCATTTCCCCTTTAGTTCTTTTGCCAATTATTTTAAATCTATGACCTCTGGTTACCGAACCACTTGCCAGAGGAAACAGTTTCTACAGCATCCAGGCTTGGGCTGACAAGGGGCAAGTAACATTAGTGCCAGACAAGTGCCAGGCAATGACCATCTCCAACAAGAGAGAGTCTAACCACATCCCCTTGACATTCAACGGCATTACCATCGATGAATCCCCCACCTTCAAAATCCTGGGGGTCACCATTGACCAGAAACTTAACTAGACCAGCCACATAAATACTGTGGCCACAACAGCAGGTCAGAGGCTGGGTATTCTGCGGCGAGTGACTCACCTCCTGACTCCCCAAAGCCTTTCCGCCATCTACAAGGCACAAGTCAGGAGTGTGATGAAATACTCTCCACCTGCCTGGATGAGTGCAGCTCCAACAACACTCAAGAAGCGCAACACCATCCAGGACAAAGCAGCCCACTTGATTGGCACCCCATTCGCCACCTTAAACATTCACTCCCTTCACCACCGGCGTACCATGGCTGCAGTGTATACCATCTACAAGATGCATTGCAGCAACTTGCCAAGGCTTCTTCGACAGCACCTCCCAAACCCACGACCTCTACCACCTAGAAGGACAAGGGCAGCAGGTGCATGGGAACACCAACACCTGCATGTTCCCCTCCAAGTCACACACCGCCCCGACTTGGAAATACATCGCCGTTCCTTCATTGATGCTGGGTCAAAATCCTGGAACTCCCTACCTAGCAGCACTGTGGGAGTACCTTCACCACACAGACTGCAGTGATTCAAGAAGGCAGCTCACCACCACCATCTCAAGGGCAATTAGGGATGGGCAATAAATGCTGGCCTTGCCTGCGACGGCCACATCCCATGAATAAAAAAAAATTTGCTCTATCAAAACCCCTCATGATTTTGAACACCACTATTAAATCTCCCCATAAACTTCACTGATCTAAGGAGAACAATCCCAGCTTCTCCAATCTCTCCACATAACTGAAGTCCCACATCCCAGGTATCAACCTGGCAAACCTCCTCTATTCCCTCTCCAAAGCCTTGACATCCTTCCTAAAGCAGCATGAGATTCACCCAATTTTAAGCGGCTGGGCCTCATTAACATGCCATTGGCCGACTTCCCGACCAAAACCATTAATAAGTCGGCAGGAAGCGGCTTGCCGGCAATTACAATCAGGCATCTTGAAGGCTGCCAGCCGGGCCCAAGGTAATTGCAGGGACAGGGAGGGGATGGGGGTTCTGTGGTAGTCAGCAGGGGTGGGAGGGGAGGGCGATTGAGGGAGCGTGAACGACAAGGGGAGGCCTAAAACCTGTCTTGTGGGACTCAGAGGAGCACCCTGGACCTCGATTCCAAGACAAATGCTCCAGTTTCACTGTACATGTTGTACCAGCTCCTGAATAGCCTGTCCCCATCATGATACTTAATTCCTACATGCTGGCTGCATAGTCTAGGCTTTAAAAAAGGTAAGATACAGAATTTGAGAGTCATACTGGAGACATTGTGATATACAGAAGAAAGACGACACTGATGGCAGGAGAGACTTCAAAAAAAGGTGCATAAATGAGTGAATACAAACTGAGAGATTCAAAAATCATGATGAAAAATGTGTGACAGCCCTAGAGGGAGAGAGAGAAAAAGTAAACAGAAATACAGAGAGTGGGACACAAAGAATTAAAGAGTAGGAAACAATCAAAGAAACAGCTATAGAAAGAAAGACTTGTTAATTGTGTGGTACCTTATCACACAGAATGAATTACTTTTGAAGTGTAGTAACCATTGCATAAGTAAACCCAACAACTATTCTATGCCAGTAACATCTGACATACACAAGTTCATCTATGTTTTTGGTATTGGTTGAGAGTGGAATGTTGGCTATTACACTGGGAAAACTTCATTTTCTTTTGATAGTACCATGGGATCTTTAACGTCCACCTGAACTACAAGAAGAGACAGATAGAGCTTTAGTTTAATGTGTCCTCTATCAATGGTCCCTCAGTTCTACACTGGAATAGCCTAGATTATGCACACATGGAAGAAAGACACAATTTGTTTTTTGCCATGAGCATTGCTGCAGGGATCAACTATTTTGTTACAAATACATTGTGTGTTACATTATTTAACTCTTGTCACCATAAAATGGTGTATCCTCCTACTTATTGGGAGGTTCACTAGTGTGTTTTTAAATTTTATTTTGGTGGTTCTAAGAACATGCAAAGTTAAGTTGTTTTGTACACTTCAATCAGCTTGAAACCCCTTAATATTGTTTTACTTCGTCATCATGGTATTGAATTGTAAGCAAACTTTTTTTGCTAACCTAGTATTACCATTGACAAAACAGCTTGAGTGCTTGCATTTTAATCCAGCGCTAACGATAGAATACATGGGATATTTTGCTTTAACTAGAGAATGTTCAATGCAAACCAGGTCTTTTTCTCATTGTTTCATACACATTTATTGTTTCATACACATTTATTGTTTCAGACTATGCTTTACAGTAAAAAGTTTACATGTTGCTGAAGATAGGCCATATTTCTCATTAGTGATGAATACTCCTACCATTGTCTTCTACAGCTGAATTTGAATGGCAGTCAGCTCAAGCAATTAGTTTGGATATCAAAATTATACATGAGGAAGAAGAAGAAGATGGAGATGGCACTGACAGAAAAGGTAGTCTAGCAGCATATACTCTTACTGATGATTATAGTATGCTTCCCAAAGTTGTCATAAGCTTATTTAACCTACACTTGATTTTCTTAGCAGAATGTTGCGTTACGACTTAGTTTATATATAGAAACAACAACTATCAAGTTGAAATTTGCTAATCTGGGTCCTACAACACAAAAGTAACACTAATAGATGTTCATAGGCTGACTTCCAGATCAAAGAATAATAGTGTGGCAGTTACAAAATAAATATGATTTTATTATGTTAACTCATTCTTCTTCATTCCAGATATCCTCCAGACACCATTGGAGTGAACTGGCATAAGTACACTTGTCCTTGGCAGGAGAAGGAGGAATGATAAAAATGACATCTTCTATTTAAGAGGATTGAAAAAGGGAATATTCTAGTTTTAAGACATTTTGAAAGTCATGACATCATGTCAGACACAATCATTCTTACACCTTATATAAAGAGAGCATACTCAGAAGATAGAAAGTTCATTTTTTCAGTTCTCTCAAAGAGAGCTTAAATCTTTGCATCAAATACCTCTGATGCTTGTTGGCCAAGCAGGACACCACCAAATGACAAATTTGCCTCTGGTTCTCTACTTGTACATATTGGGTTCAACAGTTTGACAGAATAAATCCAGAGAAAATTGAGTAATGCACCAAACTGACTGTATCACTGCCTCCAACTGGTGCCTGCACTTTCTGGAAACTGAAGATCAAAATTGCTCCACCCCAGCCCTCCAAGAATCCGTGCCAACTGGGTTGTTTTTACTTTAAGGTGCTCCACAGAAATACTGACCAGCACCGATCACTCTTCCTCAAATCAAACTCTGGTACCAGTGAATCTGTCCACTTCTGCCACCTATGAGGCATCAGTGGGTGAACTAGATGACATTGATCCAGGATGTAGTGTCACACCTTCATAAATGCCAGATGGTACAGTTTATCTCTCTCCCATTAGTGTGGATTGGCACTAGCTAGCTTCATCCTTCTATTAGTCTGGTCAGCTTTGCACCCTCTACATTAACAGAAGATTCCCTCAGCGGCAACCAACCCTTCAGTATTATGAAAAAAGATGTCTTTCATACTGCTATTTAGCATTGCTGAGACATATGTGGGGCTGGTGGTATTCTTTTAAAAATTAATTCAGGGGATATGGGTGTCGCTAGCAAGCCCAGCATTTATTGTTGCCCTTGCAAAAGTGGTGGTGAACCTTCTTCTTGAAACGCTGCAGTCCATCTGGTGAATATACTCCCATAGTGCTGTTAGGTAGGGAGTTCCAGAATTTTGACCCAGCAACCATGAAGGAAAGGCGATATATGACAAGTCAGGATCATGTGTGTATTGGAAGTTAACTTGGAGGTGATGATGTTCCCATGCAGCTTCTGCCTTTGTCTTTCTAGGTGGTGGAGGTCGCAGGTTTGGTAGGAACTGTCGAAGAAGCCTTAGTGAGTTGCTACAGTGCATCCAGTAGATAGTACACACTGCAGCCACGGTGCAATGGTGTTGGAGGGAGTGGATGTTTAAGGTGCTGGATTTGCTGCTGATCAAGTGCATTGCTTTGTCCTGGATGGTGTCGTACTTCTCGAGTGTTGTTGCAACTGCACCAATCCAGGCAAGTGGAGAGTATTCCATTACACTCCTGACTTGTACCTTGTAGATGGTGGAGAGGCTTTGGGGAGTCAGGAGGTGAGCCACTTGTCGCAGAATACCCAGCCTCTGACCTGCTGTATTAGCCATTGCATTTAAGTGGGTGGTTCAGTTGAGTTTCTGGTCAATGGCGAGTCCCAGGATGTTGATGGTGGGGGATTCATAGATGGTAATGCTATTGAATATCAAGGGCAGGTGGTTAGACTCTCTCTTGTTGGTCATTGCCTGGCATTTGTATGGCGCGAATGTTACTTGCCACTTCTCAGTCCAAGCCTGGACATTGTCCATGTCTTGCTGTATGCGGACATATGGTATTGAGATTGAGAATCAACCATGATCATATTGAATGGCAGAGCAGGCTTGAAGCGCTGAATGGCCTACTCCTGCTCCTATTTTCCTATTTTCTATGTATTGCTTTATTATCTGAGGAATTGTGAATGGAGCTGAACACTGTGAAATCATCAATGAACAACTCCACTTCTGACCTTATGATGGAATGAAGGCCATTGATGGAGCAGCTGAAGATAGTTGGGGCTAGGACGCAGCCCTGAGGAACTACTGTAGTGATGTCGTGGGGCTGAGATGATTGGCCTCCAACAACCACAACCATCTTCCTTTGTGCTAGATACGACTCCTACCACTGGAGAGCTTTAACCCTGATCCCCATTCAGTTTTACTAGGGCTCCTTGGTGCCACACTCTGTTGATTGCTGCCTTGATGTCAAGGGCAGTCACTCTCATCTCAATTCTGGAATTCAGCTCTTTTGTCCATGTTTGGAGCATGGCTGTAATGAGGTCTGGAGCCGAGTGTTCCTGGTGGAACCCAAACTGAGCATCGGTGAGCAGGATATTGGTGAGTAAGTGTCACTTGATAGCACTGTTGATGACTACTTCCATCACTTTGTTTAAAAAGGGAGAAAGGGATAGACCAAGTAAGGCCAGTCAGCCTAACCTCAGTGATGGTCAAATTATTGGAAACAATTCTGAGGGACAATGTGAAATGTCATTTAGAAAGACACAGATTAATCAAGGACAGTCAGCATAGATTTGTTAAGGGAAGGTCGTGTCTGACTAACTTGATTTGAATTTTTTGAAGAGGTAATGAGGAGGGTCGATGAAGGTAGCGTGTTTGATGTAGTCTACATGGATTTTAGCAAGACATGTGACAAGGTCCCACACGGCAGACTGGTCAGAAAAGTAAAAGCCCATGGGATACAAGGGAAAGTGGCAAGTGGGATCCAAAATTGGCTCAGTGCAGGAAGCAAAGGGTAATGGTTGACGGGTGTTTTCGTGAATGGAAGGCTGTTTCCACTGGGGTTCCGCAGGGCTCAGTACTAGGTCCCTTGCTTTTTGTAGTATATATCAATGATTTGGACTTAAATGTAGGGGGCATGATTAAGAAGTTTGCAGATAATACAAAAATTGGCCGTGTGGTTGATAGTGAGGAGGAAAGCTGTAGACTGCAGGGAGATATCAATGGACTGATCAGGTGGGCAGAAAAGCGGCAAATGGAATTCAATCCGGAGAAGTGTGAGGTAATGCATTTGGGGAGGGCAAACAAGGCAAGGGAATACACAATAAATGGGTGGATACTGAGAGGTGCAGAGGAACAGAGGGACCTTGGAGTGCATGTCCACAGATCCCTGAAGGTAGCCAGACAGGTAGATAAGGTGGTTAAGAAGGCATATGGGATTCTTTCCTTTATTAGCAGAGGCATTGAATATAAGGGCATGGAGGTTATGCTTATGTATAAAACATAAGTTAGGCTACAGATACGTACAGTTCTGGTCACCATATTACAGGAAAGATGTGATTGCAGTAGAGAGGGTACAGAAGAGATTTACAAGGATGTTGTTAGGACTGGAGAATTTTAGGTCTGAGGGAAGATTGGATAGGTTGGGGTCATTTTCTTTGGAACAGAGGAGGCTGAGGGGAGATTTAATTGAGGTGTCTAAAATTATGAGGGGCCTAGATAGAGTAGAGAGGAAGGACCTATTTCCCTTAGCAGAGCGGTCAATAAACAGGGGGCATAGATTTAAAGTAATTGGTTGAAGGATTAGAGGGGAGCTGAGGAAATTTTTTTTCATCCAGAGGATGGTAGGGGTCTGGAACTCACTGCCTGAAAGGGTGGTAGAGGCAGAAACCCTGATCGTATTTAAAAGGTGCTTGGATGTGCACTTGAAGTGCCGCAACATAAAAGGCTATGGACCAAGAGCTGAAAAGTGGGATTAGGCTGGATAGCTCTTTTTCGGCCGGCACTGACTACGATGGGCTGAATGGCCTCCTTCATGCCATAAATTTCTATGATTCTATGAGAGTAGGCTGATTGGATGGTAATTGGCCTGGTTGGATTTGTCCTGCTTTTTGTGGACAGGACATGCCTGGGCAATTTTCCATATTGTCTGGTACATGCCAGTGTTGTTGCTATACTGGAACAGCTTAGAGTCATAGAGTCATACAGCACGGATAGAGGCCCTTCGGCCCATCGTGTCCGCGCCGGCCATCAGCCCTGTCTACTCTAATCCCATATTCCAGCATTTGGTCCGTAGCCTTGTATGCTATGGCATTTCAAGTGCTCATCCAAATGCTTCTTGAATGTTGTGAGGGTTCCTGCCTCCACAACCCTTTCAGGCAGTGAGTTCCAGACTCCAACCACCCTCTGGGTGAAAAAGTTCTTTCTCAAATCCCCTCTAAACCTCCCGCCTTTTACCTTGAATCTATGTCCCCTTGTTATAGAACCCTCAACGAAGGGAAAAAGCTCCTTAGTATCCATCCTATCTGTGCCCCTCATAATTTTGTACACCTCAATCATGTCCCCCCTCAGCCTCCTCTGCTCCAAGGAAAACAAACCCAATCTTCCCAGTCTCTCTTCATAGCTGAAGCGCTCCAGCCCTGGTAACATCCTGGTGAATCTCCTCTGCACCCTCTCCAAAGCGATCACATCCTTCCTGTAGTGTGGCGACCAGAACTGCACACAGTACTCCAGCTGTGGCCATAAATTTCTATGGTGTTTTAAATTTATGGCACCAGTGTTTTATACAGCTCCATCATAACCTCCTTGCTCTTATATTCTATGCCTCGGCTAATAAAGGCAAGTATCCCATATGCCTTCTTTACCACCTTATCTACCTGTTCCGCCGCCTTCAGGGATCTGTGAACTTGCACACCAAGATCCCTCTGACCCTCTGTCTTGCCTAGGGTCCTCCCATTCATTGTGTATTCCCTTGCCTTGTTAGTCCCTCCAAGGTGCATCACCTCGCACTTTTCTGGGTTAAATTCCATTTGCCACTGTTCCGCCCATCTGACCAACCCATCTATATCGTCCTGCAGACTGAGGCTATCCTCCTCACTATTTACCACCCTACCAATCTTTGTATCATCAGCGAACTTACTGATCATACCTTTTACATTCATATCCAAGTCATTAATGTAGACCACAAACAGCAAGGGACCCAGCACCGATCCCTGTGGTACCCCACTGGCCACAGGCTTCCAGTCACAAAAACAACCTTCGACCATCACCCTCTGCCTTCTGCCACTAAGCCAGTTTTGTATCCAAAGTGCCAAGGCACCCTGGATTCCATGGGCTCGTACCTTCTTGACCAGTCTCCTGTGGGGGACTTTATCGAAGGCCTTATTGAAATCCATGTATACCACATCCACTGCGTTACCCTCATCCACACGCCTAGTCACCCCCTCAAAAAATTCAATCAAATTAGTCAGACATGATCTTCCCTTGACAAAGCCATGTTGACTATCCCTGATTGATCCTTGCTTCTCCAAGTGGAGACTAATTTTGTCCTTCAGAATTTTTTCCAATAATTTTCCTACCACTGATGTTAGGCTCACTGGCCTGTAGTTCCCCGGTTTTTCCCTACTCCCCTTCTTGAATAATGGTATTACATTAGCGGTTCTCCAGTCCTCTGGCACATCCCCTGTGGCCAGAGAGGTTCTGAATATATGTGTCAGAGCCCCCGCAATCTCCTCCTTTGCCTCACACAGTAGCCTGGGATACATTTTGTCCGGGCCTGGGGATTTATCCATTTTTAGGCCTGCTAAAACCGCCAATACCTCCTCCCGCTCGATGTTAATATGTTCGAGTATATCACAGTCCCCCTGCCGTATTTCTATGTCTACATCGTCCTTCTCCATAGTGAAAACAGATGCAAAAAATTCATTTAGAACCCCTCCTACATCTGCCGGCTCCACACACACATTGCCATTTTTGTCCCTAATGGGCCCTATTTTTTCCCTAGTCATCCTCTTACCCTTAATATACTTATAAAACATCTTAGGATTTTCCTTTATTTTGCTCGCCAGTGTTATTTCATGGCCCCTCCTTGATCTCCTAATTTCTTTTTTAAGTATCCCCCTGCACTTTTTGTACTCCTCTAGGGCTTCCTCCGTCTTTAGCCTTTTGTATCTGCCAAAAGCCCTCCTTTTTTTCCTAATCCATTCTCGTATATCCCCTGACATCCAAGGTTCCCTGGAGTTCTTGGAACCACCCTTGACTTTTACGGGAACATGTTGCCATTGTATGGTCTCAAACTCCCTTGTCTAGAGGCGCAGCTAGTTCTGGAGCACAAGTCTACAGCACTACAGCCGGGATGTTGTCGGGATCCGTAGCCTTTGCTGTGTCCCGTGCACTCAGCCGTTTCTTTGCTATTAAGTGGAATGAATCGAATTGGCTGAAGACTTGCATCTGTGAAGGTGGGGATCTCCGGAGAAGGCTGAGATGGATCATCCACTCAGCAGTTCTGGCTGAAGATAGTTGCGAACGACTTCAGGCTCATCTTTTGCACTCACATGCTGGGCTCCGCCATCATCGAGGATGGGGATGTTCATGGAGTCTGCTGCTCCCGCTAGTTGCTTAATTGTCCACCATTTGCATTGTTTAGCATGCATGTAGTCCTGTGTTGTCGCTTCACTGGGTTGACACCTCCTTTTCAGGTATGCCTGGTGCTGCTCCTGGCATGCTCTTCTACACTCGGCATTGAACCAGGATTCGTCATCTTGCTTTCTGGTGATGGAGGAGAGAGGCATATGCCGGGACATGACATTACAAATTGTGGTGAAATTCTGCTGTTGTTGATGGCCCACAGCGCCTCATCGATGCCCAGTTTTGAGCTGCTAGATCTGTTCTTAGTCTATCCCTCTTAGTGGTGGTGCCACACAACATGATGGAGGGTGTCCTCAGTGTGAAGACGGGATTTGGTTTCCACGAGGACTGTGCGGTGGTCACTCCTACCAATGCTGTCATGGACAGATTCATCTGTGATAGGTAGATTGGTGAGGACATGGTCAAGTAGGTTATTACCTCGTGTTGGTTCTCTCACCACCCGCCACAAGCCCAGTCTGGCAGCTATGTCCTTCTGGACTCGACTAGCATAAATATATTTGTGCTTGTTATGACTTTACATTGATACACTTATTTAAAATATGCAAACTCCATCTGTAAAATGTCAGTATGTTCCCAGTGGCTAACATTCAAATCCTTTTATTTGCAAAGGTTTTTCCACAACAAAACTGAAAAGTACAATTGTGTTATACCTTTTATATAATTCTAAGATCTTTTATTTTTGTTTTTGATTTAGAAATGGATGAGACTGTCAAAGATTCCTTGGAAGATTTAACACAAGTACCCTTAGACCTAGGTAGGTGAAACATTTCAATGAATGTCAATACTAGCTGATGCTTACTCACTTTTGTGACATGTTTTTTTTAGTATCATAGTATGGTACAGCACAGAAGGAGGTTATTCGGCCCAGTGTGCCTGTGCTGGCTCTTTGAAAGAGCTATCCAATAGTCCCACTCCCTTGCTCTTTCCTCATAGGCCTGTAAATTTTTCCTTTCAAGTATTTATCCAATTCCCTTTTGAAAGTTATTATTGAATCTGCTTCCATCGCCCTTTCAGGCAGTGCATTCCAGATCATAACAATTCGCTGCATAAAAAAATGTTTCCTCGTGTCGCCTCTGGTTTTTTTTCGGTTCACCTTAAATCTGTGTCCTCTGGTTATCGACCCTTCTGCCACTGGAAACAGTTTCTCCTTATTTACTCGATCAAAACTGTTCATGATTTTGAACACCTCTATCAAATCTCCCCTTAACTTAATCTGCTCTAAGGAGAATGACCCCAGCTTCTCCAGTCTCTCCACATAACTGAGGTCCCTCATTCCTGGTACCATTCTAGTAAATCTCTTCTACACCCTTTCGAAGGCCTTGACATTCTTCCGAAAATGTGATGCTCAGAATTGAACACAATACTCCAGCTGAGGCCTAACCAGTGCTTTATAAAGGTTTAGCATAATTTCCTTGCTTTTGTACTCTATGCCTCTATTTATAAAGCCAAGGAACAGCCTTCTCAACTTGTCCTGCCACCTTCAAAGATTTGTGTACATACACCCCCAGGTATCTCTGTCCCTGCATTCTGTTTAAAATTGTACCATTTAGTTTATATTGCCTCTCATCATTCTTCCTATCAAAATGTATCACTTCACACTTCTCTGCATTAAATTTCATCTGCCATGTGTCTGCCCATTTCACCAGTCTGACTATATCCTCCTGAAATCTAATACTATCCTCCACATCGTTTACTACATTTTTGAGTTTTGTGTCATCTGCAAACTTTGAAATTATACCCTCTGTACCCAAGTCCAGGTCTTAATATATATCAAAAAGAGCAGTGGTCCTAATACTGACCCCTGGGGAACACTTCCCTCCAGTCTGCAAAACAAACGTCCAGAAATGCTCACTGCTTTCTGTCCCTTAGCCAATTTTGTATCCACACTGCCACTGTCCCTTTAATCCCATGGGCTTTAATTTTGTTAACGAGTCTATTATGTGGTACTTTATCAATTGCCTTTTGAAAGTCCATATACACGATATCAACTGCACTACCCTCATCAACCCCTCAAATAATGAAGCAGTCCGAGCCCGCATGCAGCAAGACCTGGGCCGAAGGGCCTGTTTCCATGTTGTAAACTTCTATGATTCTATGAACATCCAGGCTTGGGCTGATAAGTGGCAAGTAACATTCGCGCCAGACAAGTGCCAGGCAATGACCATCTCCAACAAGAGAGAGTCTAACCACCTCCCCTTGACATTCAACAGCATTACCATTGCCGAATCCCCCACCATCAACATCCTGAGGGTCACCATTGACCAGAAACTTAACTGGACCAGCCATATAAATACCGTGGCTACAAGAGCAGGTCAGAGGTTGGGTATTCTGCGGCGAGTGACTCACCTCCTGATTCCCCAAAGCCTTTCCACCATCTACAAGGCACAAGTCAGGTGTGTGATGGAATACTCTCCACTTGCCTGGATGAGTGCAGCTCCAACAACACACAAGATGCTCGACACCATCCAAGATAAAGCAGCCCGCTTGATTGGCACCCCATCCACCACCCTAAACATTCACTCCCTTCACCACCGACGCAGAGTGGCTGCAGTGTGTACCATCCACAGGATGCACTGCAGCAACTCACCAAGGCTTCTTCGACAGCACCTCCCAAACCCACGACCTCTACCACCTAGAAAGACAAGAGCAGCAGGCACATGGAAACAACACCACCTGCACGTTCCCCTCCAAGTCACACACCATCCCGACTTGGAAATATATCGCCGTTCCTTCATCGTTGCTGGGTCAAAATCCTAGAACTCCCTTCCTAACAGCACTGTGGGAGAATCTTCATCACACGGACTGCAGCGGTTCAAGAAGGCGGCTCACCATCACCTTCTCAAGGGCAATTAGGGATGGGCAATAAATGCCGGCCTCGCCAGCGACGCCCACATCCCATGAACAAATTTAAAAAAACCCTCACCCTGTTACTTCATCAAAGAACTCAATCAAGTTAGTCAAACATGATTTTCCTTTAACATAAAAGGGAAACAAAATGTTTTTTATAAACATATAAATAGTAAAAAGGTAGGCAAAGGAATGGTGGGACTGATTAGGGACAAAATAGGAGATCTTCTTGTGGAAGCAGAGGGCATGGCTGAGGTACTAAATGAATACCTCATATCTATCTTCACTGGAGAAGAGGATGCTGCCATTGTCGCAGTAAAGGAGGAGGTTGTAGTGATATTGGATAGGATGAAAATAGATAAAGAGGAGGTACTTAAAAGATTGCCAGTACTTATAGTAGAAATGTTACCCAGTCCAGTTGTGATGCATCCTGGGTTACTGAGGGAAGTAAGGGTGGAAATTGCGGAGGCTCTGGCCACAATCTTCCAATCCTCCTTAGATATGGGGATGATGCCAGAAGACTGGTGTTTTGCAAATGTTACACCCCTGTTCAAAAAAGGGGAGAGGGATAAACCCAGCAATTACAGGCCAATCAGCCTAACATTGGTGGAGGGGACACTTTTAGAGACAATAATCCGGGACAAAATTAATTGGCACTTGGAAAAGTGTGGGCTAATAAATGAAAGTCAGCACGGATTTCGGCTCAGAGTTGTTGAGCTGGACTCTGAGCTGTGGACATTGCGATGCATCAGGGAGGGGGAGAGTTACCAGGACACTTTGTTACAGGAGGCAGTGACACCCCTTAAATTAAGTAGTACTTTAGAGTTAATCAGTGATCAGGGATAGGAGGGTGTGACTGCGAGTTAGGCAGGTATGGGGACTCAGAATGTAGTGATGGCGGAGCCTCAGCCCTTGACCTTATCCAACAGGTACGAGGTACTTGCTACCTGTATGGATGAGAACGAAGACTGCATGGAGGATGGGCAAACTGACCACTGCACTGTGGTACAGGCGGGCATTCAAGATGGGGGAGTAAAAAGGAATGTGGTAGTGGTAGGGGATAGATACTGTTCTCTGTAGCCACGACAGAGAGTTCCGAAGGCTGTGTTTCCTGACAGGTGCCAAGGTTAAGGATATCTCCTCACGGCTGGCAAAGAAATTGGAGAGCCAGTTGTCATGGTTCACGTAGGAACCAATGACATAGGTAGAACTAACAATGAGTTTCTGCTGAGGGAGTTTGAGGAGCTAGGATCTAAATTAATAAGCAGAACCTCAAAGGTAATAATCTCCGGATTACTACCTGAGCCATGCGCAAATTGGCATAGCGTCATGCGGATCAGAGAATTAAATGCATGGCTCAAAGAGTGGTGTGGGAGGAACGGGTTTCGATTCATGAAGCACTGGCACCAGTACTGGGGAAAGAAGGAGCTATTCTGTTGGGATGGGCTCCACTTAATCCGGGCTGAGACCAGTGCCCTGGCGAATTGATTAACTAGGGCTGTAGATTGGGCTTTAAACTAAAAGTGTGTGGGGGGGTGGGGTCAGGTGTGGGCAAATTTAGAAATCTAAAGAGAAAAGACAAGGCAATAGAGCAGTATAGTGATTTGGGTAAAGATAAGCAAAGTGTGACAGGAAGGGACAGAAAGCTTAACAGAAATAGTGCATCAACAAATAAGGTCAAAGCAGGGACTAATGATAAAAAGTTAATATTAAAGGCTCTTTATCTGAATGCACAAAGCATTTGTAACAAGATAGATGAATTAGTGGCACAAATAGAGATAGATGGGTTTGATCTAATAGCCATTACAGAGACGTGGTTGCAAGGTGACCAAGGTTGGGAACTAAATATTTCAAGGTACTTGACATTTCGGAAAGACAGGCAGCATGGAAAGGGAGGGGAGGGTAGCCCTGATAATAAAGCATGAGTTAAGGACAGTAGTGAGAAAGGATCTTGGCTCGGAAGATCAGGAAGTAGAAGCAGTATGGGCGGAGATAAGAATAACAAGGGGCAGAAAACACTGGTTGAAGTACTTTATAGGCCCCCTAACAGTAGCTATATCGTTGGACAGAGTATTAATCAAGACATAATAGGAGCTTGTAACAAAGGTAATGCAATAATCGTGGGGGCTTTAATCTTCATATAGACTGGGCAAATCAAATTGGCAAAGGTAGTCCGGAGGACGAGTTCATGGAGTGCATTCGAGACAATTTCCTAGAACAATACGTCGTGGAACCAACCAGGGAACAGGCTATTTTAGATCTTGCCTTGTGTCATCCGACAGGGTTAATTAGTAATCTCATAGTAAAGGATCCTCTGGGGAAGAGTGATCATAATATGATAGAATTTCACATTGAGTTTGAGAGTGACATACTTAAGTCCAAAACTAGAGATTTAAACTTAAATAAAGCCAATTACATAGGTATGAGAGGCAAGTTGGCTAAGGTAGATTGGGAAATTGGATTAAAATATATGACTGTAGATATGCAGTGGCAGACATTTAAAGAAATATTTCAGAATTCTCTACGAATATACATTCCATTGAGAAATAAAAACTCCACGGGAAAAGGAATCCATCAGTGGCTAACTAAAGAAGTTAAGGATAGTATTAGATTAAAAGGAGAGGCTTATAATGTTGCGAAGAATAGTAGTAAGCCTGAGGATTGGGAGAGTTTTAGAAACCAGCAAAGGATGACCAAAAAATTGATAAAAAGGGAGAAAATAGAATATGAGAGTAAACCCGCAAGAAATATAAAAACAGATTGTAAGAGCTTCTCCAAGTATGTAAAAAGGAAGAGAGTAGCAAAAGTAAACGTTGGTCCCTTAGAGGCTGAGACAGGAGAAATTATAATGGGGAATAAGGAAATGGCAGAGACGTTAAAAAAATATTTTGTATCTGTCTTCACAGTAGAAGAGACAAAAAGCATACCAAAAATAGTGGGGAACCAAAGGACTAATGAGAGTGAGGAACTTAAAAGAATTAATATCAGTAGAGAAAAAGTACTAGGCAAACTAATGGGACGAAAAGCTGACAAATCCCCTGGACCTGATGGCCTACATCCTAGGGCTCAAGGAGAGGTGGCTGCAGAGAAAGTGGATGCATTGGCTGTGACCTTCCAAAATTCCCTAGATTCTAGAACGGTCCCAACGGATTGGAAGGTAGCAAATGTAACCCCGCTATTCAAGAAAGGAGGGAGAGAGAAAACAGGGAACTACAGGCCTGTTAGCCTGACATCAGCCATCGGGAAAATGCTGGAATCTATCATTAAGGAAGTTGTAACGGTACTTAGAAAATCTTAATATGATTAGGCAGAGTCAACATGGTTTTATAAAAGGGAAATCGTGTTTAACAAATTTATTCGAGTTCTTTGAGGATGTAACTAGCAGGGTAGATAAAGGGGAACCAGTTGATGGAGTATATTTGGATTTCCAAAAGGCATTCGATAAGGTGCCACATAAAAGGTTGCTACGCAAGATAAGGGCTCATGGGGTTGGGGTTAATATATTAGCATGGATAGAGGATTGTTTAACTGACAGAAAACGGAGAGTAGGGATAAACGGTTCACTTTCAGGTTGGCAGGCTTTAACGAGTGGGGTGCCGCAAGGATCAGTGCTGTGGTCTCAGCTATTTACAATCTATATTAATGACTTAGATGAAGGGACGGAGTGTAATGTATTCAAGTTTGCTGATGATACAAAGCTAGGTGGGAAAGTAAGCTGTGAGGAGGACACAAAGAGTCTGCAAAGGGATATAGACAGGTTAAGTGAGTGGGCAAGAAGCTGGAGATGGAGTATAATGTGGGGAAATGTGAGGTTATTCATTTTGGTAGGAAGAATAGAAATACAGAATATTTGTTAAATGGTGAGAAATTATTAAATGTTGGTGTTCAGAGAGTTCTGGGTGTCCTCGTACAAGAAACACAGAAAGTTAGCATGCAGGTACAGCAAGCAATTAGGAAGGCAATTGGCACGTAGGCCTTTATTGCAAGGGGGTTGGTGTACAAGAGTAAGGAAGTCTTGCTACAGTTGTACAGGGCTTTGGTGAGACCACAACTGGAGTACCGTGTACAGTTTTGGTCTCTTCATCTAAAGAAGGATATTCTTGCCTTGGAGGCGGTGCAACGAAGATTCACTAGATTGATTCCTGGGATGAGAGGGTTGTCCTATGATGAGAGATTGAGTAAAATGGGCCTTTACTGTCTGAAGTTTAGAAGAATGAGAGGTGATCTCATTGAACCATATAAGATTCTGAGGTATCTTGACCAGGTAGGTACTGAGAGGTTGTTTCCTTTGGCTGGTGAGTCTAGAACTAGGGGGCATAGTCTCAGGATAAGGGGTTAGCCATTTAAGACTGAGATGAGGAGGAATTTCTTCACTCAGACGGTTGTGAATCTTTTTAATTCTTTACCCCAGAGGGCTGTGGATGCTGAGTCATTGAGTATATTCAAGACTGAGTAGTGCTGGATGGTTGTTTTTCAGACTGGATTGGTGTTCCCCAGGGGTCAATATTAGGACCATTGCTCTTTTTGATATATATTAATGACCTGAACTTGGGTATAGAGGGTATAATTTCTAAGTTTCCAGAAATGTAGTAAACAATGTTGATGATAGTAACAGACTTCAGGAGGACGTAGACAGACTGGTGAAATGGGCAGACACACGGCAGATGAAATTTAACGCAGAGAAGCTTGAAGTGATACATTTTGGTAGAAAGAATGATGAGAGGCAATATAAACTAAATGATATAATTTTAATGGGAACGCAGGAACAGAGAGACCTGGGGTGCATATACACGCCTCTATGCCTCACACGCTTCTAGCCAAGCTGTCCCAGTACAGCTACAACACTGGCATCTACCGAACAATGTGGAAAATTGCCCAGGCATGTCCTGTCCACAAAAAGTAGGACAAATCCAATCCAGCCAATTACCACCCCATCAGTCTGCTCTCAATCATCAGCAAAGTGATGGAAGGTGTCGTCGACAATGCTATCAAGCAGCACGTACTCATCAATAACCTGCTCACCGATGCTCAGTTTGGGTTCCGCCAGGACCACGCTGCTCCAGACCTCATTACAGCCCTGGTCCAAACATGGACAAAAGAGCTGAATTTCAGAGGTGAGGTGAGAATGACTGCCCTTGACATCAAGGCAGCATTTGACCGAGTGTGGCATCAAGGAGCCCTAGTAAAATTGAAGTCAATAGGAAGCCAGTGGCTGGAGTCATAACTAGCACAAAGGAAGATGATAGTGGTTGTTTGGAAGCCAATCATCTCAGTCCCAGGACATTGCTGCAGGAGTTCCTCAGAGCAGTGTCCTAGGCCGAACCATCTTTAGCTGCGTCATCAATGACCTTCCCCCCATCATATGGTCAGAAATGGGGACGTTCGCTGATGATTGCAGTGCTCAGTTCCATTCGCAACCCCTCAAATAATGAAGCAGTCCGAGCCCGCATGCAGCAAGACCTGGACAACATCCAGGCTTGAGCTGATAAGTGGCAAGTAACATTCGTGCCAGATAAGTGCCAGGCAATGACCATCTCCAACAAGAGAGAGTCAACCACCTCCCCTTGACATTCAACGGCATTACCATCGCGAAACCTCCACCATCAACATCCTGGGGGTCACCATTGACCAGAAACTTAACTGGACCAGCCACATAGATACTGTGACTAAAGAGCAGGTCAGAGGCGGGGTATTCACCTCCTGACTCCCCAAAGCCTTTCCACCATCTACAAGGCACAAGTCAGGAGTGTAATGGAATACTCTCCATTTACCTGGATGCATGCAGCTCCAACAATACTGAAGCAGCTCGACACCATCCAGGACAAAGCAGCCCGCTTGATTGGTACCCCATCCATCACCCTAAACATTCACTTCATCATCGTAGCACCGTGGCTGCAGTGTGTACCATATACAGGATGTACTGCAGCAACTCGCCAAGGCTTCTTTGACAGCACCTCCCAAACCCACGACCTCTACCACCTAGAAAGACAAGGGCAGCAGGCATATGGGAACAACACCACCTGCACGTTCCCCTCCAAGTCACACACCATCCCGACTTTGAAATATCGCCGTTCCTTCATCGTCGCTGGGTCAAAATCCTGAAACTCCCTACCTAACAGCACTGTGGGAGAACCTTCACCACACGGACTGCAGTGGTTCAAGAAGGCGGTTCATCACCACCTTCTCAAGGACAATTAGAGATGAGCAATAATCTGTCCTACGTGGCTGAACCCTTATCCTGAGACTGTGCTCCCTAGTTCTGGACTCTCCAGCCAGGGGAAACAACCTCTTAGCATCTACCATGTCAAGCCCTCTCAGAATCTTATATGTTTCATTGTGATCACCTCTCTTTCTTCTAAACTCCAGCGAGTATAGGCCCATTCTACTCAATCTCTCCTCGTAGGACAACCCTCACATCCCAGGAATCAAACTAGTGAACCTTCGTTGCACCCCCTCTAAGGCAAGTATATCCTACCTTAGATAAGGAGACCAAAACTGTACACAGTACTCCAGGTGATGTCTCACCAAAGCCCTGTACAATTGCAACAGAATAGAAAGACTTCCTTACTCTTGTATTCCAACCCCCTTGCACATCGATTTCCACATCGTTCACCTGAGGAAGGAGGTAGCCTCCGAAAGCTTGTGAATTTAAAATAAAATTGCTGGACTATAACTTGGTGTTGTAAAATTGTTTACCCTTGCAATAAAGGCCAACATACCATTTGCCTTCCTAATTGCTTGCTGTACCTGCATGTTAACTTCTTGTGTTTCATGTACCAGGACACCCAAATCCCTCTGAACACCAACATTTAAAAATTATTCTGTTTTTCTATTCTTCCTACCAAAGTGAATAACCTCACATTTCCCCACATTATACTCCATCTGCCACATTCTTGCCCACTCACTTAACCTGTCTATATCCCTTTGTAGACTATTTGCATCCTCCTCACAGCTTACTTTCCCACCTAGCTTTGTATCGTCAGCAAACTTGGATACATTACATTCGGTCCCATCATCCAAGTTATTAATATGGATTGTAAATAGCTGAGGCCGTAGTACTGATCCTTGTGGCACCCCGCTAGCAACAGCCTGCCAACCTGAAAATGACCCATTTATCCCTACTCTCTGTTTTTTGTCCATTAACCAATCCTCTAGCTATGCTAATATATTACCTCCAACCCCATGAGTCCTTATCTTGTGTAACAAGCTTTGGTGTGGCAACTTATTGAATGCCTTTTGAAAATGCAAATATACTACATCCACCGGTTCCCCTTTATCTACCCTGCTAGTTACATCCTCAAAGAACCCTAATAGATTTGTCAAACACGATTTCCCTTTCATAAAACCATGTTGAATCTGCCTAATCATATTATAATTTTCTAAGTGCCCTGTTACCATGTCCTTAATAATGAATTCTAGCATTTTCCCGACGACTGATGTCAGGCCAAATGGCATGTAGTTCCCTGTTTTCTCTCTCCCTCCTTTCTTGAATAGCGGTGTTACATTTGTTACCTTCCAATCGCCGAATCCCCCACCATTAACATCCTGGGGATCACCACTGACCAGAAACTTAACTGGACCAGCCACAGAAATACTGTGGCTGTAATAGCAGGTCAGAGGCTGGGTATTCTGCGGCGAGTGACTCACCTCCTGACTCCCCAAAGCCTTTCCACCATCTACAAGGCACAAGTCAGGAGTGTGATGGAATACTCTCCACTTGCCTGGATGAGTGCAGCTCCAACAACACTCAAGAAGCTCGACACCACCCAGGACAAAGCAGCCCACT
Organism: Heptranchias perlo; assembly: GCF_035084215.1. Lineage (NCBI taxonomy): Eukaryota > Metazoa > Chordata > Chondrichthyes > Hexanchiformes > Hexanchidae > Heptranchias > Heptranchias perlo. The sequence goes on along the minus strand of NC_090329.1, from coordinate 112,371,253 downwards.
TGATTGGCACCCCATCCACCACCTTAAACATTCACTCCCTTCACCACCGGTGCACTGTGGCTGCAGTGTTTACCATCCACAGGATGCACTGCAGCAACTCGCCGAGGCTTCTTCGACAGCACCTCCCAAACCCGCGGCCTCTACCACCTAGAAGGACAAGAGCAGCAGGCACATGGGAACAACACCAGCTGCACGTTCCCTGCCAAGTCACATACCATCCGGACTTGGAAATATATCGTCGTTCCTTCATCGTCGCTGGGTCAAATCCTGGAAATGCCTACCTAACAGCACTGTGGGAGAACTTTCACCACACGGACTGCAGCGGTTCAAGAAGGCGGCTCACCACCACCTTCTCAAGGGCAATTAGGGATGGACAATAAATGCTGGCCTTGCCAGCGACGCCCACATCCCATGAACGAATAAAAAAAAAATCCACTGGGACCATTCTAGAATCTAGGGAATTTTGGAAGATCCCAACCAATGCATCCACTATCTCTGCAGCCACCTCTTTTAGAACCTCTTTAAACTGGTGCAGGGACAGAGAGATCTGGGGTGCATGTACACAAATCTTTGAAGGTGGCAGAAAAAGTTGAGAATGCTGTTAAAAAAGCATATGGGATCCTGGGTTTATTATTAGAGCCATATAGTACAAAAGCAAGGAAGTTATACTAAACCTTTATAAAACACTGATTGGGCCTCAGCTGGAGTAATGTGTTCAATTTTGAGCACCACACTTTAGGAAGGATGTCAGGGCCTTAGAAAGGGTGCAGAAGAGATTTATTAGAATTGTATCATGGATGAGACACTTCAGTTATGTGGAGAGACTGGAGAAGCTGGAGTTGTTCTCCTTAGAACAGAAATGGCTAAGGGGAGATTTGATAGAGTTATTCAAAATCATGAATACTTTTGACAGAGTAAATATGGAGAAACTGTTTCCAGCGGCAGACGGGTCGATAACCAGAGGATACAGATTTAAGGTGATCGGCAGAGGTGACATGAGGAAACATTTTTTTACGCAGCGAGTTGTATTGGTCTTGAATGGACTGCCTGAAAGGGTGGTGGAAGCAGATTTAAAGAATCATAAAATCGTTACGGCACAGAAGGAGCCATTCGGCCCAACGAGTTCTGCCGGCTCTTCGTTAGAGCAACCCAGTTAGTCCCATTCCCCCGGTCTTTCCCCGTAGCCCTGCAAATTTTTTCCCTTCAAATATTTATCCAATTCCTTTTTGAAAGCCACGGTTGAATCTGTTCCCACCACCCTTTCAGGCAATACATTCCAGATCATAACTACTTGCTGCGTAAAAAAAGTTTTTCCTCGCGTCGCCCTTGGTTCTTTTGTCAATCACCTTAAATCTGTGTCCTCTGGTTCTCGACCCTTCCGCCTTCTCTTTATTTACTTCATCTAAACCCGTCATGATTTTGAGCACGTCTATCAAATCTCCTCTCAACCTTCTCTGCTCTAAGGAGAACAACCCCAGCTTCTCCAGTCTATCTCTAGAACCATTTCAGTAAATCGTTTATGCACCCTCTCTAAGGCCTTCCCATCCTTCCTAAAGTGCAGTGCCCAGAATTGGACACAATACTCCAGTTGTGGCCGAACCAGTGTTTTATAAAGGTTCAACATAACTTCCTTGCTTTTGTACTCCATGCCTCTATTTATAAAACCCAGGATCCCATATGCATTTTAACTGCTTTCTCAACCTGTCCGGCCATCTTCAAAGATTTGTGCACATATGCCCCCAGGTTGTTAATTGTATCCATGTGATTTATATCAATTAGTGTTAATTGTACTCAGGTGGTGCGTATCAATTGGCACTCTCTTGTATCCATATATAAGAGTGTGGTGTGTGTAATGTGGAGCTCTGTGAATAAAGGCTTGGAAGCAATTGAAGACCAGGCTCTAGCATTCTATCCTTCACCACCGGGCTATCCAGTTTAGAACATGGTAGCATGGAATGGTTGCCTAAAGGTGGAAGTTGGAAACTACAATTGTTTTTGGATATCAGAAAAAAAAACTTGAAAGCCTAGAGACCATTGTGGAAAATGGCAGAAAGCAAGTTTAAATCGTCGAGGTACGATTTCTCTCCAATGTTCTTGGAGTTTGAACCGTATGTCCAGTGGAAGAATAAGGTTGATATGTGGACACGGGTTACTACTCTGCCAAAGAGAAAACAAGGCATGGCTTTGGAGTTGTCACTTCCCGAAAGAAGTAAAATCAGAAGTAAGGTATCTTCTGAGGTGGATGCAGATCTTTTGGATAATGATGAAGGTTTTATCTTTCTAATAGAATTTCTGGATCAAATCTACAAGAAAGATGACCTGTTAAGTGCCTATGAGGCCTGGTCAGCACTTCAGAATCACAGAATCACAGAAGTTTACAACATGAAAACAGGCCCTTCGGCCCAACATGTCCATGTCCATGTCCATGTTGCCCAGTTTATACCACCAAGCTAGTCCCAATTGCCTGCACTTGGCCCATATCCCTCTATACCCATCTTACCCATGTAACTGTCCAAATGCTTTTTAAAAGACAAAATTGTACCCGCCTCTACTACTGCCTCTGGCAGCTCGTTCCAGACACTCACCACCCTTTGAGTGAAAAAATTGCCCCTCTGGACCCTTTTGTATCTCTCCCCTCTCACCTTAAATCTATGCCCCCTCGTTATAGACTCCCCTACCTTTGGGAAAAGATTTTTACTATCTACCTTATCTATGCCCCTCATTATTTTATAGACTTCTATAAGATCACCCCGAAACCTCCTACTCTCCAGGGAAAAAAGTCTCAGTCTATCCAACCTCTCCCTATAAGTCAAACCATCAAGTCCCGGTAGCATCCTAGTAAATCTTTTCTGCACTCTTTCTAGTTTAATAATATCCTTGTTCTGACCAATGAAACCAAGCATGCTGAATGCCTTCTTCACCACCCTATCCACCTGTGACTCCACTTTCAAGGAGCTATGAACCTGTACTCCTAGATCTCTTTGTTCTATAACTCTCCCCAACGCCCTACCATTAACGGAGTAGGTCCTGGCCCGATGCGATCTACCAAAATGCATCACCTCACATTTATCTAAATTAAACTCCATCTGCCATTCATCGGCCCACTGGCCCAATTTATCAAGATCCCGTTGCAATCCTAGATAACCTTCTTCACTGTCCACAATGCCACCAATCTTGGTGTCATCTGCAAACTTACTAACCATGCCTCCTAAATTCTCATCCAAATCATTAATATAAATAACAAATAAGAGCAGACCCAGCACCGATCCCTGAGGCAAATACTTGATAGATTTTGGAAAACAGACGGTCATTCATTGGAAGAGTATATCATGGACTTTAACAAATTGTACAAAAGGTTGACAAAATTCCAATTGGGAATCCCTGGATTGGTACTAGCATTTAAATTACTAGATTATGCTAAGGTGTCTCATATGGACAGGTATCTGGTCCTAACTGGTGTCCAGTTCTCGGAAAAGGACACTCTGTTGGATCAAATGTCTGTTGCCTTAAAAAAAAGTTCCTGGGGTAACAGTCATTCCCTTCAGCCTTCATGGAACAAATGGGGTCTTCCGCTGTGACACAAAGAATGGAAGATTCGATGGTTACCAGATTTCAAAATGTTCCAGATACTAAACATAGGCGCCAGCCCAAGTTTCAAAGTTTTCAAGAGTTCGTACGTAGGTGTCGATAAGACGGAAGGATTAAATGGCAGCTAGATTGGTGATGAAAGCAGGTAGGGCAAATCCAGTCATCAACAGAAGACAAAATTGGGACAGTAATAACGGGCGAATAAATCCCAGGAATGCCCAAGGAAAAATCAGTAGATGCTTTAGGTATGTTTCTAAGTATCATTATGCGGTGAATTGTCCAGAGCAAAGACGCAGGGCCTTTGAAATGAAGCATGAAGAAAGTAGTTCTGAGGAAGAGGATGAAGATAAGGAAGAGAATGAAGATAATGATGAATATGAACAGATTATACCAGTCCACAAGGAGTTTTAATCCTGTGATGAATGTATTAGTCGCGGATTCCTTTAATTGTGCGGTGTTAGATAGTGCATGTACTTCAACTGTATGCGGGGTAGATTGGTTAAAATATTATCTTGATTCACTAAGTAGTGAGGATCACTGCAAGGTTAAGGAAGATAAAAGTTCTACATGTTTTAGGTTTGGAGATGACAACACCTTGAGGTCACTCGAAAGTGGTAATTCCATGTAAGATAGCTGGAGTAAGCCATTTTATAAGTACGGATAGTGGGGGTTAAATTGGATAACCTCCAAAACCGGGCGCGGGTATCGCGATCCGCGATTAACCTGCACCCGGTGCTTCCTGCGCAGGCAGGACAAGACATCCTGTTTGTAGACTTATCTGACAGTGGCATTGAGATCTAGGCCTAACACAATGATTCAAGTAAATGCACACTTTCTACCTGCAGGGGGAGCCCCAATCTCTTAAAGGGAGGATGTCTCTTAAAATCTCTTAAAGGTAGCCAGTACCTGTTATTTGCTGTCTGCTGTCTGCAAGGAGTCTGAACAGAGATCAGACATCGCATACGTAAAACACAGAAGCAGGTCCCATCCCTATGTTTACAAATTGATGAGTTATGTTAAAACATTGAATAAAGGTTGCGCACTACTAAATCCCACATCCTCCAATCTGCATGCCAGACCTCAGCAATCTGCCAATCTGAGTTTGTACCATGCCTGTGAGAGTGCATGCAACAAGGTTCTCTGCTGATGCACTAGGGTCCTTGGTGCAAGAGGTGGACAGTTGGAGGGACATCCTAAATCTGCGGTGGGGGTGGGGGAGCAAGAGGCCCTCCAGATATTTGCCCAAATGGCAATGGGAGGCAGCGGGAGGACAAAGTTAATGCCAGGCGCATAGCACCACGAACATGGATGCAGCGCAGGAAGAAGTTCAACGCAACTGTCAAGTGGCATCTCCCACCAACTGCACCACTAGCCGCAACCACTGCTCCATGCACCACAACCCCCCCCCCATCACCCACATACCAACAAATTCTTTCCGTCAGTACTCAACTCTTCTAATCGAATGCTTCCTCTCGCCCTTGCACATTACCACTGTTGCAAGCCGCTTGCCCACAACTCACAGGCCACACACACTGGCAGCTATTCAACCATGATGGGCACATCACTCAGACACACATCCTGCTTGCTTGCGGGAGAAGGTGGCGCATAACAGGAGGCAGCAAGTGGCAGTGACATTTAGCCCCTCAAGCCTGTTCCGCCATTCAATGAGATCATGGTGGGCCTCTGACCTAACTCCATATATCTGCCTTAGCCCCATATCCCTTAATACCCTTGGTTCACAGAAATCTATCAATCTCAGATTTAGAATTCACAATTGAGCTAGCATCAGCTGCCGTTTGCGTTCCAAATTTCTCTCACCCTTTGCATGTAGCAGCGTTTCCTAACTTCACTCCTGCACGTCCTCGTTCTAAATGTTAGGCTATGTCCCCGCGTCCTAGTATTCAAGTATAGGAGACCTCCAAAAACAGTTACAAATGCATTAGCAGTCAAAAGCAATAATTCAGCCACTAACCTGTAAATCCTGCATGGTCCTTTTAAATAGCGCTGGTGGGGAGCCCTCCAGGCACTCTAAGACATGTTCAGATGGTCGTTGTTACGACACTGCGTTGAGTGGAGCATTAAGTCCCAAAATGGTATCTATCACTTTAATTCAGCATTGCACACAGATTGTATCCATTTTCTCCTTACTTTACATGCAGCTGGCGTTCAGTGTTTGTGCATGCACTACTACCTATACTAAGATGGCATCCGGCGCACGTCACGCTAAAAACGTGTGTGCGCAGCCAGGAAGCCATCTTGGCACTTCATGAAGCCTTGTAGCACCAAAACAACTGGCCCAATTTCTAGCCCATAGTCCCTATTGAGATAGCTATGCTTTTGGGTAAACCTTCCATAAAAAAGGCAAAAATGAAACTTGACATGGAATACGATGAGGCATTCATTTTTTGGTAAATCGGTTGCTTTGTAGTTTACCCAGTCAGGGCATTGTTGTATCCTCTTAATAAAACCTCATGTTTCTCATCATCTTGTTAGGCAAGTATTAATGGCATCAGACGATAAGAATAAGAGAGAAAAAAAACAAATTGTCTTAAAATTACATAGACAATTTGCCCACCCCACTTGTCAATGTTTTAAGATCCTGCTAAAAGATGCAGGTGTAGTTGATGAGGAATATACGAGGCTCATAGAAGAGATTAGTGAGAATTGTGAAATCTGTAAGAAGTATAGACGGACGTCCCCACGTCCTATTGTAAGTGTTCCATTAGCATGTGACTTTAACGCGATAGTTGATATGGATCTAAAGGTATGGGATAAAAGACAAAAATGTTTTCATCTTACATTTTATTGACCTGGCTATGAGATTTAGTATTTCTACCCTAATATATAATAAAGAGGATGAGGTTATTCTAGATAAAATTATGGAAAAATGGATAGGGCCTGGACTTGGGTCTCCAGCAAAGTTTTTGACCGATAATAGAGGTGAATTCGCTAACGTGGAGTTCAGAGATATGTGTGAGAATATGAATATAATTGTCATGAATACAGCAGCTGAGAGCCCTTTCAGCAATTGTCTTTGTGAAAGGAATCATGCTGCGATAGATAGCATGGTGCATAAAATTTCGGCTGATTGCACAGTGTAAATTGTCAACTGCCCTAGCATGGACAGTTCATGCAAAGAATTCTCTTCAGATGGTTGGAGGATATAATCCTTAACAACTAGTCTATGGGCTCAATCCCAAATTACCTTCTGTTCTTTGTGATAATCCTGCTCCAGAAGGTACTACAATTAGTGCCATTTTTTCTGATTTTTTTTGTGATTGCATAACATTTAAATGTTATGCAATCAGGGAGATAGGCTTTTATCATGGCTGAGGTATCAGGGAAAATTTGTAGAACACTGAGGCATCGTGCATCTGAGACAGAGTTCAATTCAGGAGATTTGGTATACTATAAAAGAGAGGGTCATAGGGAATGGAAAAGCCCTGGTAAGGCAATAGGTCGTGATGGTAAGATAGTAATTGTCCAAAATGGCAATCAAACTGTTAAGGTTCATTCCTCACGATTAATTGGAATTCATTATAAAATCTTGGACTCTGAGCAATTGATAGAAGTAAATGAAGCACCTTGTGCCTCAGATGTTCATGATTCTTTTGATGAGGTTCCTGAGGTACAGACTGAGGTAGATCAAGGGCTGGACAGTGGTAATGCCAGTGATCAAGAAACACATGACAGAGCTATCACATCCACAGAACAATTGTCCAAAGTGGGTACACGGGTAACATATGTTCCAGAGGGGACTAATGAATGGAGGGATGCAACAATTTTGGGACGTAAATTTTGGTTGAATGTTCAGGATGATGGCCATGCAATGAGGTCCATGGACTGGCAGAATGGGGTAAAAGAGTGGAGAGTATGAAAGCAGAGTACAAATATTGATGGAGAGTCTGGAAGTGAATCTCATGTCAGAAAACGATTGCGAACTAGAGATGAAAAAGTGAGATCTCCCAGAAGTAGTCCCTACAGACATAGAGGTGGAAGTAGCAGATGTAGCTTGACTAGGTCAGACAATTAAACAAAGACCACAGACAGTCACGTAACAGAACTAGAAGCAGAAGTCCTCATGATCGTGAAGTTTTGGTGGCTGCCGATAAACTCGAGGATAAATGAGTAAGAGAGGCAAAACAAAGGGAGTTAGATAGTTGGAAAGAATTTGGCATTTATTCTGAGGTAACAGATAAGGGTCAACCAGCATTGTCTAATAGATAGGTTTGTACTGAAAAAGTCCTTGCAGATGGGACTTATAAGGCAAGGTTGGTAGCTAGCAGTTTTGAAGAGAAACTGGGTGATACAGATGTTCAAGTGGATTCTCCCACTGCTGGAAAGGTAATCTTAAAAATGTTTTTGGCTCTTTTGGCAACATATTCATGGGCGTGTAGGTCAACTGATATAAAAGCCGCATTTCTGCTGGGCAATACTTTTCAGAGAGAAGTGTTTCTGAAACTGCCTAAAGAGGCAGCAGATGCGAAAGGAAAACTATGGAAACTAAACAAATGCGTCTATGGCCTGGATGATGTTTCCAGAGTATGGTATTTTTTGGTGAGATCTGTTTTGCTGCAAATAGATTGTGTTCAACTAAAATCAGAACCCGCAATGTTTTATTGGTACCATAACGGAAAACTTTCTGGCATCTTCATGATGCATGTTGATGATTTCTTATGGGGTGGTACTGTGGAATTTGAGAAATACGTCATTAATAAAATTGAATTTAAAATTGGGAGTCAGGCCTGTGGGGCTTTTAAATATATTGGTTTAGATATTAAGAAGAGAGAGTCTGGTATCACTTTAAATCAACAGTCCTATTTAGAGACTGTTACTTCCAGCCCAGTGAATCGTACTAGGTCATCACAGAAAGGCGATGTTATATCTAAAGAAGAGACTGAGCAATTATGAAGCTTGATTGGTCAGTTGAACTGGTTATGCACTCAGACTAGACCAGATGCTAGTTTTGATGTGTTGGAGTTAATTACTTCAATGAAACACCCCATAGTAGAAAATGTTTTAAGGGCAAATAAAACATTACGAAAATTAAATATAGATAAATGCGTACTTAAGTTCCCATCCTTAGGTGACCCAAAGAAAATGAAGCTAGTTATCTTTAGCGATGCTTCACATGCTAATCTTCCTGATGGTTATTCTGGTGCAACTGGTTTCTTATGGGTGAGAATGAGAAATGTTGTTCTTTAGCTTGGGAAGCTAAGAAAATAAAAAGGGTTGTTAAAAGTACTCTGGCTGCTGAAACACTGGCTCTCTTGTTGACGGAGTGGATATGGGATTCTATTTGGCAAATATTTTGAGTGACATCCTGTATAATGGGAGTACTGAAGATAGTAAACCCATTTAATGTTATGTAGACAATTGTTCATTGTGGGATAATGTACACTCTATGAAAAATGTGAGCGCGAAAAGATTACAGATTGATCTTGCTGGCTTGAAACAAATACTGGGGTGAATGGAAATCTGTAAAATGAAATAGGTGGATTCAAGCCATCAACTGTCGGATTATTTTACTAAAAGAAGTACATGTACGAAGAAATTATTAGAGGCCCTGGAGAAGGGTCGCCTCACAATGTAATATTTCGAATAGTATAAGTTATACAGAGAATGGAAGTTTTTGAATTTTAAAATTTTTCTTTGTATTGTATATATAAAGTTTATTTTTTATTCAAAGAGAGAGAAGGGAATCTGTTAATTGTATCCATGTGATTTATATCAATTAGTGTTAATTGTATTCAGGTGGTGTGTATCAATTGGGGTTCTCTTGTATCCATTTTTAAGAGCTATTATCTAGGGTGTATTGTGTGTAATGTGGAGCTCTTGTGAATAAAGGCTTGGAAGCAACTGAAGACCAGGCTCTAATGTTCTATCCTTCACCACCAGGCTATCCAGTTTAGAACACAGGTCTCTCTGTTCTTGCACCCTCTTTATAGAATTCTACCATTTAGTTTCTATTGCCACTCCTTGTTCTCCCTGACAAAATGTATCATTTCGCACTTTCATCTGCCATGTGTCCGCCCATTCCACCAGCCTCTCTATGTCCTCTTTAATCCTCTCACTATCCTCCTCACTGTTTACTCCACTTCCGAGTTTTGTGTCATCTGCAAGTTTTGAAATTGTGCCCTGTACACCCAAGTCCAAGTCATTAATATATATCAAAAAAAGCAGTGGTTCTAGTACTGACCCCTGGGGAACACCACTGTATACCTTCCTCCAGTCCGTAAAACAACCGTTAACCACTACTCTCTGTTTCCTGTTACTTAGCCAATTTCGTATCCATGCTGCCACTGCCCCTTTTATTCCGTGGGCTTCAATTTTGCTGTCAAGCCTATTATGTGGCACTTGGTAAATAGCGAGGAGGATAGCCTCAGTCTGCAGGACGATATAGATGGGTTGGTCAGATGGGCGGAACAGTGGCAAATGGAATTTAACCCGGAAAAGTGCGAGGTGATGCACTTTGGAGGGACTAACAAGGCAAGGGAATACACAATGAATGGGAGGACCCGAGGCAAGACAGAGGGTCAGAGGGATCTTGGTGTGCAAGTTCACAGATCCCTGAAGGCGGCGGAACAGGTAGATAAGGTGGTAAAGAAGGCATATGGGATACTTGCCTTTATTAGCCGAGGCATAGAATATAAGAGCAAGGTGGTTATGATGGAGCTGTATAAAACACTGGTTAGGCCACAGCTGGAGTACTGTGTGCAGTTCTGGTCGCCACACTACAGGAAGGTGTGATCGCTTTGGAGAGGGTGCAGAGGAGATTCACCAGGATGTTACCAGGGCTGGAGCGCTTCAGCTATGAAGAGAGACTGGGAAGATTGGGTTTGTTTTCCTTGGAGCAGAGGAGGCTGAGGGGGGACATGATTGAGGTGTACAAAATTATGAGGGGCACAGATAGGATGGATACTAAGGAGCTTTTTCCCTTCGTTGAGGGTTCTATAACAAGGGGACATAGATTCAAGGTAAAAGGCGGGAGGTTTAGAGGGGATTTGAGAAAGAACTTTTTCACCCAGAGGGTGGTTGGAGTCTGGAACTCACTGCCTGAAAGGGTTGTGGAGGCAGGAACCCTCACAACATTCAAGAAGCTTTTGGATGAGCACTTGAAATGCCATAGCATACAAGGCTACGGACCAAATGCTGGAATATGGGATTAGAGTAGACAGGGCTGATGGCCGGCGCGGACACGATGGGCCGAAGGGCCTCTATCCGTGCTGTATAACTCTATTACTCTATAACTCTATAAGAAATAGGAGCAGGAGGAGGCCATGTGGCCCCTTGAGCCTGCTCTGCCGTTCACTAAGATCATGGCCGATCTTCGCCCTCAACTCCACTTTCCCACCCGATCCCCAAATCCCTTGATTCCCTTAGAGTCCAAAAATCAATCGATCTCAGCCTTGAATAAACTCAACAACTCAGCATCCACAGCCCTTTGGGGTAGAGAATTCCAAAGATTTACAACCCTCTAAGTGAAGAAATTCCTCCTCATCTCAGTCTTACCCCTTATCCTGAGATTATGCCCCCTAGTTCTAGACTCTCCAGCCAGGGGAAACAACCTCTCAGCATCTACGCTGTCAAGCGCCCTCAAAGTCTTATATGTTTCAATGAGATCACCTCTCATTCTTCTAAACTCCAGAGAATATAGGCCCATTTTACTCAATCTCTCATCATAGGACAACCCTCTCATCCCAGGAATCAATCTACTGAACTTTCGTTGCACCGCCTCGAAGGCAAGTATATCCTTCCTTAAATAAGGAGACCAAAACTCTGCACAGTACTCCAGGTGTGGTCTAGAAAATAAGAACATAAGAAATAGGAGCAGGAGTAGGCCATCTGGCCCGTCGAGCCTGCTCTGCCATTCAACAAGATCATGGCTGATCTTCTACCTCAACGCCATTTTCCTGCAATATCCCCATATCCCTTGATGCCTTTAATATCTAGAAATCTATCGCTCTCTCTGTGGAATGTACTCAATGAATGAGTCTCCACAGCCCTCTGGGGTAGAGAATTCCAAAGATTCACCACCCTCTGAGTGAAGAAATTTCTCCTCATCTCAGTCCTAAATGGCCTACCCCTTATTCTGAGACTGTGACCCTTGGTTCTAGTCTCCCCAGCCAACAGAAACATCCTCCCTGCATCTACCCTGTCGAGCCCTGTAAGAATTTTGTATGTTTCATAGAAACATAGAAACATATAAAGTAGGAGCAAGAGTAGGCCATTCAGCCCTTTGGGCCTGCTCCGCCATTCAAAATGATCATGGCTGATCGTCTAACTCAGTACCCTGTTCCCGCTTTTTCCCCATATCCCTTGATCCTTTTAGCATTAAGAAATATATCTATCTCCTTCTTGAATACATCAAATGACTTGTCCTCCACTGCCTTCTGTGGCAGAGAATTCCACAGGTTCACCACCCTCTGAGTGAAGAAGTTTCTCCTCATCTTGGTTCTAAATGGCATACTCCGTATCCTGAGACTGTGACCCCTGGTTCTGGACTCCCCAGCCATCGGGAACATCCTCCCTGCATCTAGTCTGTCTAGTGCTGTTAGAATTTTATATGTTTCGATGAGATCACCTCTCAATCTTCTAAACTCTAGTGAATATAGGCCGAGTCGACCCAATCTCTCCTCGTACATCAGTCCTGCCATCCCAGGAATCAGTCTGGTAAACCTTTGTTGCGCTCCCGCCATAGCAAGGACATCCTTCCTCAGACAAGGATACTAAACCTGCACACAATACCTCCAGATGTGGTCTCACCAAGGCCCTGCACAACTGCAGTAAGACATCCCTGTCCCAGTACTCAAATCCTCTTGCAAAGAACGCCAACATACCATTTGCCTTCCTAACTGCTTGCTGCACCTGAATGCTTTCTTTCAGCCACCAGTGTACAAGGATACCCAGGTCTCGTTGCACCTCCGCTTTTCCCAATCTACACCATTCAGATAATAATCTGCCTTTCTGTTTTTACAACCAAAGTGGATAACCTCACATTTATCCATGTTATACTGCATCTGCCATGTTCTTGCCCACTCACCAACTTGTCTAAATCACATTGGAGCTTCTTTGCATCCTCCTCACAGCTCACATTCTACCCCAGCTTTGTGTCGTCTGCAAACTTGGAAATGATACAATTAGTTCCCTCATCCAAATCATTGATATATATTGTGAATAGCTGGGGCCCAAGCACTGATCCCTGCGGTACCCCACTAGTCTCTACCTGCCATCAGGAAAAAGACCCGTTTATTCCTACTCTCTGTTTCCTGTCTGTCAACCAATTCTCAATCCATGCCAGCATATTCCCCCCAATCCAATGTGCTTTAATTTTGCACATTAACCTCTTGTGTGGGACCTTATCAATAGCCTTCTGAAAATCCAAGTACACCACATCCACTGGTTCGCCCCTATCTATTCCACTAGTTACATCCTCAAAAAACTCCAGTAGATTTGTTAAGCGTGATTTCCCTTTCATAAACCCATGCTGACTTTGTCCAATCCCGTTAATGCCTTCCAAGTGTTCTGTTATCCTTCAGAAAAGACTATCATTTTCCCCATTACTGATGTTTTTTTAATACGTTCATGGGATGTGGGCGTCGCTGGTGAGGCCAGCATTTATTGCCCATCCCTAATTGCCCTCGAGAAGGTGGTGGTGAGCCGCCTTCTTAAACCGCTGCAGTCCGTGTGATGACGGTTCTCCCACAGTGCTGTTAGGAAGGGAGTTCTAGGATTTTGACCCAGCAACGATGAAGGAACGGCGATATATTTCCAAGTCGGGATGGAGTGTGACTTGGAGGGGAACGTGCAGGTGGTGTTGTTCCCATTTGCCTGCTGCTCTTGTCCTTCTAGGTGGTAGAGGTCATGGGTTTGGGAGGTGCTGTCGAAGAAGCCTTGGCGAGTTGCTGCAGTGCATCCTGTGGATGGTACACACTGCAGCCACAGTGCGCCGGTGGTGAAGGGAGTGAATGTTTAGGATGATGGATGGGGTGTCAATCAAGTGGGCTGCTTTATCTTGGATGGTGTCGAGCTTCTTGAGTGTTGTTGGAGCTGCACTCATCCAAGCAAGTGGAGAGTATTCCATCACACTCCTGACTTGTGCCTTGTAGATGATGGAAAGGCTTTGGGGAGTCAGGAAGTGAGTCACTCGCCGCAGAATTCCCAGCCTCTGACCTGCTCTTGTAGCCACGGTATTTATATGGCTGGTCCAGTTAAGTTTCTGGTCAATGGTGACCCCCAGGATGTTGATGGTGGGGGATTCGGCGATGGTAATGCCGTTGAATGTCAAGGGGAGGAGGTTAGACTCTCTCTTGTTGGAGATGGTCATTGCCTGGCACTTATCTGGCGCGAATGTTACTTGCCACTTATGAGCCCAAGCCTGGATGTTGTCCAGGTCTTGCTGCATGCGGGCTCGGACTGCTTCATTATTTGAGGGGTTGCGAATGGAACTGAACACTGCAATCATCAGTGAACATCCCCATTTCTGACCTTATGATGGAGGGAAGGCCATTGATGAAGCAGCTGAAGATGGTTGGGCCTAGGGCACTGCCATGAGGAACTCCTGCAGCAATGTCCTGGAGTTGAGATGACTGGCCTCCAACAACCACTACCATCTTCCTTTGTGCTCGGTATGACTCCAGCCACTGGAGAGTTTACCCCCGATTCCCATTGACTTCAATTTTACTAGGGCTCCTTGGTGCCACACTTGGTCAAATGCTGCCTTGATGTCAAGGGCAGTCACTCTCACCTCACCTCTGGAATTCAGCTCTTTTGTCCATGTTTGGACCAAGGCTGTAATGAGGTCTGGAGCCGAGTGGTCCTGGCGCAACCCAAACTGAGCAGGTTATTGGTGAGTAAGTGCTGCTTGATAGCACTGTCGACAACACTTTCCATCATTTTGCTGATGATTGAGAGTAGACTGATGGGGCGGTAATTGGCCGGATTGGATTTGTCCTGCTTTTTGTGGACAGGACATACGTGGGCAGTTTTCCACATTGTCGGGTAGATGTGTTCAGCAATACTGTCATGGACCGATGCATCTGCGACAGGTAGATTGGTGGGGACAAGGTCAAGTAATTTTTTCCCTCGTGTTGGTTTGCTCACCACCTGCCGCAGGCCCAGTCTGGCAGCTATGTCCTTCACGACTCAGCCAGCTCGGTCAGTAGTGGTGCTACCGAGCCACTCTTGGTGATGGACATTGAAGTCCCCCACCCAGAGTACATTTTGTGCCCTTGCTACCCTCAGTGCTTCCTCCAAGTGGTGCTCAACATGGAGCAGGACTGATTCATCAGCTGAGGGAGGACGGTAGGTGGTAATCAGCAGGATGTTTCCGTGCCCATGTTTGACGTGACGCCATGAGATTACATGGGGTCCAGAGTCAATGTTGAGGACTCCCAGGGCCACTCCCTCCTGACTGTATATCACTGTACCGCCACGTCTGGTGGGTCAGTACATACCCAGGGATGGTAATGGAAGAGTTTGGGACGTTGGCTGAAAGGTATGAATTTGTGAGTGTGGCTATGTCGGGCTGTTGCTTGACTAGTCTGTGGGACAGCTCTCCCAATTTTGGCACAAGTCCCCAGATGTTAGTGAGGAGGACTTTGCAGGGTCGACTGAGCTTGGTTTGCCGTTGTCATGTCCGGTGCCTAGTGGTCCGTCCAGTTTTATTCTTATGACTTTTCGTCGCGAGATTTTACAACTGAGTGGCTCGCTAGGCCATTTCAGAGGGCAATTTGGAATCAATCACATTGCTGTGGGTCTGGAGTCACATGTCGGCCAGACCTGGTAAGGACAGCAGGTTTCTTTCCCTAAAGGGCATTAGTGAACCAGATGGGTTTTTACGACAATCCGGTAGTTTCATGGCCACCATTACTAATTCCTGATTTTTATTTAATTAATTGAATTTAAAGTCGCCAGCTGTCGTGCCGGGATGTGAACTCATGACTCCAGATTTTAGTCCGGGCCTCTGGATTATTAGTCCAGTAACATAACCACTATGCTACCGTACCCCTAGGCTAACTGGTCTATAATTCCCTGTTTTTTCTCTCCCTCCTTTTTTAAATAGCCGGGTTATATTTGCCACCCTCCAATCTGTCGGAACTGTTCCAGAGTCTATAGAAATTTGGAAGATGATCACCAATGCATCCACTATTTCCAGGGCCACTTCCTTTAGTACTCTGGGATGTAGATTATCAGGCCGTGGGGATTTGTCAGCCTTTCGCCCCATTAATTTCCCTAGCACTATTTTTTTACTAATACTGGTTTCCTTCAGTTCCTCCCTCTCACTAGACCCTTGGTTCCCTAACATTTCTGGGAGGTCATTTGTGTCCTCCTTTGTGAAGACAGACCCAAAGTATGTGTTTAATTGTTCTGCGATTTCTTTGTTCCCCGTTATAATTTCCCCTATTTCTGACTGTAAGGGACCCACATTTGTCTTCACTAATCTTTTTCTCTTGACATATTTATAGAAGCTTTTACAGTCAGTTTTTATGTTCCCTGCTGGTTGACACTCATACTCTATTTTTCCCCTCTTAATCAATCTCTTTGTCCTGCTTTGCTGAATTCCAAACTGCTCCCAATCCTCAGGCTTGCCGCTTTTTCTGGCAATTTTATATGTCTCCTCTTTGGATCTGACACTATCCCTAATTTCTTTTGTAAGCCAAGGTTGAGCACCTTTCCTGTTTTATTTTTGCGCCAGACAGGAATGAATAATTGTTGTAATTCCTGCACACATTCTTTAAATATTAGCCATTGCCTATCCACCGTCATCCCTTTTAGTAAAGTTCCCCAATCTATCCTAGCCAACTCGCACCTCATACTTTCGTAATTTCCTTTATTTAGATTCTGGACCCGAGTTTCGGATTCAACGACTTCACTCTCCATCTTAATGAGGAATTCTATCGTGGATAGCATGTTCAGTGAGGTGGTCACACCGCAGGTAAAGATTGCGCAGGCAGAAGGGAAATGGGTGACCACCAGGCAGAGTAAAAGGACTGGGCAGGTAGAGCAGGAGTCCCCAGTGACCATCTCCCTCTCACACAGATATACCGCTTTGGATACTGTTGGGGGAGATGGCTTATCAGGGGAAAGCAGCAAGAGCCAAGTTCGGGGCACCACGGGTGGCTCTGCTGCACAGGAGGTGTGGAATGAGAGTGGCAGGGCTACAGTGATAGGGGATTCAATTGTAAGGGGAACAGATAGGCGTTCCTGCGGCCGCAAACGTGACTCCAGGATGGTATGTTGCCTCGCTGGTGCTAGCGTCAAGGATGTCACGGAGCGGCTACAGGGCATTCTGGAGGGGGAGGGTGAACAGCCAGTAGTCATGGTCCATATCCGTACCAACGACATAGGTAAAAAAAGGGATGAGGTCCTGCAAGGTGAAATTAAGGAGTTAGGAGATAAATTAAAAAGCAGGACCTCAAAGGTAGTGATCTCAGGATTACTACCAGTGCCACATGCTAGTGAGTATAGGAACAGGAGAATAGACCAAATGAATGCATGACTGCAGGGATGGTGTAGGAGGGAGGGATTTAGATTCCTGGGACATTGGGATCGGATCTGGGGAAGATGGGACCTGTACAAGCGTGACGGGTTACACCCGAGCAGGACTGGGACCGATGTCCTTGCGGGGGTGTTTACTAGTGCTGTTGGGGAAGGTTTAAACTAGAATGGCAGGGGGATGGGAACCTGAGCAGGGAGACAAAGGAGGGGAAAATAAGGATAGAAACAAAAGACAGAAAGGGAAGAAGCAATAGTGGGAAGGCAGAGAAAATAAATGCGAAAAACAAATATGGCCATAGTGCAAAATAACACTAAGATGAATAGCAATCTTAAAAAGGACAAGTCCAAAGGCATTGTATCTTAATGAGCAGAGCATTCGCAATACGGTAGATGAATTAACAGCGCAGATAGATTTTTAAAAATTCGTTCATGGGATGTGGGCGTCGCTGGCGAGGCCGGCATTTGTTGCCCATCCCTAATTGCCCTTGAGAAGGTGGTGGTGAGCCGCCTTCTTAAACCGCTGCAGTCCGTGTGGTGACGGTTCTCCCACAGTGCTGTTAGGAAGGGAGTTCCAGTATTTTGACCCAGCAACGATGAAGGAACGGCGATATATTTCCAAGTCGGGATGGTGTGTGACTTGGAGGGGAACGTGCAGGTGGTTTTGTTCTCATGTGCCTGCTGCTCTTGTCCTTCTCGGCGGTAGAAGTCGTGGGTTTGGGAGGTGCTGTCGAAGAAGCCTTGGCGAGTTGCTGCAGTGCATCCTGTGGATGGTACACACTGCAGCCACAGTGCGCCGGTGGTGAAGGGAGTAAATGTTTAGGGTGGTGGATGGGATGCCAATCAAGTGGGCTGCTTTGTCCTGGATGTTGTTGAGTTTCTTGAGTGTTGTTGGAGCTGCACTCATCCAAGCAAGTGGAGAGTATTCCATCACACTCCTGACTTGCGCCTTGTAGATGGTGGAAAGGCTTTGGGGAGTCAGGAAGTGAGTCACTTGCCGCAGAATACCCAGCCTCTGACCTGCTCTTGTAGCCACAGTATTTATATGGCTGGTCCAGTTAAGTTTCTGGTCAATGGTGACCACCAGGATGTTGATGGTGGGGGATTCGGCGATGGTAATGCCGTTGAATGTCAAGGGGAGGTGGTTAGACTCTCTCTTGTTGGAGATGGTCATTGCCTGGCACTTGTCTGGAGGAGGGGACCGAGTGCAACATATCAAAATTTGCAGATGATACAAAGATGGGAGGGAA
This sequence comes from Heptranchias perlo, assembly GCF_035084215.1. Lineage (NCBI taxonomy): Eukaryota > Metazoa > Chordata > Chondrichthyes > Hexanchiformes > Hexanchidae > Heptranchias > Heptranchias perlo. The sequence goes on along the minus strand of NC_090329.1, from coordinate 112,352,918 downwards.
AGTAGAGATGCTGGGTGAGTGGGCGGAGATTTGGCAGATGCAATATAATATTGGAAAATGTGAGGTTATGCACTTTGGCAGGAAAAATCAGAGAGCAAGTTATTTTCTTAATGGCGAGAGACTGGAAAGTACTGCAGTACAAAGGGATCTGGGGGGTCCTAGTGCAAGAAAATCAAAAAGTTGGTATGCAGGTGCAGCAGGTGATCAAGAAAGCCAACGGAATGTTGGCTTTTATTGCTAGGGGGATAGAATATAAAAACAAGGAGGTATTGCTGCAGTTATATAAGGTATTGGTGAGACCGCACCTGGAATACTGCATACAGTTTTGGTCTCCATACTTAAGAAAAGACATACTTGCTCTCGAGGCAGTACAAAGAAGGTTCACTCGGTTAATCCCAGGGATGAGGGGGCGGACATATGAGGAGAGGTTGAGTAGATTGGGACTCTACTCATTGGAGTTCAGAAGAATGAGAGGCGATCTTATTGAAACATATAAGATTGTGAAGGGTCTTGATCGGGTGGATGCAGTAAGGATGTTCCCAAAGATGGGTGAAACTAGAACTAGGGGGCATAATCTTAGAATAAGGGGCTGCTCTTTCAAAACTGAGATGAGGAGAAACTTCTTCACTCAGAGGGTGGTAGGTCTGTGGAATTTGCTGCCCCAGGAAGCTGTGGAAGCTACATCATTAAATAAATTTAAAACAGAAATAGACAGTTTCCTAGAAGTAAACGGAATTAGGGGTTATGGGGAGCGGGCAGGAAATTGGACATGAAGCTGAGTTCGGATCAGTCAATGCCCTGTGGGTGGCGGAGAGGGCCCAGGGGCTGTGTGGCCGGGTCCTGCTCCGACTTCTTGTGTTCTTTAGATTTGTGGTTGGGATCAGATCAGCCATGATCTTATTGAATGGCGGAGCAGGCTCGAGGGGCCGATTGGCCTACTCCTGCTCCAATTTCTTATGTTCTCATGTTCTAAATGTTACTTGCCACTTATGAGCCCAAGCCTGGATGTTGTCCAGGTCTTGCTGCATGCGGGCTCGGACTGCTTCATTATTTGAGGGGTTGCGAATGGAACTGAACACTGTGCAATCATCAGCGAACATCCCGATTTCTGACCGTATGATGGAGGGATGGTCATTGATGAAGCAGCTGGAGATGGTTGAGCCGAGGGCACTGCCCTGAGGAACTCCTGCAGCAATGTCCTGGGCTTGAGATGATTGGCTTCCAACAACCACTACCATCTTCCTTTGTGCTAGGTGTGACTCCAGCCACTGGAGAGTTTTCCCCCTGATTCCCATTGACTTCAATTTTACAAGGGCTCCTTGGTGCCACACTCGGTCAAATGCTGCCTTGATGTCAAGGGCAGTCACTCTCACCTCACCTCTGGAATTCAGCTCTTTTGTCCATGTTTGGACCAAGGCTGTAATGAGGTCTGGAGCCGAGTGGTCCTGGCGCAACCCAAACTGAGCATCAGTGAGCAGGTTATTGGTGAGTAAGTGCTGCTTGATAGCACTGTCGACGATACCTTCCATCACTTTGCTGATGATTGCGAGTGGACTGATGGGGCGATAATTGGCCGGATTGGATTTGTCCTGCTTTTTGTGGACAGGACATACATGGGCAATTTTCCACATTGTCGGGTGGATGCCAGTGTTGTAGCTGTACTGGAACAGCTTGGCTAGAGGCGCAGCTAGTTCTGGAGCACAAGTGTTCAGCACTACAGCCGGGATGTTGTCGGGGCCCATAGCCCTTGCTGTATCCAGTGCACTCAGCTGTTTCTTGATATCACGTGGAGTGAATCGAATTGGCTGAAGACTGGCTTGTGTGATGGTGGGGATATCGGGAGGAGGCCAAGACGGATCATCCACTCGACACTTCTGGCTGAAGATGGTTGCAAACGCTTCAGCCTTGTCTTTTGCACTCACGTGCTGGACTCCGCCATCATTGAGGATGGGGATGTTTGCAGAGCCTCCTCCTCCCGTTAGTTGTTTAATTGTCCACCACCATTCACGACATTAACGGGTATGATATAGTTGCGATTACGGAGACATGGCTGCAGGGTGACCGAGGATGGCAACTGAACATCCAGGGGTATTCAATATTTAGGAAGGACAGGCAAAAAGGGAAAGCAGGTGGTGTAGCGTTGCTCATAAAGGAGGAAATCAATGCAATAGTGAGGAAGGATATTGGCTCGGAACATCACGATGTGGAATCTGTATGGGTGGAGCTATGAAACACGAAGGGGCAGAAAACGTTGGTGGGCGTTGTCTCTCGGCCCCCAAACAGTGCTGGAGATGTAGGGGAGGGCATAACACAGGAAATTAGAGACACATGCAAGAAGGGTACAACTATAACCGTGGGTGACTTTAATTTACATATAGTTTGGTCAAACCAAATTAGCAATAATACTGTGGGGGAGGAGTTCTTGGAGTGTGTACGTGATGGCTTTCTAGACCAATACATTGAGGATCCAACTAGAGAACAGTCGATCCTAGACTGGGTTTGTGCAATGAGAAAGGATTAATTAACAATCTTTTTGTGCGGGGTCCCTTAGGGAAGAGCAACCATAACATGATAGAATTCCTCATTAAGATGGCGAGTGAAGTCGTTGAATCCGAAACTAGGGTCCAGAATCTAAATAAAGGAAATTACGAAAGTATGAGGTGCGAGTTGGCTATGATAGATTGGGGAACTTTACTAAAAGGGATGACGGTGGATAGGCAATGGCTAATATTTAAAGAATGTGTGCAGGAATTACAACAATTATTCATTCCTGTCTGGCGCAAAAATAAAACAGGAAAGGTGCTCAACCTTGGCTTACAAAAGAAATTAGGGATAGTATTAGATCCAAAGAGTATGAGAGTAAACCAGCAAGGAACATAAAAACTGACTGTAAAAGCTTCTATAAATATGTCAAGAGAAAAAGATTAGTGAAGACAAATGTGGGTCCCTTACAGTCAGAAATGGGGGAAATTATAACGGGGAACAAAGAAATGGCAGAACAATTAAACACATACTTTGGGTCTTCACAAAGGAGGACACAAATGACCTCCCAGAAATGTTAGGGAACCAAGGGTCTAGTGAGAGGGAGGAACTGAAGGACATCAGTATTAGTAAAAAAATAGTGCTAGGGAAATTAATGGGGCTAAAGGCCGACAAATCCCCACGGCCTGATAATCTACATCCCAGTGTACTAAAGGAAGTAGCCCTGAAAATAGTGGATGCATTGGTGGTCATCTTCCAAAATTCTATAGACTCTGGAACAGTTCCTACAGATTGGAGGGTGGCAAATGTAACCCCACTATTTAAAAAAGGAGGGAGAGACAAAACAGGAAATTACAGACCAGTTAGCCTAACATCAGTAATGGGGAAAATGATAGAGTCTATTATAAAGGATGTCATAACAGAACACTTGGAAGGCATTAACAGGATTGGACAAAGTCAGCATGGGTTTATGAAAGGGAAATTATGCTTAACAAATCTACTGGAGTTTTTTAAGGATTTAACTAGTAGAATAGATAGGGGCGAACCAGTGGATGTGGTGTACTTGGATTTTCAGAAGGCTTTTGATAAAGGTCCCACACAAGAGGTTAATGTGCAAAATTAAAGCACATTGGATTGGGGGGAATATACTGGAATGGATTGAGAATTGGTTGACAGACAGGAAACGGGTCTTTTTCCTGGCGGCAGACGACACAAAGCTGGGGTGGAATGTGAGCTGTGAGGAGGATGCAAAGAGGCTCCAATGTGATTTAGACAAGTTGGGTGAATGGGCAAGAACATGGCAGATGCAGTATAACATGGATAAATGCAAGGTTATTCACTTTGGTTGTAAGAACAAAAAGGCAGATTATTATCTGAATTGTGATAGATTGGGAAAAGGGGAGGTGCAACGAGACCTGGGTGTCCTTGTACACCAGTCGCTGGAAGCGAGCATTCAGGTGCAGCAAGCAGTTAGGAAGGCAAATGGTATGTTGGCGTTCATTGCAAGAGGATTTGAGTACAGGAAAAGGGATAGAATCATAGAATCATAGAAGTTACAACATGGAAACAGGCCCTTCGGCCCAACATGTCCATGTCGCCCAGTTTATACCACTAAGCTAGTCCCAATTGCCTGCACTTGGCCCATATCCCTCCATACCCATCTTACCCATGTAACTGTCCAAATGCTTTTTAAAAGACAAAATTGTACCCGCCTCTACTACTGCCTCTGGCAGCTCGTTCCAGACACTCACCACCCTTTGAGTGAAAAAATTGCCCCTCTGGACCCTTTTGTATCTCTCCCCTCTCACCTTAAATCTATGTCCCCTCGTTATAGACTCCCCTACCTTTGGGAAAAGATTTTGACTATCGACCTTATCTATGCCCCTCATTATTTTATAGACTTCGATAAGATCACCCCTTAACCTCCTGCTCTCCAGGGAAAAAAGTCCCAGTCTGTCTAACCTCTCCCTGGAAGTCAAACCATCAAGTCCCGGTAGCATCCTAGTAAATCTTTTCTGCACTCTTTCTAGTTTAATAATATCCTTTCTATAATAGGGTGACCAGAACTGTACACAGTACTCCAAGTGTGGCCTCACCAATGCCCTGTACAACTTCAACAAGACATCCCAACTCCTGCATTCAATGTTCTGACCAATGAAACCAAGCATGCTGAATGCCTTCTTCACTACCCTATCCACCTGTGACTCCACTTTCAAGGAGCTATGAATCTGTACTCCCAGATCTCTTTGTTCTATAACTCTCCCCAACGCCCTACCATTAACGGAGTAGGTCCTGGCCCGATTCGATCTACCAAAATGCATCACCTCACATTTATCTAAATTAAACTCCATCTGCCATTCATCGGCCCACTGGCCCAATTTATCAAGATCCCGTTGCAATCCTAGATAACCTTCTTCACTGTCCACAATGCCACCAATCTTGGTGTCATCTGCAAACTTACTAACCATGCCTCCTAAATTCTCATCCAAATCATAATATAAATAACAAATAACAGCGGACCCAGCACCGATCCCTGAGGCACACCGCTGGACACAGGCATCCAGTTTGAAAAACAGCCCTCGACAACCACCCTCTGTCTTCTGTCGTCAAGCCAATTTTGTATCCAATTGGCTACCTCACCTTGGATCCCATGAGATTTAACCTTATGTAACAACCTACCATGCGGTACCTTGTCAAATGCTTTGCTGAAGTCCATGTAGACCACGTCTACTGCACAGCCCTCATCTATCTTCTTGGTTACCCCTTCAAAAAACTCAATCAAATTCGTGAGACATGATTTTCCTCTCACAAAACCATGCTGACTGTTCCTAATTAGTCCCTGCCTCTCCAAATGCCTGTAGATCCTGTCCCTCAGAATACCCTCTAACAACTTACCCACTACAGATGTCAGGCTCACTGGTCTGTAGTTCCCAGGCTTTTCCCTGCCGCCCTTCTTAAACAAAGGCACAACATTTGCTACCCTCCAATCTTCAGGCACCTCACCTGTAGCTGTCGATGATTCAAATATCTCTGCTAGGGGACCCGCTATTTCCTCCCTAACCTCCCATAACGTCCTGGGATACATTTCATCAGGTCCCGGAGATTTATCTACCTTGATGCGCGTTAAGACTTCCAGCACCTCCCTCTCTGTAATATGTACACTCCTCAAGACATCACTATTTATTTCCCCAAGTTCCCTAACATCCATGCCTTTCTCGACCGTAAATACCGATGTGAAATATTCATTCAGGATCTCACCCATCTCTTGTGGTTCCGCACATAGATGACCTTGTTGATCCTTAAGAGGCCCTACTCTCTCCCTAGTTACCCTTTTGCCCTTTATGTATTTGTAGAAGCTCTTTGGATTCACCTTTGCCTGATCTGCCAAAGCAATCTCATATCCCCTTTTTGCCCTCCTGATTTCTCTCTTAACTCTACTCCGGCAATCTCTATACTCTTCAAGGGATCCACTTGATCCCAGCTGCCTATGCATGTCATATGCCTCCTTCTTCTTTTTGACTAGTGCCTCAATCTCCCGAGTCATCCAAGGTTCCCTACTTCTACCAGCCTTGCCCTTCACTTTATAAGGAATGTGCTTACCCTGAACCCTGGTTAACACACTTTTGAAAGCCTCCCACTTACCAGACGTCCCTTTGCCTGCCAACAGACTCTCCCAATCAACTTCTGAAAGTTCCTGTCTAATACCATCAAAATTGGCCTTTCCCCAATTTAGAATTTTAACTTTTGGGCCAGACCTATCCTTCTCCATAGCTATCTTAAAACTAATGGAATTATGATCACTGGTCCCAAAGTGATCCCTCACTAACACTTCTGTCACCTGCCCTTCCTTATTTCCCAAGAGGAGGTCAAGTTTTGCCCCCTCTCTAGTCGGGCCATCCACATACTGAATGAGAAATTCCTCCTGAATACACTCAACAAATTTCTCTCCATCCAAGTCCCTAATGCTATGGCTGTCCCAGTCAATGTTGGGAAAGTTAAAGTCCCCTACTATTACCACCCTATTTTTCTTGCAGCTGTCTGTAATCTCCTTACATATTTGCTCCTCAATTTCCCGTTGACTATTTGGGGGTCTGTAGTACAATCCTATCAAAGTGATCTCTCCCTTCTTATTTTTCAGTTCTACCCATATAGACTCAGTGGGCGAACCCTCGGATATATCCCCTCTCACTACTGCCGTGATGTTCTCCCTAATCAAGAACGCAACTCCCCCTCCTCTCTTACCTCCTGCTCTATCTTTCCTATAGCATCTGTACCCTGGAACATTGAGCTGCCAGTCCTGCCCCTCCCTTAGCCATGTTTCAGTAATAGCTATAACATCCCAGTCCCATGTACCCATCCATGCCCTGAGTTCATCTGCCTTGCCCATCAGACTTCTTGCATTGAAATAAATGCAGTTTAATCTAGACTTCCCTTGGTCTTTGCCCTGCTTTCTCAGACCATCTGTCCGGTCATGTTCTGTACACTCTCCCTTACTGCCTTTTGTTTCTGTCACCACTTTATTTCCCACTGACTTCCTGCATCGGTTCCCATCCCCCTGCCACATTAGTTTAAACCCTCCCCAACAGCACTAGCAAACACTCCCCCTAGGACATTGGTTCCAGTCCTGCCCAGATGCAGACCGTCCAATTTGTACTGGTCCCACCTCCCCCAGAACCGGTTCCAATGGCCCAGGAATTTGAATCCCTCCCTCTTGCACCATCTCTCAAGCCACGTATTCATCTTAGCTATCCTGTCATTCCTACTCTGACTAGCCCGTGGCACTGGTAGCAATCCTGAGATTACTACCTTTGAGGTCCTACTCTTTAGTTTAACTCCTAACTCCCTAAATTCAGCTTGTAGGACCTCATCCTGTTTTTTACCTATATCGTTGGTGCCTATATGCACCACGACAACTGGCTGTTCACCCTCCCCCTCCAGAATGTCCTGCAGCCGCTCCGAGACATCCTTGACCCTTGCACCAGGGAGGCAACATACCATCCTGGAGTCTCGGTTGCGTCCGCAGAAACGCTTGTCTATTCCCCTTACAATCGAGTCCCCTATCACTATAGCTCTGCCACTCTTTTTCCTGCCCTCCTGTGCAGCAGAGCCAGCCACGGTGCCATGAACCTGGCCACTGCCACCTTCCCCTAGTGAGCCATCTCCCCCAACAGTATCCAAAACGGTATACCTGTTTTGGAGGGAGATGACCGCAGGGGACCCCTGCACTGCCTTCCTACTCTTCCTCTGTCTGTTGGTCACCCATTCACTATCTCCCTCAGTAATTTTTATCTGCGGTGTGACCAACTCACTGAACGTGCTATCCACAACTTTCTCAGCATCGTGGATGCTCCAAAGTGAGTCCATCCGCAGCACCAGAGCCGTCAAGCGGTCAAACAGTTGTACAGGGCCTTGGTGAGACCACATCTGGAGTATTGTGTGCAGTTTTGGTCTCCTTATCTGAGGAAGGATGTCCTTGCCATTGAGGGAGTGCAACGAAGGTTTGCCAGACTGATTCCTGGGATGGCAGGACTTACGTATGAGGAGAGATTGGGTCGACTCGGCCTATATTCACTAGAGTTTAGAAGAATGAGCGGTGATCTCATCGAAACATATAAAATTCTAACAGGACTAGACAGACTAGATGCAGGGAGGATGTTCCCGATGGCTGTGGAGTCCAGAACCAGGTGTCATAGTCTCAGGATATGGGGTATGCCATTTAGAACTGAGATGAGGAGAAATTTCTTCACTCAGAGGATGGTGAACATTTGGAATTCTCTGCCACAGACGGCAGTGGAGGCCAAGTCATTAGATGTATTCAAGAAGGAGATAGATATATTTCTTAATGCTAAAGGGATCAAGGGATATGGGGAAAAAGCGGGAACAGGGTACTGAGTTCGACTATCAGCCGTGATCATTTTGAATGGCGGAGCAGGCCCGAAGGGCCGAATGGCCTACTCTTACTTCTTGCATGCGTCTCTGATTTCCTGTTTAATGCCGTCCCCTACATCTCCACTACCGTTTAGGGGCCTATAGACACCCCCCACCAACTTTTTTGCCCCTTCGTGTTTCTTAGCTCCACCCATGCAGATTCCACATCGTGATTTTCCGAGCCAATATCCTTCCTAACTATTGCATTGATTTCCTCCTTTACCATCAATGCTACCCCACCTCCTTTCCCTTTTGGCCTGTCCTTCCTAAATATTGAATACCCCTGGATGTTCAGTTCCCATCCTTGATCACCCTGCAGCTATGTCTCCGTAATCGCAACTATATCATAACTGTTAATATCTATCTGCGCTATTAATTCATCTAGCTTATTGCGAATGCTCCACGCATTAAGACACAATGCCTTTAGACTTGTCTTTTTAAGATTGCTAGTCATCTTAGTTTTATTTTGCACTATGGCCCTATTTGTTTTCTCTGCCTTCCACTATTGCTTCTTCCCTTTCTGTCTTTTGTTTCTATCCTTGATTCCCCCTCCTCTGTCTCCCAGCTCAGGTTCCCATCCCCTGCCATTCTAGTTTAAACCTTCCCCAACAGCACCAGCAAATGCCCCCGCGAGGATATTGGTTCCAGTCCTGCTCAGGTGTAATCTGTCATGCTTGTGCAGGTCCCACCTTCCCCAGAACTGGTCCCAATGTCCCAGGAACCTAAATCCCTCCCTCCTACACCATCCCTGCAGCCACACATTCATCTGGTCTATTCTCCTGTTCCTATACTCACTAGCACCATCTTTGAGGTCCTGTTTTTTAATTTATCTCCTAAGTCCTTAAATTCACCTTGTCGGACCTCATCCCTTTTTTTACCTATGTCGTTGGGACTGATATGGACCATGACCACTGGCTGTTCACCCTCCCCCTCCAGAATGCCCTGCAGCCGCTCCATGGCATCCTTGACGCTAGCACCAGGGAGGCAACATACCATCCTGGAGTCATGTTTGGGGCCACAGAAACGCCTATCTGTTCTCCTTACAATTGAATCCCCTATCAATATAGCCCTGCCACTCTTATTCCTCCCCTCCTGTGCAGCAGAGCCACCCGTGGTTCTACGAACTTGGCTCTTGCTGCTTTCCCCTGATAAGCCATCTCCCCCAACAGTATCCAAAGCGGTATATCTGTTTGAGAGGGAGGTGGCCCCTGGGGACTCCTGCTCTACCTGCCTAGTCCTTTTACTCTGCCTGGCGGTCACCCATTTCCTTTCTGCCTATGTAATCTTTACTTGCGGTATGACCACCTCACTGAACGTGCTATCCACGAAAATCTCAGCATCGCGGATGCTCCACAGTGAATCCACCCGCAGCTCCAGCTCCGAAATACGGTTAGCCAGTAGCTGCAATTGGACACACTTCATGCACACATGGTCAGCAGGGACACTGGTAGTGTCCATGACTTCCCACATTGTGCAGGAGGAGCATATCACGGGTGCGAGCTCTGCCGCCATGACTTGCCTTAGATTTACACTGCATTCACCTCTTGGACTCTCCTCCTGCTCTCGGGATTCTCCTTTTACACTGCGTTCACCTCTCAGACTCTCTTCCCGCTCTCGGGACTCTCCTTTTACACTTTGCTCACCCCTTGGACTCTCCTTTTACATTGCGCTCACCTCTCAGATTCTCCTTTTACACTGCGCTCACCTCTCGGATTCTCCTTTTACACTGCGCTCACCTCTCGGGCTCAACTCCCGCTCTCGGACTCTCCTTTTACACTGCACTCACCTCTTGGACTCTCCTTTTACACTGCACTCACCTCTTGGACTCTCCTCCCGCTCTCGGACTCTCCTTTTACACTGCACTCACCTCTCGGACTCTCCTTTTACACTGCGCTCACCTCTCAGACTCTCCTCCCGTTCTCGAACTCTCCTTTTACACTGCACTCACGTCTCGGAGCTCTCCTTTTACACTGTGCTCACCTCTCAGACTCTCCTCCCGCTCTCGGACTCTCCTTTTACACTGCGCTCACCTCTCGGACTCTCCTCCCGCTCTCGGGATTCTCCTTTTACACTGCGTTCACCTTTCGGACTCTCTTCCCACTCTCGGGACTCTCCTTTTACACTTTGCTCACCTCTTGGACTCTCCTTTTACACTGCGCTCACCTCTCGGACTCTCCTCCTACTCTCGACTCTCCTTTTACACTGCGCTCACCTCTCGGACTTTCCTTTTACACTGCACTCACCTCTCGGACTCTCCTCCCACTCTCGGACTCCCCTTCCGCTCTCCGGACTCTCCTTTTACACTTTCAAAAAGATTACCTCTCATTCTTCTAAACTCGAGAGAATACAGGCCTGGTCTACTCAATCTCTCCTCAAGTGACAATCCCACCATCCCAGGAATCAGTCAGGTGAACCTTTGTTGCACTCCCACTATGGCAAGTATATTCTTTCTTAGGTAAGGAGTCCAAAATTGTACACAGTACTCTGGGTGCGGTCTCACCAAGGCCCTATATAATTGCAGTAAGACATCTTTTACTCCTGCACTTAAATCTTCTTGTAATAAAGGCCAACATACCATTTGCCTTCCTAATTGCTTGCTGCACCTGCATGTTAGCTTTCAGTGACTCATGTACAAAGACGCCCAGGTCCCTTTGAACATCAACATTTCCCAATCTTTGACCATTTAAAAAATACTCTGCACTTCTGTTTTTCCTACCAAAGTGGATAACTTCACATTTTTCCACATTATACTCCATCTGCCATGTTCTTGCCCACTCACTTAGCCTCTCTATATCCCCTTGAAGCCTCTTTGCATCCTCCTCACAACTCACATTTCCACCTAGTTTTGTGTCATCAGCAAACTTGGAAATATTACATTTGGTCCACTCATCATTGATATAGATTGTGAATAGCTGGGGCCCAAGCACTGATCCCTGCGGTACCCCACTAGTCACAGTCTGCCAACCTGAAAAAGACCCGTTTATTCTTTCTCTGTTTTCTGTCTGTTAACCAATTCTCAATCCATGCGAGTATATTACCCCCAATTCCATGTGCTCTAACTTTGTTCACCAACCTCCTGTGTAGGATCTTATCGAAAGCCTTCTGAAAATCCAAATACACCACATCCACCGGTTCCTCCTTATCTATTCTACTAGTTACATCCTCAAAGAACTCCAACAGGTTTGTCAAACATGATTTCCCTTTCATATATCCATGTTGACTGCCACATCCTATTATTATTTACTAAGTGTCCTGGTATCACATCCTTTATAATAGATTTTCCCTACTACTGATGTCAGGCTAACAGGCCTGTAGTTCCCTGTTTTCTCTCTCCCTCCTTTCTTAAATAGTGGGGTTACATTTGCTACCCTCCAATCTGCAGGAACCATTCCAGAATCTGTAGAATTTTGGAAGATGACAACCAATGCATCCACTATCTCTATAGACACCTCTTTCAAATCCCTGGGATGTAGATACTCAGGTCCTTGAGATTTATCGACTTTCAGTTCCATTAATTTCTCTAGTACTATGTTTTTACTAATACTAATTTCTTTCAGTTTCTCATTCTCGCCAGACTCTTGGTTCTCTAGTATTTCTGGGAGGTTTTTTGTGTCGTCTTCCGTGAAGACAGACACAAAGGGGACGATTTTTGGATGGCTGAGCGGGTGTGTTGGGGCCGGGGAGGCTCTGAAAATGGTGGCATCCAGGAGCGGGTTCGGAGCCCGGCGCCAACCCGCTCACTTCCGGGTTCCCCAATGACACGTTCGGGTGCGTGCACAGCTCCCGCATGCAGGACTCCCACCGGCAATTAAAGCCGGCGGGATGATAATTTAGATAGTTATTTAGCTAGTTGAGGTACTTGACAGATCTCATTGTTGGAGATTTTGGCAGGGGTGCAATTTTGAAGGATTCCTCAGAATGTTTCCCATGCTGTGGGAAACACTCCCTGTTGGAGCAGACCTGTTTCAGCCAGCAGCCAGTGGGAGATGCAAAGGATTATTTGACAGTTGGGGGGATTACCTCATTTATTGCAGCAGGGCACTCTGTCACTTCAGACAACGTTTTGGCTGCAACACCTTTGCCTTTCCACTCAAAATTATTAATTTGTACCCTAAACTCTGCTGTGCAAACACATTTACCTACTTTGCGGACCCCCTCAAACTCACACCGTCAGGATGGGGAGCGCCATCGCTGCATTCATCACTTCATCCGAGGACGAGCAACATCACCAGCCTCGCCAGGCATACCATCTGCCTCCGCCACGTGGAGCTCCACAACACAGTGCTGCGCCACAGGCACCTGCACAACAGCAGGGAGGGCAACAACAGAGAGAGCAGCGTCGCAGGAGGCACTACGCTCGCCACAGGTCTACAGACCAAGGCTCAGCTTTCTGGACCTCTCTGAGGAGAAGTGCGTACGGAGGCTCAGAGTCAGTTGCCAGGTAGTCGCAGACATCTGCAGCCTCCTTCATGCCGAGCTGCTGCCGGCTGGCCTGAGCAGCATCTTCTTACCTGTCACTGTCAAAGACACCTCTGAGGAGCCCCACCACCGAGCAACAGCGTCGATATAATGACAGCCACATCGCTACCAGGTCTACAATTGAGTATGCTATAGGGCTGCTCAAGATGCTCTTCAGGTGCCTTGATTGTTCTGGGGAGCGCTTCAATACGCGCCAGACAGAGTGAGACGCATTATAGTCATCTGTTGTCCTGCAGAACATGGGACAACAGAGAGGGGTGCCGCTGGAGGAGGCCCCATCCACATATGCCACCCATATTGAGGAGGAGGAGGAGGCCGAGGAGGAGGAGCAACCCATGGGCAGAACAGCGGCTCACCTGGCTGCTCGTGAGGCCAGGGAGTCACTGATATGTGAACGGTTCTTCTAACATCAGACAGTGTGAAGACTCCAGTCCTCACCACCTGGACAGAGGAGCGGCCACACCAGCACCCTCTCCCGCCCGCTGCACAAAATAGTCGTGCAATTACACCTACACCCAATGGGTGGCATTAGTGTGGGTGTTCATGGTGAACCTCATGAAAGGGCCTTATTACACAAGCCAGTCAAGAATGGGCAAGATGTGGCAGTAGTGGTGAAAACAATAATATTTAATGTGCGATTAACAAAAATCAAATATAAATAAAAAACATGACCATCCGTCAAACACCCTTGTGCATCCCCTTTGTGCTCACAAAACCTTTGTCTTACGCTTCCGACTACTCCTACGTGGTTCTTCCCCTGTGGCTGCAGCAGAGGTAGTGGCAGATTGCTCTTGTTCATGCCCTGACCGATTAGATGCTTTGGGCCTACGCCCTCTGGGTTTCGGTGCCCGTGATGGCCCCTCCAAAGACTGCTCCACATGCACCTGTGCAGGGGCAGACTCAACCACCTGGAGAGGAGGCAGCATTGTGGGTACTGGTTGAGAGGGGGCAACGGGTGAGACGTGGGAGCGCTTTGAGTGGCGTCCCCACTTCCATGTCCCCTTTCGCCATCATCCCTATCCTGGGCCAGGCCCACATCACCCCTACCACCCTGCTGGATGATAGTTTGGAGGACACGTGTGAAGCCTTGTAAGGCCAGTGCTAGTGTATCTGCCTGCCTGTTTAAGGCGGCAGAATGTTGCTCACCCTGAGTCCAAAGGGCCATTGTCAGGGCCTCAATGGACTCGTTGGTGAGCTGTGCTTGAAGCTCGATGGAGGCTAGCCTTCCCTCCATCGCAGACATTCTCGCACTTACCCGCGACACTATCTCAGAGATGCCCTCACGTCCCTGTGACAGTATCTCAGAGATTCCCTCCTGTACCTGTGCCACCATTCCACTCATGGAGGAGTTGGACGCCTCCATCCTCTGCGTGATTGTAGAGAGTGCGCGTGGCATCCAGCACCTTGCAAATGTGCTGCTGCCCCTCGATCATTCTCCTTTTCATGGATGGCCCCCAGGGTTCAGCATCTGTGTCCAGCTGAGCAGAGCCTGGAGAAGAGTGATCCCATCGACGCGGACTCTCCACGGCTGCCCCTGCCACCAGTGTCTGCTCGTGCTCAAGTGTGTGGTGACTCACCATGTGCAACCCCAACTAACTGAGGACGGGGACCCACCAAGGTGTGTGTATCTGCGCTGTTGGATGGCTCGCTCAGATGTGACGGTGCCCCCTCAGAGGCCGGCAGACAAATATGTCTGAACACAAGAATTCTCAGCCTCAACAAAGAAATCTCAGTCTGAACACAAAAAATTCTTAGCAAACGATTGCCTGAGAGAACTGAGTGACCAGCTGCAATACCTGATCTTTTATTGAGATGTCTCAACCACAGGTTTAAAGGTCCAAATGAGCTTCTGCTGCATCTTCGCCTCCGTCTTTCAGACACCATGAGAAACACGTACAGAAGTTAAATCCGTTTCTGTTGCAGAATCTACAAAAAATGAAGTACCTCAAGTATTTCAATTACCTACATTGCCCCTTTAACAATCGGCCTGCCGGCTTTAAGTGGGGACAGGACGTTCGGGGTTCGGTTGCGTGCGCGCATCCAAACACACCTGGATTAAACCCAGAAGTGGGCACGTTGAAGCCGGGATGAGGTCCCACTTCCAACTTCTGTTATTTTGACATCACACCCGCCCCCAATCCACCCATTCTTGGGGTTTAAAATTGCCCCCATGGTGTTAGAAAAAACAGTTGTTAGCCTTAATGCCAATATCACTCCACCCCCTCTGCAAAATTACCACTGATAAATGATGTGTGGTATAAACCAAATTAAACAATGACCGTTGGTATTATCTGTATTCTGAAACTATGCTGTACTTATATCCCAAATTAAAATAAAGTGTTAAAAAAACTTCAGACCAGTAAAATATTTTATATTATAATGTAAATTTTATTTGGAATTTTAGACAGCTTCAATTTCTAAATTAATACGTGTGAACTGTTTTGTTGTTTAGAAGCTATAAAAGCGAAAATGAAAATTCCAGAGGTGACTGAGGACCACCCAGACGTACAGGCAATTGTGAATGAGGCTGTTTATAAAGCAATGGAGACTTCTATGGAACTGCCAATTGATTCCTACATGGATACACTGATAAAAGCTATTTCAGAGGTAAAACTGTATTTTTAATAAACCTGAAAGGTCAGTTTGTTTCAGTTAAGCATAACAAGCATTTTGGAGGGAATGAGCTGTGCCATAGTGCAAGGAAATGTTTCAGAGTCCTTAAAAAAAAGCACATTCCCTTTTTAAAAAAAAATCAAAATAGTACAGATGCTGGAAATCTGACACATCACAGGACTCCGATTTGCGTATTAAAAGGGCATACTGCCTGATACAGGCCACCCAGTTGAAAGTTTTATAAGAACAGGTTGTTATGCCAAGTAGTATTACCAAGGATACATCATTGGGGATGGCTCTGGGATCTGGGAACACTGAAAAGGTGGACCAGGACCTAGCAGTATTTTGAAGGGGATTCCCAGATTCTGGCCCTTTTAGGAAAGGGGGGTTCCAGGATTCTTGGAACAGTGGAGACAAAAGGTTCTAGGAACACTGGAACAGATTATGGGATCAATGGGAGAGGGATCAAGAGATCTGGATGTAGTGGTCAAGAGACCTCAAGGTCTAGGACTGAGATTTCTCGACTAGTTCTGGGATTAGGGAGTACTGGGAATGCAATTTCGGGATTTGTGAGTACAGAGAGGGTATCCTAGGATCTGGGAGTGGGGTGGAGAGTCTGGAGAGAGGAGTGTGAGCTACCAGGTCTGGGGAGGAGCTCCTGGAGCTTTGGAGGAGCCAGAGTCTTGCAGCATTGGGGGAAAGAAGATCTAATAGCTTTGTGGGAAAGGGGGGGACCCTGGAGAATGAGACCCAAATTGCCATTAGCCCTTTCAAACTATCAAGCCTCAAACACCCACATGTTGCCTGTCAGCCTCCCACAACATTTCTGCAGCCCATTTTGTACCTTAAAGTACCCCCCATCACCAAATTATGTTCCAGGTTTAAAGCATTTAAGTGTGATTTTTATGCTTAAAATTAATAGACAGAAAATCGTGGGCTAGGGGTGCACATTGGGCCGGAAATTGCTGTGAGCGGTGAACGACCAGCACTAGCCAATTACCCATATTGTATCAGCGGTCTTTACTGCGGGAACTTCCTCTAATGGGAACCTGAAAACAGTCCAGAGTTAACTCCCGCGAACCTAAGACCTATGTGGGCGACGAGGGGATCGCTCTCTCCCCTCAACCAATCATTTTTTTTTTATTCGTTCATGGGATGTGGGCGGCGCTGGCGAGGCCGGCATTTATTGCCCATCCCTAATTGCCCATGAGAAGGTGGTGGTGAGCCGCCTTCTTGAACCGCTGCAGTCCGTGTGGTGACGGTTCTCCCACAGTGCTGTTAGGAAGGGAGTTCCAGGATTTTGACCCTGCGACGATGAAGGAACGGCGATATATTTCCAAGTCGGGATGGTGTGTGACTTGGAGGGGAACGTGCAGGTGGTGTTGTTCCCATGTGCCTGCTGCTCTTGTCCTTCTAGGTGGTAGAGGTCGCGGGTTTGGGAGGTGCTGTTGAAGAAGCCTTGGCGAGTTGCTGCAGTGCATCCTGTGGATGGTACACACTGCAGCCACTGTGCGCCGGTGGTGAAGGGAGTGAATGTTTAGGGTGGTGGATGGGGTGCCAATCAAGCGGGCTGCTGCTTTGTCCTGGATGGTGTCGAGCTTCTTGCGTGTTGTTGGAGCTGCACTCATCCAAGCAAGTGGAGAGTATTCCATCACACTCCTGACTTGTGCCTTGTAGATGGTGGAAAGGCTTTGGGGAGTCAGGAGGTGAGTCACTCGCACAGAATACCCAGCCTCTGACCTGCTCTTGTAGCCACAGTATTGATATGGCTGGTCCAGTAAAGTTTCTGGTCAATGGTGACCCCCAGGATGTTGATGGTGGGGGATTCGGTGATGGTAATGCCGTTGAATGTCAAGGGGAGGTGGTTAGACTCTCTCTTGTTGGAGATGGTCATTGCCTTGCACTTGTCTGGCGCAAATGTTACTTGCCACTTATCAGCCCAAGCCTGGATGTTGTCCAGGTCTTGCTGCATGCGGGCTCGGACTGCTTCATTATTTGAGGGGTTGCGAATGGAACTGAACACTGTGCAATCATCAGCGAACATCCCCATTTCTGACCTTATGATGGAGGGAAGGTCATTGATGAAGCAGCTGAAGATGGTTGCAGCATCCTTGACAAACCGGGAAGAGTCAAAACCATGAAGTGCAAGCTACAATAAGTCAAAACCAGGAAGTGATAGCTACAACAGTAAAATCAATTGTAAAAACAGTTAGAGAAAGTGAAATAAAGAGAGGGTAAGAAATAACCAATTAAAAGACAGATAAAAAAGTTAGAAAGAAAAAGTAAAAAAATAAAAAACTTGAATTTTTTTTAAAATGTCGAACAACTATTAAAATCGCAATGAATGGGATTCCACATTTTTAAAACTTAATTTTCAGTGCCAGAGAGCTTGCTTGGCAGCCATTAATACTTACCATGCTGTTAAAACTTAGTTTAGACTTTAAAAAACTCAGCGTACCTGTTTTGTGGTGAGATTAGTCTGTTTCCAGCTGAGCAAGAGAACAAGTTGGCGCTGGCCCATTGATTGCAGCTGGCGAGGTCCGTTTAACATGAAGTTTTCAGATCACCGGCGAACCAAGAAGACCAAGTTCCGGATTTTCGCGTTTTACTGCGCATGTGCAGTCGCCAAACTTGCTCTTCGATTTTGCCATTAATAACGGTGATTGCTGTTAGGCTCGCCATTATTTTAAAAGCAATTTCTGGCCCAATATCTTAATATGTTGAGGGTATTTCGATTTTGTGATATGTACTCCTGACATCCACCAGGTGTGCAAAAGTGGAAAATTCAGTGCACTACTTAAATGATCTTTACAACATAAATTTCTTTAAACAACCAAAAAAAATTACTTACTAACATGTCCAAATGTTTTTTTATGAAGTTTCAGATTTCATATGTTAAAAAATCCATAAGCCTCAAAAATGGCACAGAAGAGAAAGATTTTTTAACTAAATATATATAGCCAAAAAAAATGGTTAACTAAAAGAAAAATAATCCATTCTCTATAAACAATCGGCATGATTTTAAATAGGAAAAACGGGTAGGTTGGGGGCAGGGAGGCAGTAAAAATTTTTAAAATCTAAAACCCGTACCCAACTCCCCTCTTCCGGTTTTCACGGAAGTGGGAAGTGGGGTGGGCGACCGAACGGCTGTTATGAGGCGGGTCGGTCAGTAAAAGTTTTCAAGGAGGCCGCGGGCCTCCATTTTAACAGGTTTTTTATTTTTAACTGCTGGAGGCCAGGATTCCCGGGCCTTCTGATTCAAGTGAGAGGAGGCAAGAAGGCCCGAAACTGCAGGCAAGTGCCTTTATAGCACAGCTTGTGGGCCCCCAGGGGCAGGAGTGCTTCACCCAAGCCCAACAAGCCTACCCGCCGCGACCTTACAAACGCGATTGACCCCCCCCCCCATGATCTCCAACCCCCCCACACGATCTCTGACCCCCTCACATTTTCCCACGCCCCCCCCACAATCCTTGACCTCTATGATTTTCGACCCCTCCCACTATCTCTGGCTTCCCCAAACGATCTCCAACCCCCCGCGGTCTCCAACCCCCACGATGACCCCCGACCCCGACCCACACGACCTCCGACTCCCGCGAAGACCCTCGACCCACAATGACTGACCCCCCTCTGATGAGTGAGCCCCCCTCCCTGCCCCGATGACTGATCCCCCCTCTGATGAATGTACCCCCCACCGATGATTGACCCCACCCCCCCCCCCCATGACTCAATCTCCATGGTGACTGACCCTCTCCAGCCCCCCGATGACTGACTTCTCCCACCCCCACCCCCGGTGATTAACCCCCCTCCCCGCTCCAATGACTGAGCCCCCCCACCCCGCCCCGATGACTGAGCACCCCCCCATCGGTGACCCTCGATTTCCCCCCCCCCCAGTCTAACACTTACCTGAACACGTCCTCTTCTTTCTTCTTCTCCCTCCCGACTGAGACCAGCCAGTCAATCAGGCCGGCCTGTCGGGCAGGAAACCGTCAAAAATAAAATAAAAGACATCCTCACGCCAAAATCGTAAGGACGTCCAGCAAACCCGTTCTGCCGGGTTTCCCAAAAGGAATTTCCCCCGCCTCCCTCCTTTAAAATAATGCCCAATATCTTTGTTTTCTTTTTGAACCATCAACAAGGAAATCATGATATCAGTTGTTGTTCCAGTTCACACAAGCTGTGCCTCACAACTAGTGTTAATAATGTTAATATATTTATATATTTAAATAAATTCAACACTTGCCTGAAATAAAAGCTTTGAGAATTCAATCTCCAGCTTCTTTCAAAGTCTTCTGAAAAAAGTAAAGTAAGTCTCAAATCATCACACAATGAGGAGACACACCCTTCTATACTTTAATTACATAGAATTTTACAGCACAGAAACATTCGGCCATTCGGCCCAACAGATCTATGCCCGTGTTTATGCTGCACACGAGCCTCCTCCCACCTTACTTCACCTCACCCGATCAACATATCCTTCTATTCCTTTCTCCTTCATGTACTTATCTCGCTTCCCCTTAAATGCTATACTATTCACCTCAACCACTTCATGTGGTAGCAAGTTCCACATTCTCACCACTCTCTGAGTAAAGAAATTCTCCCGAATTCCTTATTGGATATTTATGGCCCCTAGTTTTGGATTTCCCCACAAATGGAAACATCTCTATGTCCACCCTATTGAACACCTTCATAATTTTAAAGACCTCTATCAGGTCACCTCTCAATCTTTTCTTTTCTAGAGAAAAGACCCCCAGTCTGTTCATTCTTTCCTGATAATTGTATTAATTCATGCTGAGGAGAAGATTGCTTGCTGGGAAATCATAATAATTGCACATGCTCGGAATGTACAGATGTGATTGAAACATCTAGTTGAAGCCCAAGCTTTTGAGACAGGCTGAGACGGTGAAGTAGAAACTTTAATGACATTATTATAAGACACTAAAGACAATTCAATGGGTAAATGTAATCATGCTTTTGTTGTGAAATATGTAATTTTTTTTGATTTTTAAAATTTTGTTTAAAATCTTACATTATAAATTTCAGTCACTGAAAAAAAGTGGGGCAAAAATTTTTGAAGCATTTTGAATGATTTGATTGGTTCATCAACAGACCAGGGCAGTGCGAGTTGACATAGTCACTTACTGACCCCCAGGATGGGCTTCAGGTTGGGCGCATGTCAGCTATCGATGGCTGTACTTTGGGGAATGTGCCAATGTGGTGACATTGATCAGCAGTGTAATGCTATTCGGTGGGAAAGAAGATAAAAGTACTGACCAATACATCAGGCACATGACACCTTACAATACATTTGTGGGCAGCACATGAGCTAATATTGCAGTGTCAGCCAAGAATGAGCCCGAGACATAATAGTTAAGTACAGTGGCAAGCTTTCCAGCCACTTGCAGTGCCATCTCTATGTTGCAAGTTAGTTGTAGGTGTTGTTGCTGCAGATGGCAAAACTCTGGAACTAGCTACTTGCTGACCCAGAAGAAGCTGAGGCAATTGTCCTCAGTCATTGGCAGATAACTGAGTCTGCTGATCTCCTTGACATGCTTTCTTGTATCGTGATCACATCAACCATGAAGGTGCTTAAAAAAATTACCTTAATGTAAATAATAATATTTTCAGAAATATGGAAATAATATCTTTGAAACAAATACTGTACTGAAAAGGTACTTTAAACATTACAAAAAAACCATGCAAAGACAATTTAAGAGCTTTGCCTGAAAAGCTTCCTTTGCTCTCATTCCTAATGGGCACACAAGTTAAAAAGAACAAACCTGTCACAAATACTGCTAGATTGTACTGGGTGTCCATTTAATTATTATTGCACCATATCTGGGGTGTTAATGAAGATAGTGCACAAAATGGGCACTTCAGTTCACTGAATGCAGAAAAATGCTGATCTTTAGTTCAAAAAAAATTGTCACAAGGCTTGCTCTCCCAATTCAGCTTTCCCTTTGCACCAGTTGTGTATCTGCTTTCACAAATGCATAGGTCTGCTGAATCGACCCAGCGAGTGTATAGAACGGTCTGGAATCTATAACTATCAGCAGTCCCACTCAATAATTGTGCAACGGGAAGTACAATTCAATTAGTCAATTAAAGTTATCGATTGCTGTGGATCTGCTTGAATCATAGAATCATAGAAAGGTTACAGCACGGAAAGAGGCCATTCGGCCCATAGAGTCTGCGCCCTCTCTATGCAAAGCAATCCAGCTAGTCCCACTCTCCCGCCCTTTCCCCTGCAAATATTTTCCTTTCAAATACTTATCCAGTTCCCTTTTGAAGGCCATGATTGAATCTCTCTCCACCACCCCCTCGGGCAGTGCATTCCAGATCCTAACTACTCGCTGTGTAAAAAAGTTTTTTCTCATGTCACCTTTGGTTCTTTTGCCAATCACCTTAAATCTATGTCCTCTGGTTCTTGACACTTCTGTCAATGGGAACAGTTTCTCTCTATCTACTCTATCTAGACCCTTCATGATTTTGAATACCCCTATCAAATCTCCTTGCAACCGTCTCTGCTCCAAGGAGAACAAGCCCAGCTTCTCCAGTCTATCCACGTAATTTAAGTCCCTCATCCCTGGAATCATTCTAATCAGGATCCCGAATGCTTTTTTAATCACTTTCTCAACCTGCCTGGCCACCTTCAATGATTTGAGCACATATACCCCCAGATCTCTCTGTTCCTGCACCCATTTTAGAGTTGTGCCCTCTAGTTTATATTGCCTCTCCTTGTTCTTCCTACCGAAATGTATCACTTCGCATTTTTCTGCGTTAAATTTCATCTGCCACGTGTCCATCCATGCCATCAGCCTTTCTATATCCTCTTGAAGTCTATCACTATCTTCTTCACTGTTTACTATCCTTCCAAGTTTCGTGTCATCTGCAAATTTTGAAATTGTGCCCTGTATACCCAAGTCCAAGTCATTAATATATATCAAGAAAAGCAGTGGTCCCAGCACTTACCCCTGGGGAACACCACTGTACACCTCCCTCCGGTCCGAAAAACAACTGTTCACCACTACTGTCTGTTTCCTGTCCCTTAGCCAATTCTGTATGCATGGGCCGCAATCTTGATGATAAGCCTAATGTGCGGCACTTTATCAAACGCCTTTTGAAAGTCCGTATACACCAAATCAACTGCATTGCCCTCATCTGCCCTCTCTGTTACCTCACCAAAAAACTCTAAAAGGTTAGTTAAACATGATTTGCCTTTAACAAATCCATGCTGACTTTCCCTCATCAATCCACACTCGTCCAAGTGACTGTTAATTCTGTCCCATATTATCGTTTCTAAAAGTTTCCCCACCACTGAGGTTAAACTGACTGACCTATGGTTGCTGGTTTATACTTACACTCTTTTGGAGACTGGAGACTGCTTACCAGTAATGTCCCGCTATGATCGGTGTTAGGGCCTTTGCTCTCTACTATTTATATTATGATGTAGATAAAGGTGTTGGGGAATGATCTGCAAGTTTGTGCAGATGTTAGGACTGTGAAGGAGACTAAACATCTGCAAGCAGATCTCGATGTGTTGAGGAAAGTGGCTTGTGTTTGGCAAATGGTAATTAGAGAAGTGCAGTGTTATGCATGCGGGCAGGTCCAATGATAGGCCGACTTATACCTTACAAGGAAAAGAAAGATCTTGGTATCATATTTCATAACTCTGTAAAGATTT